>NC_143031.1:19212187-19545000 GCF_057628025.1 Oncorhynchus mykiss
ATATCCGAGCCCTTGTTCAACTCTATCGCCTTGCGAAGTGCACTGAGCAGGCGCTCTCACATAGTCAAAGGAGTCAGAGTATAGATCCAGACTAGGTGGAGACTACAGACTGCAGGACTTGCTATCTAGTCCTTTCTCCACACGGTCAGGGTCAGCAGACCACAATGATCAGCCCTTTCAAGCACATCTTGGAGCTCAAACAAATCGTAATATCCCACTGGCACGTTGTTCACTGTCACCACCTCATCTCCTCATTATGGCACCTCATCTCCTCATTACCATAGGTTCTAATAGGTTAGTTCGGCTTAAGAGTCTAAATCCAAAGCAGGTGTCTGTATCTGATTTGTACAGGGTCACCTTCAGATTCTTGTACTGATTGCTGCTCATAGTGACGTCCACAGAGTCAAGACCAAGGACATGGAGTGTGGGTCAAGCTGGGTACTCTGCTGAGGTTGGAGCTGGGCTAGGGGCTGCGCAGGGGGGCAAGCTGCTGTGGCTAGGGGTTGAGTAGTGGGCCAGGCATTGGGTTTAGAAGGTATCTTCTCCACCTCTTCCTGACAGATGATTTTCTCCAGTCTCTCCTTCAACTCAGACACACTCCTTGTCACATCCTTGAACCATAGACGTGGGCAACAGGAGGGGCTATGTACACCCTTAGAGTCCAGCTGGGCAATGAGACACTGGACAATCTGGAGGAAGTGGATGTGATCCTCTGTGTGTGAGAGCTGCTCCAGCTCAGCGCCTCTGCTCCCCAGCTCAGCAACCTCCTGTTTCAGTCGCTCCTGGCGTCCTTCAGACCCACTCACTGCTGCCCTCTCCTGGGGTCTGATCAGCTCCTTCACCTCAGAGCACCTTCTCTCAATGGAGTGGATCATCTCAGTAAAGATCCTATCACTGTTCTCCACTGCTTCATCTGTAAAGGGTGTTATGTGGAACACACACAGTTTAATATCTCACACAGTTTAATAAATAGAAAACAGATTAAACTTCTTCAGTATAGGGGGCAGTTTTGGGGGCAGTTTTTGAGGTCATTGTGCTTTCCAATGTTTTTCTATGGGAAACCTGATTTATTAGGGCCCATATTGCAGTTCCTATGGCTTCCACTAGATGTCAACAGTCTTTAGAAATTGTTTGATGTTTTTCTTTTGAGAAATTAAGAAGTAGTCCTGTTCTTTATATGTGTCACTCAGAAGGTTGGATTGTGCAGTCAGATGGAACTGAGTAAATAGTATTTTGGTGCTCTTGAACAAGAGCGCGCTCCATGTTGTTTTTCTTCGGTTTTGGAAACTGTTTATCAAGTCTTAAATTTGATTGATTATTTGCATTTTAGGGTACCTGAGGTTGGATTAAAAACGCTGATTGAAATATTTGGACCAAGTTTACAGGTAATTTATTAGACATTTTGTAGTCATGTTGGGCGAGTTGCAACCAGTGTATATCTGAATCAAACGCGCCAAATAAATTGACATTTTGGGGATATAAATAAGGAATTTATCAAACAAAACGACCACTCATTGTGTCACTGAGACATTTGGGTTTGCAAAAAGATGAAGATCTTCAAAGGTAAGGCATTTATTATATTGTTATTTCTGACTTTTGTGTTGCACCAGCCTGGTTGAAAAATGATTTTCATGTTTTTGTATGCGAGGTGCTGTCCTCAGATAATCGCATAGTGTGCTTTCGCCGTAAAGCCTTTTTGAAATCTGGCGGCTGGATTAACAAGACGTTAAGCTTTATTTTGATGTATTACACTTATATTTTCGTGAATGTTGAATATTTATATATTTCTGTAGTTTGAATTTGGTGCTCTGCAATTTCTCCGATGTTGTCAAATCGATCCCGCTAACGGGATTGGCGCTTTAAGGGATCCCTAAGAGGTTTTAAACAATTGCAAATGCAGCTACTTTACTGTTATTCTGGCTGCACTTTTTGACATGACTGTAAATTAGCCGTAATTGGCTAGCTAGCAAGCAAGGGATAAGAACGTTGCCAGCCATTTAAATCAAACGACTGGGTCGCGTCCATAGATAAAGAAAAAAAAAAAAACTGAACGACTGGGTCGCATCTCTAGCAACCCTAGATTTGTGTCGGGACTACTTCTTGTGGAAAGATGAAATAGTAGGCCTATGAATAGATTCATAAAAATATGTATGGTTTGCCGACCTGTGCCAATATATCCTCCAAACACCGGCTTCGAGGGCATTATCACTTAAATACAACATACCCCTGGGGTGCCTTGTTGCTATTATAAACTGGTTACCACTGTAATTAGAACAATAAAAAGTATACCACAGCTTTCAGCCAATCAGCATTCAGGGATCAAACCAGGTTTATACATTTTAAATCCCCTTTGCGCATGTGCATAACTATAGATAGATAACTATAGATAAATCTGACAGGAGAGTTTGAGTGATGAAAGTTGGACTGAGGATCTTGAAATATCTGAACAAGAAACACTTGGATGAACATAAAAAAAACAAATGTCGGTCTATTTTTTGGCAATTGTGCTGTTATTATATGCCAGATGGTAAGACTACAACCCATTTGCAACATTCATTTATCATGTCAATAGGCAAAGGCTACAGACTAAAATCTGTGTTTATGATTGTAATTACATTTTACCATAGTTTGCTTAGCTAAAGGCAGGTAGCCTATAGCCTCTAATGGGCCTACAATAGCCTGCTGCAATAGGCTATTGAGGATGGGGTCATAATTTAAATCACTGAATTAAATATTAACTATCAGGAGTCAAAGTAAGACCCAAGTGCAGACTGTGTGAAGTAACAATGTTTATTGTAACCACAGGGCAGGCAAACAACAGGTCAAGGCAGGCAGGGGTCGACAATCCAGAGCAGAGGCCAAGGTACAGGACGGCAGGCAGGCTCAGGTCAGGCAGAGGTTGGTAATCCAGAAGTGGAGCAACGGTACAGGATGGCAGGCAGGCTCAGAGACAAGCAGTGGTCAGGCGGGCGGGTACAGGGTCAGGACAGGGAAAGGTCAAAAACCAGGAGGTCAAGAAAAGCGAGACTAGGGGAAACCCTGGAGCTGAGCCAAACCGCTGGTAGGCTTGAAAAAACAAGACGAACTGGCAACAGACAGACAGAAAACACAGGTATAAATACACAGGGGATAATGGGGATAATGGGCGACACAAGCACAAGGACAGGCACAATTTGGCATACACATTAATAGGTTACCTGATGGCCAACAGAGATAAATGTATAATTCTCCACATTTAGCCTAATGTCAGTTTCATTGAGGACTTTTCCCCATAAAAAGAACCATGCAGAAGGAGTTCCATTAATTCCATTCAAATTTCCACTCGGGCAGCCCTGGAGACCCAAGAACTGAGCATACATAAAGCACTTCGCGGGATACCGTTTTCTTTAAGCAGTAAATATTAGAATGCAGTTTATACCACCTCCAAGTGAATTTATGTAATGTGCTCTAGTGCGCCCAAAGTCGTTTTCCAGGGATTTGTATCCGTTCTTTCTTGATGTGCATCAGTTCTAGCATATTATTATGTTTTATGGAAAAAGGGGTTGGAAATAGGTGTCTCCATAATGACAATCTAAATGGCCTACATACAACTGGTAAAAAGTTGTCACAACGTGCACACGTGCTGCTCTCTCGCCTCTCGTTCACGTGACTCAGTCAATAACTGTAGTGCTCTCTCAACACACATACACAGAGATGGGGGATATGCCATTGCAGATTATGAGACAGCAGCTGGCAATTAATTATTGGGTCAATTTACAGGGACATGGGGTGTATCATCCTGCAAAAGGGATTTTACAGGCATGCTGGGAACATGAGCGAAGACAGAACACAAGCTTTGGGTGGGTGGGTGTACTGTCCTTCTCTCAGCACATATCAAAGCTACAGGCTGAAGTTAAATCTAGACTTGGTTTCCTCTATCGAAATCGCTCCTATTTCACCCCAGCTGCCAAACTAACCCTGATTCAGATGACCATCTTACCCATGCTAGATTACGGAGACATCATTTATAGATCGGCAGGTAAGGGTGCTCTCGAGCGGCTAGACGTTCTTTACCATTCGGATTTGCCACCAATACTCCTTATAGGACACATCACTGCACTCTATACCCCTATGTAAACGGGTCATCTCTGTATACCCATCGCAAGATCCACTGGTTGATGCTTATTTATAAAACCCTCTTAGGCCTCACTCCCCCTATCTGAGATATCTACTGCAGCCCTCATCCTCCACATACAACACCCATTCTGCCAGTCACAGTCTGTTAAAGGTCCCCAAAGCGCACACATCCCTGGGTCGCTCCTCTTTTCAGTTTTGCTGCAGCTAGCGACTGGAATGAACTGCAACAAACACTCAAACTGGACAGTTTTATCTCAATCTCTTCATTCAAAGACTCGATCATGGACACTCTTACTGACAGTTGTGGCTGCTTTGTGTGATGTATTGTTGTATTGTATTGTTGTCTCTACCTTCTTGACCTTTGTGCTGTTGACTGTGCCCAATAATGTTTGTACCATGTTTTGTGCTGCTACCATGTTGTGTTGCTACCATGTTGTTATGTTGTGTTGCTACCATGCTGTGTTGTCATGTGTTGCTGCCTTGCTATGTAGTTGTCTTAGGTATCCCTTTATTTAGTGTTGTGTTATCTCTCTTGTTCTGATGTGTGTTTTGTCCTATATTTATATTGTATATTTGTTTTTTAATCCCAGGTCCCAATCCCCGCAGGAGGCCTTTTGCGTTTTGGTAGGCCGTCATTGTAAATAATAATTTGTTCTTAACTGACTTGCCTAGTTAAATAAAGGTTAAATTAAAAATGAAAAAAAATAGCAAGGGAAGGCATTTACTTCAAGTACAGAGGAAAGTCATGGAGAGGACGACGGCAGGAAGGGACAGAAGAGATGAGGCTATTTTTACAAGATTAAGGGTGGGACACAGCCAGTCCTTAAATGTGATAGGAAAGCATCCAAAAGGAAAGTGTTATTATTGCCAGGAAACAGAGACCATGGAGCATGTATTGCTACAGTGTGGGCAGTATTAAAGGGAAAGAGAGAGGCTGAGATCTGGCATGAGGGAGAAGGGGATAGAGGAAATTAGTTTAAAGAGTAGAACGTCATTGGATATAGTCTCAAATATTTTGTTCTATTTTTTAAGCGCAATGGAGCTGGCAGTTAGGATTTAGTTTCTCCCTGTCTCTGGCCCTCACCCAGTACAGTAGGTGGCGGTAATGCACCATAACGTTGGATTCCAACCGTCGATAAACCCCACCGAAGAAGAAAACACACACACACACACACACACACACACACACACACACACACACACACACACACACACACACACACACACAGACACACACACACACACACACACACTCACACACACAGACACACACACACACACACACACAGACACACACACACACAGACACACACACACACACAGACACACACACAGACACACACACACACACACACAGACAGACACACACACACACAGACAGACACACACAGACACACACACACACACAGACACACACACACACACACACAGACACACACACACACACACAGACACACACACACACACACAGACACACACACACACACACACACACACACAGACACACACACAGACACACACACACACACACACACACAAAAACACACACACACACACAGACAGACACACACACACACACACACACAGACACACACAGACACACACACACACACACACACACACACACACAGACACGCACAGACACACACACACACACACACCTACACACACACACACACACACAGACACACACACAGACACACACACACACACACACACACAGACACGCACACACACACACACACACACACACACACACACACACAGACACAAACACACACACACGCAGACACACACACACAGACACACACACACACACACACACATAGACACACACACACTCTAACCACCACTAGAGGGATATCTTCAACCACCAACTTACCATCCTGAGACAAGGCCGAGTATAGCCCACAAAGATCTCCGCCACGGCACAACCCAAGGGGGGGGGGGGGGGGGGGGGGCGCCAACCCAGACAGGAAGATCACATCAAGTGACTCAACCCACTCAAGTGACGCACCCCTCCTAGGGACGGCATGGAAGAGCACCAGTAAGCCAGTAACTCAGCCCCTGTAATAGGGTTAGAGGCAGAGAATCACAGTGGAAAGAGGGGAACCGGCCAGGCAGAGAGAGCAAGGGCGGTTCGTTGCTCCAAAGCCTTTCCGTTCACCTTCACACTCCTGGGCCAGACTACACTCAATCATATGACCCACTGAAGAGATGAGTCTTCAGTAAAGACTTAAAGGTTGAGACCGAGTTTGCGTCTCTGACATGGGTAGGCAGACCATTCCATAAAAATGGAGCTCTATAGGAGAAAGCCCTGCCTCCAGCTGTTTGCTTAGAAATTCTAGGGACAATTAGGAGGCCTGCGTCTTGTGACCGTAGCGTACGTGTAGGTATGTACGGCAGGACCAAATCAGAGAGATAGGTAGGAGCAAGCTCATGTAATGCTTTGTAGGTTAGTAGTAAAACCTTGAAATCAGCCTCTATGTTTTGTTCGAGTTTAAAAGTAGAAAGTTTGCAGCCATTCACTTCCTTATGTCTGAAACACAGACTTCTAGCGAGGGCAATTTTGGGGCTTCACCATGTTTCATTGAAATGTATAGCTGTGTGTCATCCGCATAACAGTGAAAGTTAACATTATGTTTTTGAATGACATCCCCAAGAGGTTAAATATATTGAAAACAATAGTGGCCTAAAACTGAACCTTGAGGAACCCCCAAAATTTACAGTTGATTTATCAGAGGACAAACCATTCACAGAGACAAGCTGATATCTTTCCGACAGATAAGATCTAAACCAGGCCAGAACTTGTCCGTGTAGACCAATTTGGGTTTCCAATCTCTGCAAAAGAATGTGGTGATTGATGGTATCAAAAGCAGCACTAAGGTCTAGGAGCACGAGGACAGATGCAGAGCCTCGGTCTAATGCCATTAAAAGGTCATTTACCACCTTCACAAGTGCAGTCTCAGTGCTATGATGGGTTCTAAAACCCAACTGAAGCGTTTCGTATACATTGTTTGTCTTCAGGAAGGCAGTGAGTTGCTGCGCAACAGCCTTTTCAAAAAATTTTGAGAGGAATGGAAGATTCGATAAAGGCCGATAGTTTTTTTATTTTCTGGGTCAAGGTTTGGCTTTTTCAAGAGAGGCTTTATTACTGCCACTTTTAGTGAGTTTGGTACACATCCGGTGGATAGAGAGCCATTTATTATGTTCAACATAGGAGGGCCAAGCACAGGAAGCAGCTTTTTCCGTAGTTTAGTTGGAATAGGGTCCAGTATGCAGCTTGAAGGTTTAGAGGCCATGATCATTTTCATCATTGTGTCAAGAAATATGGTACTAAAACACTTGAGTGTCTCCCTTCATCCTAGGTCCTGGCAGAGTTGTGCAAACTCAGGACAACTGAGCTTTGAAGGAATACGCAGATTTAAAGATGAGTCCGTAATTTGCTTTCTAATAATCATGATCTTTTCCTCAAAGAAGTTCATGAATTTATTACTGCTGAAGTGAAAGCCATCCTCGCTTGGGGAATGCTGCTTTTTAGTTAGCTTTGCGACAGTATCAGAAAGAAATTTCGGATTCTTCTTATTTTCCTCAATTAAGTTGGAAAAATAGGATGATCGAGCAGCAATGAGGGCTCTTCGATACTGCACGGCACTGCTGCCAACACACTGACTCAACTCCAGCCACTTTAATAATGGGAATTGATGTAAAATATATCACTAGCCACTTTAAACAATGCTACTTAATATAATGTTTACATACCCTACATTATTTATCTCATTGGAATACGTATATACTGTACTCTATATCATCTACTGCATCTTTATGTAATACATGTATCACTAGCCACTTTAAACTGTGCCACTTTGTTTACATACTCATCTCATATGTATATACTGTACTCGACACCATCTACTGCATCTTGCCTATGCCGCTCTGTACCATCACTCATTCATATATCTTTATGTACATATTCTTTATCCCTTTACACTTGTGTGTATAAGGTAGTAGTTTTTGGAATTGTTAGCTAGATTACTCGTTGGTTATTACTGCATTGTCGGAACTAGAAGCACAAGCATTTCGCTACACTCACATTAACATCTGCTAACCATGTGTATGTGACAAATAAAATTTGATTTGATTTGATTTCGAAGCTAGTCGGAAGACTTCCAGTTTGGTGTGGCGCCATTTCCGTTCCAATTTTCTGGAAGCTTGCTTCAGAGCTCGGGTATTTTCTGTGTACCAGGGAGCTAGTTTCTTTTGAGTAATGTTTTAAGTTTTTAGGGGTGCAACTGCATCTAGGGTATTGCACAAGGTTAAATTGAGTTCCTCAGTTAGGTGGTTAACTGATTTTTGTCCTCTGACGCTTTTGGGTAGGCAGAAGGAGTCTGGAAGGGCATCAAGGAATCTTTGGGTTGTCTGTGAATTTATAGCACGACTTTTGATGCTCCTTGGTTGGGGTCTGAGCAGATTATTTGTTGCAATTGCAGACGTAATAAAATGGTGGTCCGATAGTCCAGGATTATGAGGAAAAACATTAAGATCCACAACATTTATTCCATGGGACAAAACTAGGTCCAGAGTATGACTGTGACAGTGAGTAGGGCCAGAGACATGTTGGACAAAACCCACTGAGTCGATGATGGCTCTGAAAGCCTTTTGGAGTGGGTTTGTGGACTTTTCCATGTGAATATTAAGTCACCAAAATTTTGAATATTATCTGCTATGACTACAAGGTCCAATAGGAATTCAGGGAACTCAATGAGGAATGCTGTATATGGCCCAGGAGGCCTGTAAACAGTAGATATAAAAAATGATTGAGTAGGCTGCATAGATTTCATGACTAGAAGCTCAAAAGATGAAAACGTCTTTTTTTTTTTGTAAAATGAAATTTGCTATCGTAAATGTTAGCAACAGCTCCGCCTTTGCGGGATGCACGGGGGATATGGTCACTAGTGTAACCAGGAGGTGAGGCCTCATTTAACACAGTAAATACATCAGGCTTAAGCCATGTTTCAGTCAGGCCAATCACATCAAGATTATGATCAGTGATTAGTTAATTGACTATAACTGCCTTTTTAGTAAGGGATTTAACATTAATAAGTAGCCCTATTTCGAGATGTGAGGTATCATGATCTCTGTCAATAATGGCAGGAATGGAGGAGGTCTTTATCCTAGTGAGATTGCTAAGGCGAACACCGCCATGTTTAGTTTTGCCCAACCTAGGTCAAGGCACAGACACGGTCTCAATGGGGATAGCTGAGCTGACTACACTGAGTGTGCTAGTGGCAGACTCCACTAAGCTGGCAGGCCTGCACCCTATTTAATTGTGGAGCTATTGTAACAAAGACACTTTGTCAAGAAGCAGCTGAACCGTTTAATAAAACAACAAACATGGACCAAAACAACATAACAGTAACATCTTTGCATAAACACAGGATCAATACTGACTGGGGAAGGAACCTATCTGGAATGCCAGATATAGAGGAGGTAATAAGTGAGGTAATGGAGTCCAGGTGTGCCTCATGATGATGTGCAGGTGCACATAATGATAGATGCCAAGTGTGTGTAATGATGAATCCCAGGCGAACGCCGGAGGGGAGGAGTGGGAGTAGATGTGACAAATATAAAATGCACATTAAACACAATATATATACTAACCAAAAATATAAACACAACATGCAACTATTTCTTATAAGGAAATCAGCCTATTGAAATAAATTCTTCGGGCCCTAATCTATGGATTTCACGACTGGGCAGGGGTGCAACTAGGGCATATGCCCACCCACTTGGGAGCCAGGCCCAGACATTCAGAATTAGTTTTTCCCCACAAAAGTGCATTATTCATACAGAAATAGTCCTCAGTTTCATCAGCTATCCGGGTGGCTGGTTTCAGACGCTCCCGCTGGTGAAGAAGCCGGATGTGGAGGTCCTAGGCTAGTGGGGTTACACATAGTCTGCGGTTGAGAGGCCGGTTGGACATACTGCCAAAATTCTCTAAAAATCACATTGAAGGTGGCTAATGGTAGAGAAATTAACATTAAATTATCTGGCAACAGGTCTAGTGGACATTACTGCAGTCAGCATGCCAATTTCATACGCCCTCAAAACTTGAGACATCTGTGGCATTATGTTGTGACAAAACTGCACATTTTAGAGTGGCCTTTTGTCTCCAGCACAAGGTGCACCTGTGCTGTTTAATCAGAAATATGAAGAAAAAAAATAGCATATAATGATGAATGTGTTTTGATGATTTTCTACTATAACATGGGTGACCATTGTTTTTAAGTTGTGAGTGGTGAAACACGAGTCATTATCTGTTCTTTTGATGTTATCTGTTCTTTTGATGTTGAGTCTTTGTCCAAGAAAGTGATGTTTGGGTATATACGTTATACTGTACATGCTTTGGTGCTGAATACATTCTGTTGTTACAGGTGTCAAGCTTATGGGCATATGGCAGCAGTGTGTAGAAGGGAGGTTCCTAGGTGTGAAAAGTATGGTAGGTAGGACTAGATATATTTAAAAAGTGGAGTAGGGTGGTGTTTTTTTTGTGAGTGTAGGATTAGATGGTAGGGTGTTTGTTGCATTTTTTCTAGTGTAAAGGGAGGTATACTCCAGTCTAGTAAGTGGCGGTAATGCAACATTTATTGGATGCCAACCGCCGTTAAACCTTATCGAAGAAGAACGAAGTTCAACGACAATTTGACACGGAAGTGATACAACGGTCTAAATTAGCATTTTGTGTACACACTAGTTCTTACAAAAGCTATTGTAACTAGATATTTTAGTAAGAGCATGGTGTGCAATTGCACCTTATCGATCAATGTATGATAAATAGACGCAATATATTGCACGAGACAGGGCAGGGAGAGCTCGGTTAGCAAATCAACTACAGTAACGTAATCTAGCTAGCCAGATAAACAACCCTGCAGCTTTAGATCAATGCATATTTTGGGGATGGAGTTGGTCTAACGTCTAGAAAACAAAGGGACGTGTCGAAAATGGGTGCATTTTACTGTGCGATATGTAGGCAAACATCTTTCTCCGGAAAAGCACACATCTTCGGAAAAAGTCACCAGAGCAAACTCAAAGTGGTCCTTGTTAAATTCCTCGAGAAGGTAAAATTGGCAACTGCCTGCCTCATCAATGCCAGCTAGCTAACGTTAGCTACGCCTAGCTACTACAAATGTTTGTATCCTGCTCAATGAGATGCAAATCATATAAACTATTCCTGAAAGACATGCCTGTGTTTTACAGGTGAAAGAGGCGCGTCGAACGATAAAAAATCCCCAGGTGGAGAGGTTCGATTGCACTCAGCACAAACGCAAATGTTGGTGTTACTGCTGCGGCCTTGAGGTGGAGAGAGACGTCACTGATGGCGACATCACTGTGTTGTTCGGGGGCTTGTTGGAACACATGGCCAGGTAAGATGCAGTACTAACTAATGTAATTAATGTTCATGTTAATATAAAGATGGGACGCTTTCACGCAGTTTTTATTTGCTTTTCTCTATTAATTAATGGACTTTTCTGATGGCTGGCATTATTATTGACCAATGTGCTTGTAAAAATGTGGTTTGGCATATTTCTCAGGGGTCAATTGTCATTTCAGGCCTGACCACAGGAAGGGCACCCACACATTCTGGTGGGAGAACAAAGCTGATCCCAAATTGAGGGACAAGTTTATAATCACAGAAAATGAAATGGAGAGGTAAGAACTCCTCTACCGTTAGCTAAAAGTTGTTTTAGCCTACAAGTTCACTTTGGAAAATGTGTAATATGCCTCAACCTTTTTGTTTTCATTTTAGATTTAAAACGGAGGTGGCAAAAGCTTTAGGCTCATTTGAGGATAAGGAGGATGGGCTTATCAAGCAGGTAGGACATGAAATAACTTTTAAAGAGTGATATAATTGCATTGTATGACTTTCTAGAGGAAAAAGGGCCACATTCACAAAGCGTCTCAAAGTAGGTATACTGACCTAGGATCAGGTCTCGCCTCTTATTCATTGACTTAAAAGGCAAAACTGATCCTGGAAAGGCACTCCGACTGAGACACTTTGTGAATACGGGCCCTGACGTTTTCCTCTAGAAGACATGTAATGAATGCTCTTTTAGTGACTGAGATGTATTATTAATACTGGTCCATACTGTGAATGTGAGAACTCTGTTCTAGCCATGGTGACATCTGACTGTGGGTGTTTGTCCCCTAGCAAGCCACTCATATCCGAGCTCAGGAACAGCATCGCCAGGAGGTCCTTCAGTCTCTCATAGAGGTTTGTTTACCCAGGATGCAACAACAGTATCCATATCGCTGTGACCTCCCTAGTTTGATCAAGTGTGATATTTGTAGTGCGATGGTATCAAAATTGCACTGTATTCCCTACATGGTGCACTACTTTTGACTAGGACTCATTGTGCACTACTTTTGACCAGAGCTATATGTATAGGGTGCCATTTGGGACAATCTGATACACCTTTTATATTCAATAATGTTTTGTACATACACTGAACAAAAGTATAAATGTAACATGTAAAGTGTTGGTCCCATGTTTCACGAGTTGAAATCAAAGATCCCAGACATTTTCCATACGCACAAAAAGCTTATTTCTCTAAAATGTTGTGCACAAATTTGTTTAAAACCCTGTTAGTGAGCATTTCTCCTTTGTCAAGATAATCCATCCACATGCCTGGTGTGGCATATCAAGAAGCTGATTAAACAGCACGACCATTACACTTGTGCTTGGGACAATACAAAGTCCAATTGTGTTGTGACAACTGCACAATGTCAAGATGTCTCAAGTTTTGAGGGAGTGTGCAATTGACATGCTGACTGCAGGAATGTATACCAGAGCTGTTGCCAGATAATGTTGTTCATTTCTCTACCATGAGCCGCATCCAACATAGTTTTTGAGAATTTGGCAGTACGTCCAATCGGACTCACAACCGCAGCCCATGTGTATGGTGTCGTATGGGTGGGCGGTTTGCTGATGTCAACGTTTTGAAAAGAGTGCTCTATGGGGGTGGTGGGGTTATGGTATGGGCAGGCATAACCTTGGGACAACAAACACAATTGCATTTTCCCGATGGCATGAATGCATCGGTGTGACGAGATCCCGAGGCTCATTTTTAAGGTATCTGTGACCAATAGATGCGTATCTGTATTCCCAGTCATGCGAAATTCATAGATTAGGGCCTAATGAATTTATTTCAATTGACTGATTCCCTTATAGGAACTGTAACTCAGTAAAATTGTTACATGTTGCATTTATATTTTTATTCAGTATAGATGCTCTGATGTAAGTTCACATTTTGTCACATTATTGGAAGCTATGAGGTAAAGTTACGCCATGTTGTTGGAGTCTGGTGTATGAACCACTGTTGGCTTTTCCTGAATCAACCTCAGCCTAAGGCAGAGCTGGAGCTATCGAACACAGAGGGCCCTTGCAACTCAGTGGACGAGGCTTCCAGGTAAGACGTTGTTGTCCTTCTATAAGATGGTGTTAATGTTATTGTACTGTAGTTCTAATGATATACTGGGGTTTGTTCAGTAGGACACTGTAGCAGAATGTTTTGAAGCAGTGAACAAAAAATTGTTTATTGGACAAGTCCAGGTAGTCCCTTCCTGTTTGTCGATTACCCAATCCCAAATTGACCCCTAAACCCCACCCTACTGTGGTTGTTCCACTAAAAGTTTTGTGATTATGCTGAGGTAATTTGTGGTTTAGTATGGTACCCTGTGTCACCACTTCATTGCTCCAGACCAGCGCAAGGGGGAGTTAGAGCACTGATTATGCTTTTGTGTCCTACTGTGTCTCTAATTGATGGGAGATATAAACCTAAATAGAAACTGATAATTGTACATGACTTCAGTATTACTTACTAAAACTTTTACACTAAGGTTTTTATTTTATTTTGTTAGGATTATTTGCTCTTACTGTAGCCCACTCCTGACCGGTCACGTTGTACAGCGCCTGAGTGGCTCAACGTTTAAGACACTGCTAAGCAGTGCAAGCTGTGTTGCTACAGATGCTGGTTCAACACCTGTGCCGGCTTGACTGGGAGACCCATGAGAACTAGGTTTTTGGTTTCTCTCCCTCTAAAAACAGAAATAATTAATTCTAAATAACAAACAGGCTTTATTTACAAATTAGTAACAATGTCTCACCCCATGTTCAAGAATGGCCTTTTTCCTCACTCAATTTCCGTTATTTGAAAACAAAATCATCTCCAAAATAGTATTTTTTTTAAACAAAGTGATTTATTAATTTAGAAGTATATAAAAGCCCCTTGGACATTCTCACAGATATTAACCCTGTTATTAGCAGGACAATAAATATTGGTCATGGCTCCAACTTTCCAATATTCTTTCTGTTGGTCTTTTAATAAATACATTTTTGGGTATCCTGACCTGGACACCATGTACAGTATTATAATATCCCATTATGGGCTATTAGCAGGACAATATACCTTTACCAACACCTCTCTGTATTTATACTTTGTGGATGGGGCCTCCCCAGTGGCGCAGCTGTCTAAGTCACCCCAATGCAAAATGCGTTGCCACAGATGCGGGTTTGATACCCGTGCCGGCTGCCACCGGGAGAACCAGGAGGCGGCTTTTGGTTTTAATTTAGAATCCTCAAATCCTCTATTATTGGCGGAGAGTACCGTAGGCGACATGAGTCTCACTAGTGTTGAGTAATGTTCTGTTTTATTTATTTAAAGAGCATATTGAAGTTAGAAGCAATAGGATTTGAAGCATTTTCCTATAACTATTTCGCGCTGCTCTAAGACAAACATGTGGACTGGTCTCGATAAATCAATTCGATTTTTATTTTGACTGAATCTGTTTGGGTATTTGTTAGACTAAAATTATGGTAGAGAAATGTTATGCTCTTAGTGTAACCTTTTTTAACAAGGCAAGTCAGTTAACAGCCTACTCCTTTGGAAACAGAGGGTTTTTCTTGGAATAGAAACACCATAATATTAAGCAATATTTCTTAATCATTCCCATTTACTATGTTCTTACAAAAGTTTTCTGCTATTGAAGGCTATCAAATGCTTCTCAAAGATGCCCTCTGGTGGTCAAATTAGCACTAACTAGCATTTAATGGTACCAGTGGTTGGCACTTAAATAATGTGCCATAGAATTCTGCAGCACCATGCAACCTGTGCTGCACTACGCTGCAACTTTTAAATGACAAAGCACTGTATGCACTTGTGGAGACCTAAGAGGATATGTATAAGCAATATGGTTAAACGTCCACCTAGCCTATCAGTGAGCAAGTGGAGCTGTCAAATCCTCTGATCCTTAAAAGTGATAAGGGTCTAGTGGTCGATTTGGGATTTCACCTGTTTAGTCCTTAGTTAACATGGCCCAGATGTTTTCCCAAATTGAACCTACAACCTCTAAATCCCATTGCTCGAAGGTCTTTCCAAATGGCTGAAATATCCCCCTATATGTTTTGCCTCACTTAGCTTAGTAAACTAATTTAACATTATTTGCATGGATATTGTAACATACAGTAAAATGTAAATTCAGTTAATCAGGTAGAAGCTGTTGGTACACCATGGACCAGGGCAGATATATTATAGACATCAGGGTCTCCTTGCATTTGTAAAGCTTACAGAATGCACCTGTAAATGGGCTGTATGTAATATTATTCAAGTAATCTGTGTCTTTGTGAGTTCTGTATCACCTAATTTGAACTTTGGCAGTAGCTCTCACTTCAGGGCCCCTGGATCCGATGAGCAGGCCAGGTCTGGTCGGGTCGACCAAATGGTGGCCAGGCAGTGGGCAGGCCCTGGACAGGGCCTGACCTTCATTGGCTACCAGGTACGCTGACACGTTGCTCGTCAATCATGACAACTATATTTTCTCTTCATGAGTAAGTGACCTGTCAAATAATAAAATACTTTACTAATATTATTTCCTTTTGGATGGCAGGATTCATCCAACAGTGGAAATGTTCACACAGGTAATTGAAAATGAAAACGATACTTCAGCATCTATTAGTCACTGTATTGTTGTCTAAGTTGGTGAATAGGTTTTGATGACTGTTGTAGGAGCCATCCCTCCATGGTTACAGGAGGACCCCAATGAGGGCAGGTCTGGGACAATGGAGCAGGCGATCGGTCCATCACTCCAGGACTTCCTCAAACAGAGTAGGTCCTTTAGGGTTCAGACAAACACAGATGAAATCGTGTATGACATATCATTGTCCGTTTTAATCCGACTTAAGTCAACTATTTTTCGGACGAGTTGCATATGTGAAAAGACGGACCATTTTTCCCTTTGTGTCGTTCAATCATTTTCATTGTCATTACTGGATGGATGGATGACACCCATTGAAAAAGCACCGACTCAAACTACCATTTTACAAATCCACCCACTAATTACTTAACTCCTCAAGTAGACAGTTAATTTTTGGGACCACCTGGTGAAAGGGCTCTAAATTCAGTCCGTACTAGGTTTGGTTTTGACCACAGCCCATTTAGTCCTTGGTAGATCAGGGTCGTGTGCAATCTGTAGACCTGGGCTCGTATACCCGATAGCGTTGGAACTTAGGCTTGAATGTTTTTAAAAATGCATCTTTCCCACAACAGAGTAACATGCGTTTCCCAAAACAGCATGCAGAGAGAAGTCAAAGTGCGTCGTTGGAGCATAAGATCAAAAGAAAGGCAGTGCTGCTCTCAGACCAGCTTTGTCAATTAAAATCTTACCTTTAATATAAGAATGCTTTCAATATTTAATGCAGTCATCTCGATTTTCATTTGACATATCAAAATTGCAAAGACATTGGCCATGTATTTATAGTTAACTATGTTCTGAAGTTATCGGTGGTCAGAGAAACGGGTAAACCTTGTGGATCTTCCGATGGCATTGAGGAGTATACCACCTCAGTCACTGGCTTTATCAATAAGTGCATTGAGGACGTCGTCCCCACAGTGACTATGTACTTACCCCAACCAGAAGCCATGGATTACAGGCAACATTCGCACTGTGCTAAAGGCTAGAGCTGCCGCTTTCACGGAGCGGGACCGACGAACCATCACAGGAAAAGCGCCAATACAGGACTAAGATCGATACTACAACAGCTCCAACGCTCGTCGGCTGTGGCAGGGCTTCCAAACCATTAGGACTACAAAGGAAAGCACAGCCGAGAGCTGCCCAGTGACACAAGCCTACCAACACATGCATGTTCCAGATGACTGATCACGCTCTCCACAGCGAGTAAGACCTTTTAAACAGGTCAACTTGTACTCTGAGCATGCGCTGACCAACTGGCAAGTGTCTTCACTGCCCAAGAACACTAACCTGCCTAAATCACTACCGACCCGTAGCACTCATGTCTGTAGCCATGAAATGATTTGGAAGGCTGGTCATAGCTCACAAACACCATTATCAACAGATCCACAGATGATGCAATCTCCATTTCACTCCACACTGCCCTTTCCCACCTGGACAAAAGGAACACCTATGTGAGAATGCTATTCATTGACTACAGCTCAGCGTTCAACACCATAGTGCCCTCAAAGCTCATCACTAAGCCAAGGACCCTGGGACTAAACGCCTCCCTCTGCAACTAGATCCTGGACTTCCTGATGGGCAACCCCGAGGTGGTACGGGTAGGTAATATCTGCCACATGGGTGCCCCTCAGGTGCGTGCTTAGTTCCCTCCTGTACTCCCTGTTCACTCATGACTGCACGGCCAGGCACAACTCCAACACTATCGCTAAGTTTGCTGATGACACAACAGTGGTAGGCCTAATCACCGACAACGAGACCACCTATAGGGAGGTGGTCGGAGACCTGATCGTGTGGTGCCAGGGCAATCTCTCCCTCAACATGATCAAGACAAAGGAGATGATTGTGGATTACAGGAAAAGGAGGACCGAGCACGCCCCCATTCTCATCGACGGGGCTGTAGCAGAGCAGGTTGAGAGCTTCAAGTTCCTTGGCGTACACATCAACAAACAAACCTGGTCCAAGCACACCAAGACAGTTGTGAAGAGGGCGTGACAAAACCTATCCCCCCTTAAAAGACTGAAAAGATTTGGCATGGGTTCTCAGATCCTCAAAAGGTTCTACAGTTGCACCATCAAGAGCATCACTGCCTGGCAACTGCTCGGCCTCCGACCGCAAAGCACGAGAGGGTAGTGCGTACGGCCCAGTACATCATCACTGGGGCCAAGCTTCCTGCCATCCAGGACCTCTATACCAGGCGGTGTCAGAGTAAGGCCCTAAAAATTGTTAAACACTCCAGCCACAGACTGTTCTCTCTGCTACCACATGGCAAGCGGTACCGGAGTGCCAAGTCTAGGTCCAAGAGGCTTCTACCCCCAAGCTATAAGACTCCGGAACATCTAATCAAATGGCTACCCATTGCATTATTTTACTGCTGCCTTTAATTATTTGTTACTTTTCTTTTTTTATAGGTATTTTCTTACGAGCCCTAACCAACAATGTAAGCATTTCAAAGTTCTACACCTGGTTGTATTCGGCGCATGTGACAAGTGCAATTTGATTTTGTTTGTTTAGCGGAGATCTGTGTATAATGTGACGCAGGAGGGCAAAAAAAAAAGCATCTAACGACGCACTTAGCTGTTCTACGAGTGGTCTGAAGCAGGCATTTAGATTACGAGCGTTTTTAAAGTGCAACGTTAATAACTTTGGTTTTAGGAAACCGCTCAGATGTAACGATGCTTTTAACGAACTTGGCCTTAAGATGCTTTTTGGAAACTGGGCCCAGGGCTGTAATTTATTAGTCCAAACAGTTGCAAAATGGTATGATTTACAACTTAAACAAGTCTATTGGACAAATTGAGGTAGGTCCCTCCCCGTTTCGTTTTCTTCCGTTTGAAATGTTTTGCAACAGAATCGGCAAAATGAATACGCGACAATGTTTTGCAATGAAAAAATAACAATGAGCATTTCTTATTGGACAAGTCCAGGTTGTCCCTCTTTTGTTCAGTGCCAAATGAATACAACCCCTGACACTCATGTTGCCATCTCTCCCCACACAGAGGAGCAGGAGAAGCTGAAGAAACTCCCCCCTAACCGGGTGGGGGCAAACTTTGACCATAGCTCCCAGACAGATGCCAACTGGCTGCCCTCTTTCGGCCGGGTGTGGAACAGCGGACGCCGCTGGCAATCCAGGTGATGTACTTGTCCTGCAAAAACTGACTATACAGAGTTTCAATTTACATGGCACATGGAAGTGAAATCATCATCTTGTGTGAATTTAACTTTGTTTTGCTCTACTAGGCACCAGTTCAGAGAGGAAGAGGGACAGACCAACAGACAAAAGAGAAAGAGGGATCAGGGTGCTGAGGGAACAAAGAAACCAAACCGCCTGAACAGTGACTATAGTATGCATTGTACATAGAAATGTTACAGAACAAAGCAGTTAAAAAAACATGACATTTGTTTGGAAACCATGAAAAGCCTTTATTTCAGGATATAATGAACTAGGCTCAATTGTAAATTACCTTTAAATGTCAAGCTCACTATGCCCGTTTCAAATTTGATTCCCGGCCAATGTTTTTGGTACTTGTTTTAAAATAAAATAATGAACTGGACTACAGCCACGCCCCTGTGTCTCACATATGTAGTAGAATGTGGGGAGCGGCATTAGCCGTTAGTTGGGGCTGGGTCTAGTGAAATACTGTCCTAGTGTAAAGCATGCTTCCAGACTGGACCCTGGGGCCTTAGCATGGACCCTGGTCCACTTGTTGGTCTTTGCACTTTATTTCATTAGATGGCGTTTCGCCATCCTCAATCTTTGGGTTCCGTGGTTATTAACCTGTCTGAACATTAATGAAATAAAGTGCAAAGACAGCACTGACCCTGGGCCAGTTGTCCAAGGCCCCAGGGTTCCAGTCTGGAAGCACGCTTTCCACTGAAACCAGGACACTTTCGGTATTGCATTTTAGCTGAAGTCAAGTCCAAAAAGATGGCCGCGTAGAAGTCAAATGTGCAAATAAAACTTGTCATCATTGTACAAAAAACATCCATTAAATTATTCAAGTCATTTTTTTTTGTCACTCACACAGGCAAAGATACATTTTATATTCATCCACTGTCTATAATGTTTCTGGATGATGTGATGCCGTCAGTGCGCAGGTGTAATCGGCTCTCTATAAAACCCGATCTAGACAATCACGAAACGGCATGTGTGTAGAATACACAGAAAACAATGAACGCTGTCACTAGTTCAAACATTCACCTCAGTTGTCAGTGCCACAGCCCCCCTAAACCAGGGATCATCAACTAGATTTTATGTTGAGCAATGGTCAGGGGGCCGGAACATAATTACACATTTGTAAACTGCAAAAACCCCAAACAAATATTTCACTAAAATAATTTCAAACCTTGCTTTTACATGTGTATATGATCACACATCTCTACACTTTAGAACAGGTTTCCAACATTAAAATCACTTGGAGATGTGTTTTCAGTCTTATGTCCAACAAATAATATTTAGTTTTGCTCAAACTTGGGAGGGCCAAATAAAATCACCAGTTGGGGAACCCTGCACTAAACATTCTCCTCTCTGAGGTTTGGTGAGTGTTTTCTGGGTAGCAGTGTTTGCACCCGCAGTCCTTTATATCCCCTGCACTCTGGGCAGATGCGGACGTGAGTGCAGCCCTGTGGACCCAAAATGGCTTCCTGTGCCAGTCTATGAGACTGTGACTCCATAGGACCGCTGCCGCTGTTGTCCATCCCGCACACCATGCCGTTACTGAGGGTGCAAGTGGCTGTCTTGGTCCTGCCATGCTCCTCTGGGAGTGAAGTGTTTGTTTGTAGTAATATCCCTGGGCCTCGTAAACCATGCAGTGCCATACTGTCCTCGCACAGCAGGATCCCATGGAGAGCCCTCAGCATCTCTGTACACATGGACAACTAGAACAGAAAGGGCAGAACCATAAGTCCATCTTTTGAAACGAGATGGATTGCTGGTTATCAGTGCTTTGGTTTAAAGCTTTTTTCCCCTCCCCTTTACATTCTTTGCGAGGTCTAGGTTGAAATTTGTTTAACTTCAGATGTAAAGTTGCATTGTCAAGCAGGTGTGAAACCTTACATACTGAAGAACAAAAGCATAAATGTATGCAAATTGTAAAGTATTTTTGTCTGTCTTTCATTAGCAGCTTTTACCATGAATGCGAACGCCAGGGAAAATGCCTTTAAAAGATGTGTTGTTGGCTGTATAGTGCGCTGCTCTATAACGCTCCTAGGGTTGAATCACGGCCTGAGTGAAGATTGACTTAAGTGGGAGTTAGGATTTGACCCTAAGAGGGCAGCTGGCTACTAAGCTGGGAGAGCAGCTACAGATGACACCTCACCTCTGACCTCGGAGAGTGTTGCTGCACCCAGACAAACTCCAGCCCCGCCATGAACACAGCCAGCAGTAGACCAGGCAACAGGACAATAAAGACCCCACCTATATTCTCCATGCCCAGCCCTACCACAGAGAGAAGAGCTCTTAGTGGTTTAATGGTGATAAATTAGGCCGTGATTCAATCCAATCGCGGGTTAAAGGCAATGCGGCTTTTAAAGGCTATTTCAAATTGAGCCAGCATATGCAGTGTTTACCGTGAATGTAAGCTCCGCAAACACAGGAACATGGCCTTTAAAAGCTGCAATGCCTATGACCGGCGATCAGATTGAATCCCAGCCTTACTCTTTTGACATTGATGTGCATCACCATCGCTGTATATAGTTGTTGAATGCTTGGAGATTTTCCCCACAGTGTTGTCTTCTGTTGTGTACTATGTTAAATAAATATACTTGACTTTAAGTCAGCAGATTGTGGTTCCAATTCCAGCAGTTCTATAACTTCAGTTTAGAGACAAGATGCACTGATACTGTATATTTTCTTGTCTATGGACAGTAATTAAGATTGTGTATGAAAGTGTACCCTGTGCTCGACGGTCATCCTCATTGGAACACTTGTCTCCCTGCCACCACTTCCTCTTAAGGATCTCCAGCCTGTTGTCCTCTTGGAGTTTGAGTACGGCCAGGTCGATCTCGTCCCGGTACACTGAGCCTGATAACATAGAATACAGTTTATTATGAATAAACTGCAAATGACTTCAGATCACCTAATTATAGACATTCTGTCAGCAGGGTTGTGTTCAGTTGGCACAAAACGGGAGAAACATTTTGCAACAAAGGCGGTACTATGAACAGAAAACAATGAGAACACTGAAGGTAACTTTCAGATGTTTTCTTTCTCAAAGAGCTACATAACCCGTGTCTGATAATCCTATTATAGACTCAATAAGGCATTTAGAAACTGCACAGATTTATGAAATGGAATAACCCTCTATCCCCTTATACAGACTGTTGCAATAATCAATCTCTCCCTACAAAGGACAGCATATTATAGTCTTGGGCAGAAAAGGGAATAATTTCTTTATGACAAGCGGTCACTGCTCTCGTTTGACCAACTACAGAAGTATGGAATCCCAGCCTCTCAGTTCTTTGTATTTGCAGATATAACACTTTATTCTCTTGGTGCAGCAAACACTGGACGATCCAGAAGGTTCAAAGATTGAAAGTATTTTAAGGCAGTCTGAAAAAAAGTTACATTGTGCACTTCTGAAGATACAGGTCTTACCCAGTGGCATGCCGATGCCGTAGCCTTTGGTGTCCAGCATGCCTCCTATCTGGGTGAGGTTACAGTTGCGCTGGCGGTAGTACTCATTCATGGTGCTCTCCAACAGGTAGGCGTAGTTGGACTTGAGCACCCGGTCGATGCCTTCCTCCGTGCTCTTCACAAACACACTGGTTTGCTTGGCATGCATGAAGTTCCACATGCGCTGGTAGGTCTGGTACTGAGAGTTCTGTGGGCAAGCAAGAGAGATAAAGACAAGGCTGTAAAAAAAAAAAAAAAAAAATCAGTGGGCTATAACCCAGAAGGAAAACTGGTTGAAACAATGTTACTGTGATAGAAGTTTTGTCCGCTGGGAAACTAAGTGTGAGATAGCAAGCATTATGACTCCTTTCTCACACACACACTCTCTCTCTCTCTACCTGGAAGAAGGTCATGGTGGACCCTCCCTGCATGGTGCCGTACTCTATGGTGGTCTGGTCCGCCAGGTCATCCACAGACTCGATGGGCACCTCCATCCTGTGAACGGTGAGGAAGGCAGCCAGGTTGGCTGTGTAGGAGGACACTATGATCAGGGTGAAGAACCACCTGCAGCAGGAAGGAACAGCACAAGCTGCTTAGTACACAGGAAGGCTCTCCATTAAGCGCAAGCTCCATTTGCGTATTGAGGTGCAAGTCTTGTTTAGCGCGAGACAGTCAAATTGGTTCATACAGCGTGGTAAGCATGGAGTGCATCAATACCTGTGTGTGTGTGTATCAATGTGAATGGCCAATGGTTATTTTTGTGTTGGCAAATGTACAACGTCTGTGCGTATTTGCGTGCCGTTGGGTCAATTCAGTCCCTATGTAGGGGTTTCTTGTGTAGTCTACTCACCAGACAGCGCTGAGGCAGCGTGTGGACAGGGCATGGGGGGTGATGGCTGAGCCTTGCTGCATGAACCCCCCTACAGGGAACCACAGACTGTTTCCCAGAGTGTACTGGTTCAGCACCAGTTTACAGGGCCCCCGCAAGCATGGCTCAGAACTACACCACTCATATGGCGTTAGCCTTGGGAATAAAAACCGTGTTGTCATTGTAGGGAAAATTATAGTATACATCTATGATCATGTTGAATAAGCACACAACAGAAGAAAACGATTTGAAAACACGTGAGATAAGATACAACTTATCTAGCTAATTTTAATTTGCCGTTTTCAAATGATTTCCTCCCTTTTGTGCCTACCAGACAGGTCGCAAAATGTGGTGTGGAAAGTAGACAGCAGCTTCAGAATAGAGCACTTGTTGCACTTCCACATCACTGCCAGTACAGATGTGGTCAAATATTTTGGCACCCTTGCACTTTACAATGGAGTGGAATGGTACAGAATGTTCTGTTTTTTATGTCCTTTTCAAAACTGGTTGAATACCACAGTTGAGATATTACAGAGTAAACGAGAATCATTGCCTCTAACCAAATGAATTCGAACTTTGAATAATTTAGTCCAGCCCATTTTTGACATGAAAAATCTCAATTTCAGTTCAGATACATTTGTGTGTGTGTCCTGTGTAGTTGTAAATCAAACGTGTCAACATCCAATGCTTTTTCAATTTCAACCTATTTTAGAATAAATAGTGAATCATGCAAGGGTGCCAGTATATACAGTTGAAGTCAGAAGTTTACATACACCTTAGCCAAATACATTTAAACTCAGTTTTTCACAATTCCTGACATTTAATCCCCGTAAAAAATTCCCTGTTTTAGGTCAGTTAGGATCACCACTTTATTTTAAGAATGTGAAATTTCAGAATAATAGTAGAGTGACTTATTTCAGCTTTTATTTCTTTCATCACATTCCCAGTGGGTCAAAAGTTTACATACACTCTATTATTTGGTAGCATTGCCTTTAAATTGGGTCAAACGTTTTGGGTAGCCTTCCACAAGCTTCCTACAATAAGTTGGGTGAATTTTGTCCCATTCCTCCTGACAGAGCTAGTGTAACTGAGTCAGGTTTGTAGGTCTCCTT
Source organism: Oncorhynchus mykiss (assembly GCF_057628025.1). Lineage (NCBI taxonomy): Eukaryota > Metazoa > Chordata > Actinopteri > Salmoniformes > Salmonidae > Oncorhynchus > Oncorhynchus mykiss. The sequence goes on from NC_143031.1 coordinate 19,236,921, forward strand.
GCTCACACACGCCTTTTCAGTTCTGTCCACACATTTTCTGTAGGATTGAGGTCAGGGCTTTGTGATGGCCTCTCCAATACCTTAACTTTGTTGTCCTTAAGCCATTTTGCCACAACTTTGGAAGACCCATTTGTGACCAAGCTTTAACTTCCTGACTGATGTCTTGAGAGGTTGCTTAAATATATCCACAATTTTCCTTCTTCACGAAGCCATCTATTTTGTGAAGTGCACCAGTCCCCCCTGCAGCAAAGCACCCCCACAACATGATGCGGCCACCCCGTGCTTCACGGTTGGGATGGTATTCTTCGGCTTGCAAGCCCCCCCGTTTTAGCCTCCCCCTTTTTCCTCATAACGATGGCCAAACAGTTATATTTTTGTTTCATCAGACCAGAGGACATTTCTCCAAAAAGTACAATCTTTGTCTCCATGTGCAGTTGCAAACCGTAGTCTGGCTTTTTTATGGCGGTTTGGAGCAGTGGCTTCTTCCTTGCTGAGTGGCCTTTCAGGTTATGTCGATATAGGACTCGTTTTACTGTGGATATAGATACTTTTGTACCTCCAGCATCTTCACGAGGTCCTTTGCTGTTCTGGGATTGATTTGCCCTTTTCTAACCAAAGTACGTTCATCTCTAGGAGACAGATCGGGTTTCCTTCCTGAGCGGTATTAAGGCTGCGTGGTCCCATGGCGTTTATACTTGCGTACTGTTGTTTGTACAGATGAACGTGGTACCTTCAGGCGTTTGGAAATTGCTTCTAAGGATGAACCAGACTTGTGGAGGTCTACAATTATTTTCTGAGGTCTTGGCTGATTTATTTTGGTTTTCCCATGATGTCAAGCAAAGAGGCACTGAGTTTGAAGGTAGACCTTGAAATACATCCACAGGTACACCTCAAATTGACTCAAATTATGTCAATTAGCCTATCAGAAGCTTCGAAAGCCATGACATCATTTTCTGGAATTTTCCAAGCTGTTTAAAGGCACAGTCAACTTAGTGTATGTAAACTTCTGACTCACTGGAATTGTGATACTGTGAATTATAAGTGAAATAATCTGTCTGTAAACAATTGTTGGAAAAATTACTTGTGTCATGCACAAAGTAGATGCCGGTACCGACTTGCCAAAACTATAGTTTGTTAACAAGACATTTGTGGAGTGGTTGAAAAAATATTTTTAAGGAATCTTATCTAAGCGTATGTGAACTTCTGACTTCAACTGTACAGTATGACCACATCTGTAGGTGTCAGTGTTGAGCTGCACACTTACCTGGCCACCAGGAAGAGCACACAGCTGACGATCAGGTAGGCCAGCAGCAAGAAGAGCCATACGCCTGGAGAGAAGGGGTCTAGGAAGGACCAGTAGCCTGGTCGACGTGTCTAAAGAAGCAAGAACATAAATAATTTAGCTTGGACAGTACCTACGTTCACTATGTTTTCACTTCGTCCATCTATTGTTTTGAAGCCAGACTGAGAAGCGGAGTGAAACAAATAGTGAAAGTAGTGTTCAGTCTGGATCCACCAGGCTATAAAGCCATTCCATGGAGATTCAACAGTTGCCAGGATAGTTCTATTCACTCATTGATATGGTTGATGAGAAACAGTGAATTGGGGTACACTCAAAGTTTCAGCATAGTTATATATTACATTTATGAGTCAGTATTATGATCTAGTGCCTCTTACAACAGTTGCCACCAACCTGGAGAGCCCAATTGTCACCAACCCTGGTCCTGGAGAGCTTCAGGGTGTGCAGGGTTGTGTTCCACCCCAGAACTCTCACACTGGATTCACCCAATCAAGGTCTTGAGAATTAGTTGATGATTCAAAGCTGGTGTGTTAGCACTAGGTTAGAAGAAAAGGTTGCACTACCTGTAGGCTCTCCAGGATGCTCCGGGTAGAAGTTGCAATATGATCTAGGACAGGGATTCCCAAACTTTTTCACTCGGAGCCCCTCTTCCAGCAATGAGGAACATAGTCACATATTTTTCCATGGGCACAAGCACGGTTCAAGAATTGTGTAAAATGTTGCAGGTTTAAACCGTATTTCCTGCAATTCTACACATTTTGTCATGTATAAGGTGAATTGATGTGATATTTAAGTGACCAAAAAAATTGCGCAAAAAAAAAATGAAATAGAAAAACGTTAGCTGACATGGGCTAGTTGATCTGGACATTTCTGAAAAGTTATAAATAGCTCTCTAAGGTATGCAATGACTAACATGACAAGAGGAACTGATGATGCACTGCCCAATTTTGAAATTGTACCTTATGCATTCTACTATGACAAGAAGAGTAAAAAATATATATACATACATACAGTGCATTCGGAAAGTATTAAGACCCCTTGACTTGTTCAACATTTTGTTATGCTACAGCCTTATTCTAAAATTGATTAAATAGTTTCCCCCCCTCATCAATCTACATACAATACCCCATAATGACTAAGCAAAACAGGTTTGTCGATATTAAAAATAAAATAAAAAGTTAAATAATGAAATATTACATTTACATAAGTATTCAGACCTTTTACTCAGTACTTTGTTGAAGCACCTTTGCAGCAATTACAGCCTTGAGTCTTCTTGGGTATGATGCCACAAGCTTGGCACACCTGTATTTGGGGAGTTTCTCCCATTATTCTGTGCAGATCCTCTCAAGCTCTGTCAGGTTGGATGGGGAGTGACCCTGCTCAGCTATTTTCAGGTCTCTCCAGGAGATGTTCGATTGGGTTCACTCTGGCAGGGCCACTCGAAGACATTCAGAGAATTGTCCCAAAGCCACTCCTGCGTTGTCTTTGCTGTGTGCTTAGGGTCATTGCCCTGTTGGAAGGTGAACCTTCGCCCCAGCCTGAGGTCCTAAGCACTCTGGAGCAGGTTTTCATCAAGGATCTCCCTGTACTTTTCTCTGTTCATCTTTCCCTCGATCCTGACTAGTCTCCCAGTTCCTGCTGCTGAAAAACATCCCCACAGCATGATGCTGTCACCTCCATGTTTCACCGTAGGGATGGTGCCAGGTTTCCTCCAGACATTCAGGCCAAAGAGTTCAATGTTGGTTTCATCAGACCAGAGAATCTTGTTTCTCATGGTCTGAGAGTCCTTTAGTGCCTCCAAGCAGGCTGTCATGTGCCTTTTGCTAAAGAGTGGCTTCAGTCTGGTCACTTTACCATAAAGGCCTGATTGGTGGAGTGCTGCAGAGATGGTTGTCCTTCTGGAAGATTATCCCATCTCCACAGGGGAACTGTGGCCGGGCGGCCAGCTCTAGGAAGAGTCTTGGTGGTTCCAGACTTCTTCCATTTAAGAATGATGGAGGCCACTGTGTTCTTGGGCACCTTCAATGCTGCAGACATTTGCCTTCCCCAGATCTGTGCCTCGACACAATCCTGTCTCGGAGCTCAACGGACAATTCCTTCGACCTCATGCCTTGGTTTTTGGTCTGACATGCACTGTTAACTGTGGGACCTTATTTAGACAGATGTGTACCTTTCGAAATCATGTCCAATCAATTTAATTTATCACAGGTGGACTTTTAATCAAGTTGTAGGAACATCTTAAGGATGATCAATGGGGGCTGCAGGTAGCCTAGTGGTTGGAGCGTTGGGCCAGCAACCGAAAGGTTGCTGGATCGAATCCCTGAGCTGACGATATAAAAATCTGTCATTCTGCACCTGAACAAGGCAGTTAATCCATTGTTCCCCAGTAGGCCATCATAAGAATTTGTTCTTAACTGACTTGCCTAGTTAAATAAAAAGAAATATATGGAATCAGGATGCACCTGAGCTCAATTTTGAGTCTCAAATATGTTTGCACACAGTTTGAGAACTGATCTAGGATCAGCTGCAAAAAAACTGACCCAAGATCAGAGTCTAGGGGCAACTTCATTCTATATTTCCTCCTGGACTAAAGTTGGTTACCATTGTTTAAGATGTTCTCTAAGCAAGGTTTTGTGTGTGTGTGTGTAGGTGTGTGTGTGTCTCACCATGTGTGCTGTGTACATGATGCTGATGCCCAGGGTCATGAAGGGTTTGGAGAAGTCAATGACCTTCTCTCTCTCTGAGGTGATGGTGAGCCCCGCTACAGCCAGGTCAGCTTTCTGGAAGAGATAACATTTAGCCAACTGCAGTGTTAGCCTACTGCAGTTAGCGAAAGGTAAATATGGCAAACCGGTCCTGTGTGGCTCAGTTAGTAGCACATGAAACGTCAGGATTGTGGGTTCGATTCCTGCTGGGGCCCACCCACACAGAAAAATTCAGCATGCGTACTGTTGTTTGTACAGATGAACGTGGTACCTTCAGGCATTTGGAAATTGCTCCCAAGGATGATCCAGACATGTGGAGGTCTACAATTTTTTTTTATGAGGTCTTGCCTGATTTCTTTTTGATTTTCCCATGATGTCAAGCAAGGAGGAACTGAGTTTGAAGGTAGGCCTTGAAATACATCCACAGGTACACCTCCATTTGACTCAAATGATGTCAACTAGCCTAACAGAAGCTTCTAAAGCCATGATGTCATTTTCTGGAATTTTCCAAGCTGTTTAAAGGCACAGCCAACTTAGTGTATGTAAACTTCTGACCCACTGAAATTGTGATACAGTGAATTCTAAGTGAAATAATCTGTATGTAAACAATTGTTGAAAAAAATACTTGTGTCATGCACAAAGTAGATGTCCTATCCGACTTGCCAAAACTATAGTTAGTTAACGAGAAATTTGTGGAGTGGTTGAAAAACGAGTTTCAATGAATCCAACCTAAGTGTATTTAAACTTCTGACTTCAAATGTAGTGTAGTACTTTTACCAGGGCCCCATAAGTGCCATTTTGGGCGTAGCCATACTGTTACCCTAGTGCAGTTTCCATGAGGCAGTAAAAATTCCCATGGCCTCCCATTGGAATGGATCACAAATGACAACACACACACACAGTGCAGTGGGTAGCAAATGAAAGTGCAAAGCAGTGACCCCCATAGATCTTAGTATCAGACCTGGGTTCAAATACAATTTTAAAATGTTCATATACTTTGAGAGTTTGCTCTAGCCTGCCTAGTGATCATAGATGGGCAGGGTTTACAGTTTTGAGGCTATTCTATTGGTTCCATTGCACCAGGCAAACTCATTCAAGCAAAGATAAAGCGTTTGAAATTATTTAAAATAGTATTTGAACACAGGTCTGCTCATTAAAGGATGTGTCCATAAAAGCTTCAGTGATATTACAGAGACCTGGGCCAATAAGTGGAGAGATTGAGGCAGAGGACAAAGTCCTACTGACGTCCCCGTCCTTCTTCTTTATCCTCCGTCACCTCCTCAAATCTGAATTTCCCTCAACTCTGAAATTTCCCTCCAAATTGGAATTTCTCTACAAAAAATTGGAAGGAAAATTGGAAGGAGCGGTGGACAGTATCAACTATATACTGCAATGTATACAGTGTCCTCATAAAGTATTCATACCCCTTGACTTATTACAGCCTTATTTCAAAATTGATTACATTGGGGTTTTTCTCACCCACCTACACACACACACACACACAATACCCCATAATGACTTAGTGAAAACAAGTTTAGACATTTTTGCAAATTTGTGGAAAATTAAATACAGATAATCTCATTTACATAAGTATTAACACCCGAGTCAATACTTTGTAGAAGCACCTTTGGCTGCAATTACAGCATTGAGCCATCTTGGTTATGTCTGTATCAGCATTGGGGACTTTCTTCTTTAAGTTAGATGGGGAGCGGTGGTGAACAGCAATCTTCAAGTCTTTCCACAGATTTTCAATGGGAATTCAAGTCTGGGCTTTCAGATTCTTGTTCTGAAGCCATTGCAGCATTGCTTTGGCTGTATGCTTGGGGTCATTGTCATGTTGGAACGTATATCTTTGCCCCCAGTCAAAGGTTGTTTGCACTCTGAAGCAGGATCTCATTAAATATTTGCCTGTGTTTGGCTCCATTCATTGTTCCCTCTATCCTTACCAGTCTCCTAGTCCATGCCGCCGAAAGACTTCCCCATAGCATGATGCTGCCACCATCATGCTTCACAGTAGGGTTGGTGATTGGGTTCTTAGCACCTCCCTGATCAAGGTCCTTCTTGCCCAGTTGCCCAGTTTGGTCAGTGGGCAGCTTTAGACAGTCTGGGTAGTAACATATTTTTTCAATTTCCCAATGATAGAGACCACTGTGCTCTTAGAAAATTTTAACACTCTAGAAATAGTTTTATACCCTTCCCCAGAAAGAATTGTGATGAAGCACATTTCTCTGAGCTCTACAGACAGTTCCTTGGACTTCATGGTATAGTTTCCACTCTGACATGCACTGTCAACTGTGGGACCTTATATAGACAGGTGTGTTTCTTTTTAAATCATGTCCAAACAATGAAATGGGCCACAGGGGACTCCAGTCAAGTTGTAGTGACATCAAGGATGGTCAAAGGAAATTAGATACACCTGAGCTCAATCTGGAGTGTCATGGCAAAGGGCTGTGAATATTTCTGTAAATGTGATATTTCTGTATTTCATTTTCAATACATTTGCAAACATTTCTAAAAGCATGTTTTCACTTTGTCATTATGGGGTATTGTGTGTAGATGGGTGAGAAAAACATATTTAATACATTTTGCATTCAGGCTGTAACGTGGAGTACGTCAAAGGTTATAAATACTTTCTGAAGGCTGTTGTACCTCAACAGCTAATTCACAATATCTTGATTCTTCATTCAGATTCAATTAAAAATCAAGATATCTTGTTTGGATCCTAACATGAATGTATGTTTATTATCTGTAATGTTATCTTTAAAGGACAATCCCCTTCCAATGACTATTTCAGGAGGATGAGTAGTAAACATATCTTGTGGAATCAGCAAAAACATACTCAGCCATCACCATGTTTTGAGACGTCTTGAGACACAGGTGATGGCTGGGTATGAAACAATAACACTACAACAGGGTTTTTATATCATTTATCTTCTCCTACCTACAGGTGGTATAACTTGTGACTGCAGTACCTGTGACATCAAGACATCACCTTACCCTTACTATACAAACATAAGTGAATAGAGAGGGAGAAGATTTTTAGCCACAATCACACTGCAACACTCACTCAGTGCTCACCCTAGAGATGAGCTCACCCACCATGCCCGTCCAGGTGCCGTTGGCACTGGGCACGCCGTACACGCCGTCCGCCACCAGCCGCAGACGGTAGCTGAAGTGCAGCAGCTCGGCCAGCTCTCGCAGCAAGTCTACACAAAATCCTTCGTAGCGCTCGTTGCCCTCCAGGGCCTGGTGTTCGGGCCTCAGCATCACGTAGGGGTTCTCCTGCATGAAGGGGCATCAGACTGGTGCAAGCTGAGATGTGTGTATATGTGTGTGTGTGTGCAGGGGGGGGGGGCAGTTTGTGCATGTGTTAACGTGAATTCGCATGCACTGGTGTGTCATCACGAAGTGCTTCCGTCATCATGAAGTGCTTCGAGAGGTTAGTCAAAGACCATATCACTCCTCCCTCCCCGACACGCTCGACCTTCTCCAATCTGCCTACCGCCCTGACAGATCCATGGATGATGCAATAGTATTGCACTGCACACTGCCCTTACACACCTGGACAAAAGGAATGCATATGTGAGGACGCTGCTCATCGACTACAGCTTGGCCATCAATACCATAGTGGGTTATAAGCTCATTACAAAGTGCAGAACCCTGGGTCAGAACTCCTCCCTATGCAACTGGGTCCTGGACTTTGATGGGCCACCCTCACTTTACACTGATCCAAAACACGGGGGCCCCACAAGGCTGCGTCCTCAGTCCCCTCCTGTACTCCCTGTACCCACAACTGCGTGGCCTCACACAGTTCCAACTCCATCATCAAGTTCGCTGACGATATAACAGTAGGCCTGATCACCAACAATGACAAGACAGCCTAGAGGGAGGAGATAGGTACTCAGATGACATGGTGTCAGGGAAACAACCTCTCCCTCAACGTTAGCAAAACAAAGGAGCTGATTGTGGACTTCAGGAGGAACCAGGCTGGACACGCCCCCATCCTCATCAACGGGGCCACTGTAGAGCTGATCAATAACTTCAAATTCCTTGGTATACACATCTCAGAGAAGCTGAAATGGTCTAACCCCACGCACCAGGTGTCGCAGGAAGGCCAACAAGGTTATCAGGGACCCCAGCGCCCAAGCCATGTCCTGTTATCCCCGCTTTAATTATTCAGACGGGGGCAGTACAGGAGCATCATGGCAAAAACTGAAAGACTGGCCAATAGTTTCGACCCTTCAAACCATTTGGGTGCTGAATAGCCACTACTCCCCTTATGGACCCTCCCCCACCCCTCATTACTCCCCCTCATGGAAATGTACCCGCCCACACACTCAACTCTCATTTACCTTACCTGCTGCTCCCCTTATGGACATTCTTTCTGCTGCTGCCCTCTCCCCCACCAAAACAACATTCATCACTGTCACAGTTGTTAATATGTGGATAATCTTGTGACAAAGCTTAAATTGAAATTTGTTTTTTATTTTCGTAATAAGGCTTGCTTCCCGCTTATGGCTAGAAAGAAGCTTTTTCAGGCCACTTCTCTCTTTAATTGATTATGGTGACTTGTTGTATATGCATGCAACCTCCTCCGTCTTACAGAGACTGGACTCTGTTTATCATGCATCCTTGCGCTTTATTACAAATGCCAAGTCACTCACCCACCATTGCACATTGTACCAAATGGTAGGTTGGACCTCACTTTATATGCACAGAAAGATACAAATATGTGTTCATCTACAAAGCCCTTTTGGATAAACTCCCTCTTTACCTCTGTAGTCTGGTCTCCTTCACCACCAGCAGTTACCATACCCGGTCTGCTAGGTGGTTGCTACTTAAAGTCCCCAGGACATTCACAGTATTAGGCAAGACTGCCTTCTCTTCTTGTGCACCAGACGCATGGAATAATCTACAATCCATGCTTCATCTAGATATGTTAGTGTCACTGAATGAATTTAACATATTGATGGGAGACTGTTACAGAGAAGTGTAAATGCTTTTTATATCCTGTATCATATTGTTGTATGTTCTAATTATTTAATGTTGTTGCCATCTTGGCCTGGCCTCCCTTGAAAAAGAGACTGGGTGTCAATGGGCTTTTCCTGGTTAAATAAAAGGTTAAATAAAATAAAAAAATATCTAAAAAAAATATATAATAATTTTGTTTTGTTTTTACTCAATGGTCATGCTGCTGCTCCCCCTATGGTCATCCCACCCCCTCAACAGTCTAATCTGCCTCCACCCCAATGGACATTTATTTATTCATCACTGCCACTAAGCTGTCATTATGTATGTATTATGTATCGTGCTATTTATATAGTTGTTTTTATGACAATTTTCCTAATTTTATTTCACTTAATCCTGCATGTTGGAGCTCGAAGTCTAACATTTTCGCTGTACCCTGCAATCAAACCTGCAACCCTGTACATGTGAATATTAACACTCTGAATATGAATGTGTGTATTGTGGTTGAGTGTATTTGCATGGTTCAGACTCAGCACCAAATAATAGCTATCTTGCAAGAGGCTTCAAACTGATGTAACCTTGTGTGTGTGTGTGTGTGGTGTGCATGCCTGTGTCAGAGAGAGAGTGGGAGTGTGTGTGCGTGTCTGTGAGAGAAAGAGAATGGGAGAGTGTGTGCGTGCATGTGCATGCCTGTGTCTGTGAGAGAGAGGGAGTGTGTGCGTGTGTATGCATGTTTGTGTCAGAGAGAGTGGGAGTGTATGTGCGTGTCTGTGAGAGAAAGAGAATGGGAGAGTGGGTGTGCACGTGTGTGTGTGTGCGCACGTGCGTGGGTGTGCACGTGTGTGTATGCCTGTGAGAGAGGAAGTGTGTGTGCGTGTGTATGCATGTCTGTGAGAGAAAGAGAATGGGAGAGTGTGTGTGTGTGTGTGTGTGTGTGTGTTAGGCTAGCCGTGCTAGTGTGATTCATAGGTCTCTCGACCATGACTCCTGCCCTCCCTTGGGTCTCCCTCAGTTCTTCTCTGTGTTTCCATCAGTTTCTGACTAGGCTGCTTTATTAAAGCTCTGAGCCAATGCGTTTCTCTCTCAGTTGAGCCACACACAGTCGTTAATTCACAATATATTTAACTCACTTCATTAAGATAATGACTCAACATTTCCCACCTGTGTTAATTTGAGACTTGAGGTAATGAAGCAGCCTGCTTTAGGTTGCCTGGGATGCCAGATGGGCGGGGTCAGCAGTTTCGCAACTATTCTATTGGTTCCATTGTGCCAGTCAATTAATATGCAAGCTGAAGGCCATGTACAGTAAGCCTATGTATGTAGCCAAGACAACCAAATAGCAATGCCGCACACACACACACACACACACACACACACACACACACACACACACACACACACACACACACACACACACACACACACACACACACACAGTGTCTACCAATTAAAAATTAAAAACAGTAGCTACCAACTACAGTATTCTGGCTGAATCTACAGTTGATTGAAGGGAAGAGGTTCATTTGATCATTTTTCTGTCTCCATGTAACAAAATGATGAGAAAATTCTAGTCATGCGCCGGTATTTCATACCCAGTGGACCAGGTCAAGCAAACGCAAATGAAGAAGAGACAGAGTCCATGGAGAATGAGCCTTGAGGAATTTCAATTTTTTTAAGGGCACCAATTAGGTTGTACCTCAAATAAGAAGACACGCCAGTCTCTCATCTACCGAGGTCAACGGTGAAAGCGTCTGGAACACTTGGTATGCTTGTGCTTAATTGAGTTGGCAGATGGATTAAAAACAAGAAGAAGGTAGTAAAAAAAGTAGTAGAGCCAAAATCAGTGTCGTGTTCACTAGGAGCGAAAGCAAACAGGCTGAAACGGGGCGGGACTACCTGAAATTGTCCAATAAGAAATGGTTGTTTTCGCTTTCCGTTGCAAAACCTTTTTCTACAGTGTGCACTAATGAATACACCCCTGCAAACGTTGAAATAGTGTGGCGAAAAAATAAGCTGCACTCACCAAGATGGTGGTGATGGTGAGGGTGGTGTTGAACATGGTGCCGGCCATGATGAGGAGGTTGATGTTGCTCTCCATGGACAGACCGTGCTCCGAATGCCACTTACCAACCTGGGAGGGAGGGAGACAGAAAGAAAAGAGGAGATGGGTAGAGGGTTGAAGGAAAGAGATTGAGAGAAACAGGGTGGTGCTGTGCTTTCAAACCAAGGTGCATGCACAGCAAAATGAAGGTGAAAACATATTCAGCAACTCAGTAGTAGAAATTGAGGTATGTTTGAAAAATTCATATGTTATTGTTAAAACCAAAGTGTTTCGGCAAATACCTTCATCAGGATATTTCAGAGTTGCTGAATTTCTTTTCATCTTCAATGTTCTCCTCAGAATAGAAAGTGCAAGCTCATTCAAATTGACAGCTTCCGTCTGAGTGGCCATGGTTGGATTTGAATCAGAATTGAAGATACAGTTGGCTGTCTCATAGGTTTCATCCCAAATGGCATGGTTTCATCCCCTATTCTCTGTGAAGTGCACAACTTTTGACCAAAGTAGTATGAAAAGTAGTGCACTGTTGGGGATTAAGGTGCCATTTGAGAATATAGGGTATGGCTCCTTTCCTTCTCACACCATGCTTTGTGCTGAGTGAGAGGGAAGTGTTACAGTAGTCTTCTATACTGTTAGGGTTGCATAATTCATTTAACTTTTCCAGAATTTCCAGGTTTTCCCAAAATCCGGGTTGGAATATTCCTGGAATCAATAGGGAATAAGAAGGAAATCTGTGAATCCTCCAACTGGGATTTCTGAAAAACTTGTGAATGTTTGTTGAATTTTGCAACCCTAGACACATAAAAAAATAAAAAAAATACTACAGGACATACTTTAGAAATCTGTAGCATACTACACTACACACTGTAGTAGCCCTCGATCATGTGTAGTACTTACCATATAATTCTGTATTAAACTGTAATAAAACATTGTATATATACACTACAGACTGTATTGACATCTTAAGGAGATGATTGTGGACTACAGGAAAAGGAGGACCGAGCACGCCCCCATTCTCATCGACAAGGCTGTAGTGGAGTAGGTTGAGAGCTTCAAGTTCCTTAGTGTCCACATAACCAACAAACTAGAATGGTCCAAACACACCAAGACAGTCGTGATGAGGGCATGGCAAAGCCTATTCCCCCCCAGGAAACTAAAAAGATTTGGCATGGGTCCTGAGATCCTCAAAAGGTTCTACAGCTGCACCATCGAGAGCAGATGAACCATTTGGTTGCGTCACTGCCTGGTACGGCAATTGCTCGGCCTCTGAACGCAAGGCACTACAGAGGGTAGTGCGTACAGCCCAGTACATCACTGGGGCTAAGCTGCCTGCCATCCAGGACCTCTACACCAGGCGGTGTCAGAAGAAGGCCCTAAAAATTGTCAAAGACCCCAGCCACTCCAGTCATAGACTGTTCTCTCTACTACCGCATGGGAAGTGGTACCGGAGTGCCAAGTCTAGGACAAAAAAGGCTTCTAAACAGTTTTTACCCCCAAGCCATAAGACTCAGGTAATCAAATGGTTACCCGGACTATTTGCATTATGTGCCCCCCCAACCCCTCTTTTTACGCTGCTGCTACTCTCGGTTTATCATATATGCATAGTCACTTTAACTATACATTCATGTACATACTACCTCAATTGGGCCGACCAACCAGTGCTCCCGCACATTGGCTAACCGGGCTAGCTGCATTGTGTCCCACCACCCGGAAACCCCTCTTTTACGCTACTGCAACTATCTGTTCATCATATATGCATAGTCACTTTAACCATATCTACATGTACATACTACCTCAATCAGCCTGACTAACCGGTGTCTGTATGTAGCCTCCCTACCTTTATAGCCTCGCTACTGTATATAGCCTGTCTTTTTACTGTCGTTTTATTTCTTTACTTACCTATTGTTCACCTAATACATTTTTTTGCACTATTGGTTAGAGCCTGTAACTAAGCATTTCACTGTAAGGTCTACCTACACCTGTTGTATTCGGGGGACATGACAAATAAACTTTGATTTGATATTTAATTTGCATATAACACATCCATTCCCCTCCCCCATATCCCAATTTCAAATCAGGCTTTATTTGACAAATGAAAATAATAGAGTAAAAATATTTACTACACAACAAACAAGATAAAAAAAGGAAAAGCTAAACATTTGTGTTTTAAGATCTCTTTGAAATAAACTCAGCAAAAAATAAACGTCTCCCTCTCAATGTCAACTGCGTTTATTTTCAGCAAACTTAACATGTGTAAATATTTGTATGAACATAACAAGATGCAACAACTGCGACATAAACTGAACAAGTTCTACAGACATGTGACTAACATAAATTGAATAATGTGTCCCTGAGCAAAGGGGGGTCAAAATCAAAAGTAAGTCAGTATCTGGTGTGGCCACCAGCTGCATTAAGTTCTGCAGTGCATCTCCTCCTCATGGACTGCACCAGATTTGCCAGTTCTTGCTGTGAGATGTTACCCCACTCTTCCACCAAGGCACCTACAAGTTCCAGAACATTTCTGGGGGGAATGGCCCTAGCGCTCACCCTCCGATCCAACAGGTCCCAGATGTGCTCTTCGCTGGCCATGGCAGAACACTGACATTCCTCTCTTGCAGGAAATCACGCACAGAACGAAGAGTATGGCTGGTGGCATTGTCATGCTGGAGGGTCATGTCAGGATAAGCCTGCAGGAAGGGTACCACATGAGGGAGGAGGATGTCTTCCCTGTAATGCACAGCATTGAGATTGCCTGCAATTTGGCCTGTTGACTGGAAATGCTCAACTAGTGTAGTGACACCTCTAACACTACGATGCAGTGCCTTAGACCACTGCGCCACTGAGGAGGACTGGTCTTGGAGGAAGTTGTGAGCATCCAAGCATTTAAATCACTAAGTCTAATTTATCCGTGGAGCTAGAATACTCTGGTGACACAGAAATATAGCAGTGAAAATAAATGCAGTGCTTTATGATAATGCTGCCAAGGGGTAACATATATCAACTGAACAGTATCGGACCCAAAATCGAACCTTGTGGAACGCCATATGTGATATGTATTTTCTCTGAGTTATGTTCACTAAGGGTGACATAAAAAAACTCTCAACCGGTTAAATAAACCAATTTGTGCCAACCATGAGTGAGAAACCCACATGCCAAGTATAGACCATATTATTGTGTTCCCTACAGGTTATGGAAAATGTGCTCTTTTAGTATTTGTCCAGTAGGTTTCCTCAAGGGGAAAGCCCCCACTTCTAACTAGAAGATAATAAAACAAAAACACTATAGCAAATACTACAGTAATGTCTGCAAAAATAACAGTAAATACTATAGTATACTACAGTAATATCCATTAAAAAAACACTACAGTGAATCCTACAGTAATGTCCACAAAAAAACTTGAGTAAATACTAGAGTATATACACACACACAATAGCTTTTAAACTATAGTATTTATACTATAGTAAACTATAGTATTTTTATGTGTGTACCTGCAGGTTAACTATACAGTACACTATACACATAAATAGATATTGGATATGGGTTTGCAAGAGTTTAAGAAATGTATTAATTTGGGTCACACATAATATTCTGGTAGCTTGGGAAAAAATGCAAATGACATTACATCATGCAGTATGCTCCATCCCAAATGTAACCCCTGGTTACAAACACTGCAGAAAGTGCACGTCGTCATACATTTAATTTCATGCGCAAAACACTGCTTCAAAGCCTAAAGATAAATTACTACCTTTACAAGTCATGCCCTGTAGACCAACATTGAAGTTTCCCCCTTTCGACATTTGGATGTCTGATGAAATTTGGCCTGTTGACTGGAAATGCTCAACTACAAATGCTTGCAATTTCATACTTAATCCTTTCACTATTCACAGGTTCCTATTGTAAGATACCTCTGAAAAGAACACTGGCAGGCAGACACACAATGTATTTGTGTCCTATGCAATGCTACAGTATCTAGGGAGGGCACAGCAAATCTGACTTTCCGTGACATCTTTTCATATCACAGAATCAATAATATTGATATTGTCATGTATTCTTAGCCAGAAGGAGACATCTCAGTAAGAAACAGAAAAGTATACATGGGAACAATTAAGAGAACATCTTAAAAGTAAAGAAAACATTTTGGGAAAAAACATTGATAAAACAACAACTAAAAGAGTGATAAAATCCCTGACTACAGGCTATGCAAAAATATTTTTAGAACCTAAATGCCGTCTACACCTCAACCCGACTATGTTGTGAAGCTTGGTTTTTGAAAGCTCTGCCCTAATTTATCTTAATCTTAGTATATAATCTAAAAGCAAATCTAAAAGCTATTAAAAATGTAAAATTAAAATGGTGGAGTCAAACATGTCACATTAACTGGAGGCAGGCATCGTGACAGAATAGCACTGGGCCCTGCATCTATGTCTGCCACGGCTTGTTTACAAATGCACTCTTCATGGTGAGGGATCAAAATAAGTTATTTCAAACATCGTTTCATATGGTAACTTCTTTTTCAAGATGCCTTCATGAAAAATGTACGAGCTAGAGCTCCATCTCACAACTTCCCCTTTAAATGTCTGCCAAATGGCACCTTATTCCCTATTTAGTGCACTACTTTTGACCAGGGCCATGGTCAAAAGTAGGGAACTACATAGAAAATAGGGTGCCATTTGGGACTCAGCCTAAACCTTGGCCTCAGACTGTAGCTCTTTATATATAGTTATACACAGTAAATCCCAGTCTGTTACAAAGTCAGTGGTTATTGTGTGTGCAGTGTAGCTTTACCTGCCTTATCCCCTCTGAGCTGCTCTGTACGACCCTCAGGGCGTAGTTGAAGCGGTGGCCTTTGCTGTTGAACTCTATGTGTCCAGTTAGACCTTCCAATTCTACCTGTCAAAGACAGAGCAAAAGGAGAGGACATACTGGGCTGTGCATCTCAATGAGAGCTCCAAATGGTATTGCATTAAAACATATACAAACACAACACAGTATATATAGTCTCTGTAAACAGCCATTGCTGCTGGGCAGGTCTGCCTCTATGCTATTGGGTAGAGAGCAATCACCGCAGCTGTTCACCCAATGTTAGTGGGTAAATGGACATCATCAAATCAAAACCCAACCTTCAATTTACCTAGTGCGACGCATGGATGTTCCAAACTCTGTTTTAGACGAGACTGACTTTATGACCAAAATGATCAAATTTACACTTCGTAGTCAATTTTGACATGAGAATAACTGTTTCTGACTCATATCGAGTTCATGTTCTTAGGGATTTGTTGCTTTTTAAAAGGCAGTGGCTCTTTAAAGCTAAGGATCCAGATCCTGTTCTTGCGCATGTGTTATTTTACACACACATTCATTTTTCTAATGTAGCTGCTGCTCACAGTCCCCCTCCCTTTACACTCTTCTGAACCATGTTTAGCCAATGTTTGCAATGATGATGAAAAAAGAACATTCAATTGCTAATTAGACTGCAATGGGCAAGTTAATTTTGCATCGCCGGGTGCCATAGTTAATTGCCATATGCTGATATCGTGGCGAGAGTAAATAGCTGCATGTACCTCAGCAGCTAAGAACATAAAATCGCTAGACTGCCTATTTGTGTCATGCTTATGTTTGTACGAACATGTATTTTGTGTAAAACATGTAAATAGCTGTATGCTATGTTACTCCGCTCCTGAAAAAACAAACATGCAATTGTGCTTTTACTTAGTAAGGCATGGAAGGCAATAGTTTGAACAGTTTTGTGTGCAACATGAAGTTTGTAGGATACGCTAGTGACGAGACAAAGGCAGTCAAGTAGGGGGAGTGGCAGTGGAGCACTCAGCACAGCAGCTAATTGGGCAGCGGTGTGGGCACTCAGCTACGTAAAAACAAATATTGTGTGGTTGCTGAAATATCTGTATTTTTAGCGTGGGCAAATTGAGATACAGAAATTCTGTATAGGTAGCCACTCTGTAAAATGTTTACACGCAAAGTAGTGTCTGGACAGAAAGGCACTTCAGAGAATCATGTTTTGGTTGGGAAATCATTGCTTTTAGTGCATATGGTTGACAGTGTGTACTGAGCTATTCTGGAGAGAGCATTCCAAGTTTATGACTAAGAACAGGACAAAGTCAACATGTTGCCGACGCTCATAATCGTATCTTGGCTTGGAGACCTTTACTCCAGGAGCAGTGTGATTCACTAGGGGACAGGCAAATGACAGGCCTGGATAACAGCCCAGATAGAGTGCATACTGTGTGAGAGAGACAGAGCACATTGTGTGTGTGTACATGGGTTGTGTGTGTCAGGGTTGGGCTCAATTCAAATTGAAGTCAGTCAATTCAGAATTGATTTTAATTTAAAATCCCCAAATTTCAAACCTTTTTTTCTCTCAAAGGTTTTTTTACTTGAATTTGTTTAAATGGTTCTACAGACAACAGAACAGGTAGAGGGCAGAACACACACGGATCCCCTACCAAAATCAAACCCACCCCAACCCCCATGCGCTAACAGAACACGCTTCCCCTACCAAATCAAGCCCCACCCCAAAACCAGACTTAAAGCATGCATGAGACAATGAGTAATATAAATCAAATAGTAATTTTTTATTTTAATTTTAATGGAGTTCTGAAATTAGCTGCGTCCATGTCTTCTACAAAGGATAGGAAAGGTTGCCAGATATTATAAAATTAAATTGTTGATCCCTTAACGAGTAGCGTATTTTCTCTAGCTTGAGATGTTGCATAACTTCCTTTATCCAAATGGATAAAAGTAGGAGGAAACCGATTCTTCCACTTAAACAGTGTAAGACGTCTAAATAGAAGAGTAGTAAATGCCAGCATGTTGCCCATAGAACTGTTTAGAGGGGTGTCATGATGTGGCCCTTTCTGGGAGTAGATCGTGGCTTTCCCCTCTCTCACTCTCTCCTACGCACAGGGTCTGTTATCTCAGGTCGTAAATTCCTGGCGGAGACTCTCTTCCCCTTTTCATGCAGAGAGGGAGACCACAGAGTGAATAAAGGATTTCACGTGGCCGAACTCCTACAGTGCCTTGCGAAGGTATTTGGCCCCCTTGAACTTTGCGACCTTTTGCCACATTTCAGGCTTCAAACATAAAGATATAAAACTGTATTTTTTGTGAAGAATCAACAACAAGTGGGACACAATCATGAAGTGGAACGACATTTATTGGATATTTCAAACTTCTTTAACAAATCAAAAACTGAAAAATTGGGCGTGCAAAATTATTCAGCCCCTTTACTTTCAGTGCAGCAAACTCTCTCCAGAAGTTCAGTGAGGATCTCTGAATGATCCAATGTTGACCTAAATGACTAATGATGATAAATACAATCCACCTGTGTGTAATCAAGTCTCCGTATAAATGCACCTGCACTGTGATAGTCTCAGAGGTCCGTTAAAAGCGCAGAGAGCATCATGAAGAACAAGGAACACACCAGGCAGGTCCGAGATACTGTTGTGAAGAAGTTTATAGCCGGATTTGGATACAAAAAGATTTCCCAAGCTTTAAACATCCCAAGGAGCACTGTGCAAGCGATAATATTGAAATGGAAGGAGTATCAGACCACTGCAAATCTACCAAGACCTGGCCGTGCCTCTAAACTTTCAGCTCATACAAGGAGAAGACTGATCAGAGATGCAGCCAAGAGGCCCATGATCACTCTGGATGAACTGCAGAGATCTACAGCTGAGGTGGGAGACTCTGTCCATAGGACAACAATCAGTCGTATATTGCATAAATCTGGCCTTTATGGAAGAGTGGCAAGAAGAAAGCCATTTCTTAAAGATATCCATAAAAAGTGTCGGTTAAAGTTTGCCACAAGCCACCTGGGAGACACACCAAACATGTGGAAGAAGGTGCTCTGGTCAGATGAAACCAAAATTGAACTTTTTGGCAACAATGCAAAACGTTATGTTTGGCGTAAAAGCAACACAGCTCATCACCCTGAACACACCATCCCCACTGTCAAACATGGTGGTGGCAGCATCATGGTTTGGGCCTGCTTTTCTTCAGCAGGAACAGGGAAGATGGTTAAAATTGATGGGAAGATGGATGGAGCCAAATACAGGACCATTCTGGAAGAAAACCTGATGGAGTCTGCAAAAGACCTGAGACTGGGACAGAGATTTGTCTTCCAACAAGACAATGATCCAAAACATAAAGCAAAATTTACAATGGAATGGTTCAAAAATAAACATATCCAGGTGTTAGAATGGCCAAGTCAAATTCCAGACCTGAATCCAATCGAGAATCTGTGGAAAGAACTGAAAACTGCTGTTCACAAATGCTCTCCATCCAACCTCACTGAGCTCGAGCTGTTTTGCAAGGAGACGGAGTCTACAGCCCACACAAGTGGCTCAGGTAGTGCAGCTCATCCAGGATGGCACATCAACGCGAGCTGTGGCAAGAAGGTTTGCGGTGTCTGTCAGCGTAGTGTCCAGAGCATGGAGGCGCTACCAGGAGACAGGCCAGAACATCATCAGGAGACGTGGAGGAGGCCGTAGGAGGGCAACAACCCAGCAACAGGACCGCTACCTCCGCCTTTGTGCAAGGAGGAGCAGGAGGAGCACTGCCAGAGCCCTGCAAAATGACCTCCAGCAGGCCACAAATGTGCATGTGTCTGCTCAAACGGTCAGAAACAGACTCCATGAGGGTGGTATGAGGGCCCGACGTCCACAGGTGGGGGTTGTGCTTTACAGCCCAACACCGTGCAGGACGTTTGGCATTTGCTAGAGAACACCAAGATTGGCAAATTTGCCACTGGCGCTCTGTGCTCTTCACAGATGAAAGCAGGTTCACACTGAGCATGACAATCTGGAGACGCCGTGGAGAACGTTCTGCTGCCTGCAACATCCTCCAGCATGACCGGTTTGGCGGTGGGTCAGTCATGGTGTGGGGTGGCATTTCTTTGGGGGGCCTCCATGTGCTCGCCAGAGGTAGCCTGACTGCCATTAGGTACCGAGATGAGATCCTCAGACCCATTGTGAGACCATATGCTGGTGCGGTTGGTCCTGGGTTCCTCCTAATGCAAGACAATGCTAGACCTCATGTGGTTGGAGTGTGTCAGCAGTTCCTGCAAGAGGAAGGCATTGATGCTATGGACTGGCCCGCCCGTTTCCCAGACCTGAATCCAATTGAGCACATCTGGGACATCATGTCTCGCTCCATCCACCAACGCCACGTTGCACCACAGACTGTCCAGGAGTTGGCGGATACTTTAGTCCAGGTCTGGGAGGAGATCCCTCAGGAGACCATCCGCCACCTCATCAGGAGCATGCCCAGGCGTTGTAGGGAGGTCATACAGGCACGTGGAGGCCACACACACTACTGAGCCTCATTTTGACTTGTTTTAAGGACATTACATCAAAGCTGGATCAGCCTGTAGTGTGGTTTTCCACTTTAAATTTTGAGTGTGACTCCAAATCCAGACCTACATGGGTTGATAAATTTGATTTCCATTAATAATTTGTGTGATTTGTTTGTCAGCACATTCAACTATGTAAAGAAAAACGTATTTAATAAGAATATTTCATTCATTCAGATCTAGGATGTGTTATTTTAGTGTTCCCTTTATTTTTTTGAGCAGTGTAGTTTAGGCTGGGTTCGTGCAGATAACCAACAATTTACAACATTTGGAATGAGACTGACGTAAAGGTAAAGAATAATTCATGAATAGAAGAAGGTTCTATAGGTCTCTTGAGCATCTTAGAAACCGTCTCAAATTGATAACCAGAAATCTGTCGATTTTGGGCATGTCCAAAACATGTGTAATAAAGTAGCAGGAGCCTGTTTACATCAGTCACAAGTGGGATATATTTCTGGTCTAAACTTTGATAATTTTTTACCTTTGACCAATGCAGCCGATTAACTATTTTAAATTGAATTACAGCATGTCTTAGACATATAGATGAAGTATGTATTCTCTGAAGCATACTCTACCAAGTTTTATCTGAAAGTTGTTCACCTAAATCCTTTAACCATTGGTTCTTAAGAGAGCTCAGGGACTCCAGATTGTACGAGTTTAATAACGTAAACAGTGCATTTGGAAGAAATTTAGACCCCTTGACTTTTTCCACATTTTTTTAATGTTATTGACTTATTATAAAATGTATGAAATGTTTTTTTCACCCTCAATCTACACACAATATCCCATAATGACAAAGCAAAAGCAGGTTTTTAGAAAATGTTGGGGTCATCGTCCTGTTGAAAGGTGAACCTACGCCACAGTCTATGGTCCTGAGTGTTCTGGAGCAGGTTTTCATCAAGGATTTCTCTGTACTTTGCTCCGGTCATCTTTCCCTCGATCCTGACTAGTCTCCCCGTCCCTGCCGCTGAAAAACATCCCCACTGCATTATGCTGCCACCACCATGCTTCACCGTAGGGATGGTGCCAGGTTTCCACCATGAGTGACGCTTGGCATTCAAGCGTAGAGTTCAATCTTGGTTTCATCAGACCAGAGAATCTTGTTTCTCATGGACTCCAAGCGGGCTGTCATGTGCCTTTTACTGAGGGGTGGCTTTCATCTGGTCATTACCATAAAGGCCTGATTGTTGGAGTGCTGCAGAGATGAGAGAACCTTCCAGAAGGATTTATTATTTTATTTAATCCATTTTAGAATAAAGGCTGTAACGTAACTTAATTTGGAAAAAGTCAATGGGTCTGAATACTTTCCAAATGCACTGTAGATCAAGCGTATGCCCCCTTTGATATAAGGTTTCACTTTAAAAATAGAATCTAGTAGGTTGGTGTGATGGGAAGTGACAAGAGTATGAAGATACCTGCAATTGCGTAGTTGTGTACCTGAAGAAATGGGATCGAGGAATATTGAACCTTTCAAAAGATGCAAAATCCATATCAATGTACATGTCGTTCAGTGAGGAGATTCCTTTCCCAGACCAGGTATGAAACACCCTGCCTAATACTGATGGAGAGAATGAATAGTTCTTTAATAATGGGGCAGAAGTTGAAAATTCACTGAGACCAAACGATTGCCTGGATTGTTCCAGAATTTTAGAGAATGTTTCTCAATAGGGTTTTTAGTGTATTTGGAAACAGGCTCAGCTAATGCAAGTTTTGAACAGAGCAAGGCAGCTAAGGAGGTGGGTCCATAGGAAGAGATCTTCGGGCCTGTAACATCAGGGATTTCTGTCATCCAATATAGAATGATATTTAGATTAGTGCTAGACTTCCGAAAGAGATCTCTGCAATACGCTTTTACGTAAATTGTTCCAGAAAAAAGCAGATATCAATTTATCTATGGATAAAAAATAAAAAAAACATTGTCAGAAAGATAGGAATACATTGAAATAAGTATAAAAACCTAGTTAATTCTTCCACATTTATAGAGATCTTTGAAATTGTGTGTGACCCAAAAATTTCAATTTCCGTCACTGAAGGGCACATGACTAAAATAGGTTTGCATGGCAGAAGGATTAATAGGCAGCAATTGACTTTGTAGATTAACCTGAGACCCAGATATTTCACCAAATGTCTTTAGTAGAACCTGGATCTCTAAAAGACCAGTTAAAAAAGCCTCAGACATCTATTATATAATGTCATCCACATAAAGTGAAACTTTATTCGAAGAGGGGGCTTAGAGCATACCATTGATAGTGGTGTTATTACATGGCTAAAGGCTCAATTGCAATGGCAAACAGCTGAGGGGATAGAGGACAACCCTGTCTTATCCCACGTAGAAGTTGGAAAGTATCTCTACATTGCAATTCTGTAAAGAAATTGGCCTCTATGAACCACTCAAGTTGTTTTTATTCTCATTATATGTGAAATACATGCTTGCCTCATTGTTGAGGGTAAAGACTGAGGAGTATGATTCCTCAAATATGGAAACCAAGAGAGGAGAGAGTTGATCTGATTATTTTTTTAATAATTAGCTTGGAAGTCCGTCTGGTCCGTCGGATTTACCACCCTGCATAGATTTAATTGCCAACACAATCTCTTCTACAGAGAACTGTTCTTCTAATTCAGCAGTTCTCAGGGTCAACAGTAGGAATATCTAAATTCTCAAAGAAGGTGTCAAGAAAGGTGACATTACCAGTGGATTCCGAAGTATATAATTGTGACCTCTAATTGACCTCTAAATGATCAATACATGTGTTACCCAGCCCATCAGTTCTCAGGTATGGTTTGATTTGCGGTTCTCTGAGCAGCTTTTTTCAGCTTGTCAAGTTGAAAGAAGATCAAACTCTGTATGAAGTGTCAAACGTTGTTTTAGTAAATCTGGGGATGGAGAGTGTGAATATGCCATATCCAAATCAAGATTTATTTGTAAGTTCCCCTAGGTATGGAATATCCTTCCTTAATTTTGCGCTGTACGAAATAATTTGGCCTCTTAGATCAAATCAAATTTTATTGGTCACATACAAGTGATTAGCAGATGTTTTTGCGGTAGTAGCGAAATGCTTGTGCTTCTAGCGCTGACAGTGCAGTAATATCTAACAAAATACACAACATATACCCAATACACACAAATCTAAGTAGGAATGAATTAAGACTATATACATATGGATGAGCGATGTCAGAGCGGAATGGACTAAGATACAGTAGAATAGTATAGAAAACAGTATATACAGTGGGGCAAAAAAGTATTTAGTCAGCCACCAATTGTGCAAGTTCTCCCACTTAAAAAGATGAGAGGCCTGTAATTTTCATCATAGGTACACTTCAACTATGACAGACAAAATGAGAAAAATAAATCCAGAAAAATCACATTGTAGGATTTTTTATGAATTTATTTGAAAATTATGGTGGAAAATAAGTATTTGGTCAATAACAAAAGTTTCTCAATACTTTGTTATATACCCTTTGTTGGCAATGACAGAGGTCAAATGTTTTCTGTAAGTCTTCACAAGGTTTTCACACACTGTTGCTGGTATTTTGGCACATTCCTCCATGCAGATCTCCTCTAGAGCAGTGATGTTTTGGGGCTGTTGCTGGGCAACACAGACTTTCAACTCCCTTCAAAGATTTTCTATGGGGTTGAGATCTGGAGACTGGCTAGGCCACTCCAGGACCTTGAAATGCTTCTTACGAAGCCACTCCTTCGGTGTGTTTGGGTTCATTGTCATGCTGAAAGACCCAGCCACGTTTCATCTTCAATGCCCTTGCTGATGGAAGGAGGTTTTCACTCAAAATCTCATGATACATAGCCCCATTCATTCTTTCCTTTACACGGATCAGTCGTCCTGGTCCCTTTGCAGAAAAACAGCCCCAAAGCATGATGTTTCCACCTCCATGCTTCACAGTAGGTATGGTGTTCTTTGGATGCAACTCAGCATTAATTGTCCTCCAAACACGACTAGTTGAGTTTTTACCAAAAA
The DNA here is from genome assembly GCF_057628025.1 of Oncorhynchus mykiss. Lineage (NCBI taxonomy): Eukaryota > Metazoa > Chordata > Actinopteri > Salmoniformes > Salmonidae > Oncorhynchus > Oncorhynchus mykiss. The sequence continues at coordinate 19,261,294 of NC_143031.1, forward strand.
GTTCTTATTTATACTTTAAGGTGATTTAATTGAGAAAAGGAACCTTAAATCACCCAGTGAAACTTAACATTACAGCTTGCAAAAGTGACCGAGCAACCAGCTGTCCCTCTCATGATATTAGGCCTAGCCATATAAATTCAGGTGGAAAAAGATTACAGATGACAATATACAATAACATTTTTCAAAAAATAGCTAATAAAAAAAAAGGTAGAAGAATAAAAAAAACAGCAACAATACTCTGAAGTCTGGTATGAAAAAGAAACACACTCTGGTCACCTAATAGAACAAGGTAATCCCGACGCAGATATCCACACATAATGTGCTTGTAGTGGGGAACACTAAACCTATCCAGGAGAGAGCCCTGCTGAAATAGTGAAGGGTTTAAAAACAAGTTGCGCATAATAAATAAATAAAAAATACTTATTTACAACTCAAAACTAGGCTATTTTAAAAGAAAGTATAAAACATTTTATAAATCACATCTTACAGCAATACCACTAAGTTGGCAGCAATGTCTTTAATCTTTAAAGAAATGACAAAACCTAATAATACAACTTAGCTTTATCTACCCTGGTTACTGGTACCATCGATAAATAGAAAGCTTTATCTACCCTGGTTACTGGTACCATCGATAAATAGAAAGCTTTATCTACCCTGGTTACTGGTACCATCGATAAATAGAAAGCTTTATCTACCCTGGATACTGGTACCATCGATAAATAGAAAGCTTTATCTACCCTGGATACTGGTACCATCGATAAATAGAAAGCTTTATCTACCCTGGATACTGGTACCATCGATAAATAGAAAGCTTTATCTACCCTGGATACTGGTACCATCGATAAATAGAAAGCTTTATCTACCCTGGATACTGGTACCATCGATAAATAGAAAGCTTTATCTACCCTGGATACTGGTACCATCGATAAATAGAAAGCTTTATCTACCCTGGATACTGGTACCATCGATAAATAGACAGCTTTATCTACCCTGGATACTGGTACCATCGATAAATAGAAAGCTTTATCTACCCTGGATACTGGTACCATCGATAAATAGAATAAAACTTTGCTTTATCTACCCTGGATACTGGTACCATCGATAAATAGAAAGGAGCATCTTCATGGTAATAAAATAAAACTTTAAAACAAAAGGAGAATTGACTTACCAAAACTAAGGCACTAATGTAACCTAATAATAATAATAATAATAATAATAATATCAACTGATACCACTGGCAACGCTATACAGTATCTACAAAAGAGAGACTGAGTCTGCAGTGGTAGACACATTCGTCCATTACCCTAAATCGCCAAAAATAGGTGAACATTCAGCCATTTGTTTCATCCGACCTCGGTAGAATGTTCGCCTTCTTGAAGGCCATCACCTTACGTGGGTCTAGGAACTCTTTCTCAGTGCTGTTGTATGTTATACGGAGGCGGGTAGGAAAAGCGACACCATACCGAACATCGGTCCATCCACGGAGCAGACTCTTGACATGGTTGAAAGTGGCACGGTCACAAGCAACGCTGGGGGCCTAGTCTGGGAAGACAGAGATGGGTGCTCCGTTGCATCGATGTGGGCCAAATTCTCTGGCACGCCGAAGAACATCAATACAATCCTGATAGTATTGTAGTTTAGCCACAATGTCACAAGGTTTTTCGCCAGGCTTTCTTGCTTGAGAGCCCTGATGTGAGCGGTCTACAAGGACGTCTTTATCGAATTTGAGGGTTTCCTTCAATAACTTTGAGACCGATGAAGTAGAACTTGAGCCAAGGTCCTCAGCTACCCCCATAATCCTGATATTGGATCTTTGCATATGACCTTGTAAATGTATGCATTGTTCCTTTAGGCTACCACATCAGTTTCGAGCTTCTTAACTGTGATTTGTAGCGTAGACATGTCGTCTGTGCATGTTGACAAGCCTTGTTCCATGTCAGAGACCGTTTTCTTAACTGTACAAATGAGTGCTGTATGCTTGGCGAGTTCTTTCTTGACTGCTTGTAACTCCGACTTAATGAAATTAAAGTCCTCACTGAGCGCCTCCTTGAGTTACGACTTGAGTATAGATTAAATGTCCGCTCTGAGGGCAGCAAGAATCTCGGCCTTCAAATCCTCGGTGTAATTTTTTTGCCGAGGGGAGGAGCCACTGTTCCCACTTGTTGAAGAACTCGAGCTCCTCGTCTTGGGTCTAGTATTTTCTCTTTTGTCAGTGACTTCGCTAAACTTAAACTTTCAGGTTATGCGCCATTTACGCACTAAAACAAAAATAAAAGTTGAACAAAGTAAAGCACGTCATTCAAAGGCGGTGTTTCCTAATTATTTGTGGGTCAAAGTGCAAAGAAAGTATTAAATAAATGCAATTTCAGGATGAGCTCGCTTACTAGCGCCCCCCAAATTTAAAAACTTTTGACATACATAGCTTCTCATATTCAGTTTATTGAGAAGTCATTGAAAATGTCATTTTTTCAATCATTGGAATTTCAGATTACCTTCTGAATTGACTGCCTTCAATTCTAATTGACCCCAACCATGGTGTGTGTACACATGCATGCGAGTTGTCAGCGCTCACCATCCGTAGGTAGTTCATCAGGCTGGTGCCGTGCTCCCAGATTTTGGGTGATTGACAGGTTAGCTGTGTGGCGCCCACGCTCTGGCTGCGATTGAGCTCCCTCACAGCGGACACCACCACATGCATGGCATCAAACAGCAGGGCTGGGGAGAGCTGGGGGACAGAGAGAGAGGGGGGTGGGGAGAGATATAGAGAGGAGATGGTAGATGGTTGAAAGAGAGAGGGAGACAGAAAACAGATAGGTAGAAGGTTGATAGAGATATATAGACAAAGGGGAGAGAGACAAGAGGTGATGGGTAGAGGGTTAAAGGAGAGCAAGGAAGAATGAGAGAAAATACAGGGTTGAGAGAGAGAGCAAGATACACACTCAAATGCTGGATTAGGAAATTAGAGAGTCTCGATACTAAGCTTTATATTTAGATATTCCATCCAGTGATAGCGTTTCTCTCTAAGTCTGAAAGAGCTTCATTGTAGGAGTGGGAGGAAACTAAGAAAATAATCCTCCTTAAATGTTCCGCACAATGGCAGGGTGGATTCCAGAAAGATATAACAATACCCATCTGAATAAGGGAAGGTAGCTCGCTTACTGCTGGTGAATACAAAGTAAGCACACAGAGTCGTGTTAGAGAATGGGGAGAGAGAGTAGGCAAATAAATTAATATTCTACAATAGAGTAAAAACAACTTAGTAGTTACAGTAGGAACACAGGAATACAACTCTGTTGTAATGTAACATTGATTAACAAAGCCCAAACTGTAGGGGGAGATTCAATGTGGATTCTTTGTCTCCTTTATGTTGACGTCAGAAAGCACAACACAGCATCTTCAATCCAATGTCCATTAATTAATTAAAAAATCATTTGAAATCACTTAATTCATCAGAATGTGTTGAGGCAAAACTCAAAACCCTAGGGTATTAATTGCACATTCAGCTTGATTGGGAAGAGTGTTGTTGTGCCTTGTGTTCTTTGTGCCATAAACATGCAATTACTTTGGCTGGGGTTAGTTTGAAACCTTAGCCGAGGAGGACTGTTAAATGAGTACATTTGATTGAGTGAATGTACTAAAAGCTTTTAAGCTTTTCATCTGTTGTTGCGAAGCAACTGGGGCTTAGTAGATTTTTTGTGATGTCAAGGCTAGGGAATCACCATGTCAGCTCTTAACAATATATGGTAAGGGGGCATGTGAGCTGCTCAGGCAAAACTCTGGTCCCTAGTAATAGTATTTCCTGGAAGGTCACATGGTCAAGAATATCTCCTAACCCTACCTGTGAATTTGTATCCATCTCTGCTTTCAAGGACTCAATTACGGGAACCATTTGTGAAGTTGCTATGAAAGGCCTATATGTTATTCTTACAAGTAACTGAGCAATCACATACATTTTCCCAAACCATGTAAGGCACAAATATTGGCTGATCGTTTACGTGTTGTTGCCATGTCTTTCTGACCTTGTGTTGTGATGTCTTCCTATGTCTCATATTGTGCCTTTACTTTTATTTATTTAGCCCGCACTTGCCAGGCCGTTATTATAAATAAGAACTTGTGCTTAATTGACTTGCCTGGTTAAATAAAAAACAATAAAAATTGAGCTTTTCTCACCGGGACCCCAGTGAAAGGGGCATGGTCACAGTTTTCCTGCCAGGAGCGGTTGAGACTGAGGAGGAGGTCAGGGAAGTAAGGATGGCTGTGGTTGAGGACAGAGAAGCCAAGGATGTTGACCCAGCGCTTCACCAGGATGTCATCCAACTGCAGCAGAGAGAACTCCTGTATGCCAGAAGAGACACCAGTTCAGCGTGTACATACTGAACAGCACATTCGTTCAACATTCTTTGAGGTATATTTTCCCGTTTGGTGGGTGTGGTGGCCGTGTGAACACTGATCTTTAGGTGGGACTCAAAGCAGTGAGTGATGTATTTTAAGAAAACTCAAAACTTGTGGAAAAGCATACCACACGCAATCACCCTCTGAGCTTTGCTTTCACCTGTTCAGTGCTTTGACATAAATGCAGATGTAGGAAAATGAGACATAAGTAACTAGTCACTATTGAAATGTATGCACAGCTAAAGAACCAGTCTTATCAAGCACGGTTTTGTGTTGAAACAGGCTGTACTTAGAATGAGACACATTGCATACAGAGTAGCACTGAACTCAGTTTTATTGACCTAATTCCATGGTAAAATAATATTTACATCTGGCCTCTTACCATTGTGGTGAAGATGTAGGTGTAGTAGATGGACAGCATCCCCAACTCTGACGCCTGAGAGAGGGAGAGATGGTGGCGGGAAGGAGAGAGATAGAGGGAGGGAGGAAGGGGGGCTGTAGAATCAGTCTGCTTTCACTCACCCCAAAATAGTACATTCTCTCAGCAGTAGTCTACACAGTGGAATATCATTTGTCTAGGGGTCAGTGTATGTCTTAATTTCTGTGCAATGCCTGAGAAACATACTTTCATGAACAAAAGTCAAAGAAAAGGGAGGAGAGTTCCATTTTTGTCTGTGCCCAGAATATATTTCGCATGAGAGACTGTGCTGTCAAATTGGTAATTAAAAATGGCTAAACTTGATAAACACAAACGTTTAACCTCACAACAGATAACACATGATCAGAATTGCAGCCATATGACTTTTAGCCCAGTTTTTGTAGAGCACTAGTACAAATCAAGCTGGTGCACTGGCAGACACACAAGTCAATTGGCTTCTGACAGGCTTGGTCAAAAATCACATTGAGAAAAAGGTTGTCAAGTTTGCTCTGCATCATCTGCCGTCAACACTGAGGCAAACGACAACTTAAAGGCAAACTTTACAACCAGGAGATAAGGAATACGTCTGAAATGGCACCCTATTCCCTATAGAGTGCACTGCATTTGACCAGGGTCCATAGGTCATCATGGTCCTGGTCAAAAGTAGCGCACTATATAAGGAATAGGGTGCCATTTTAGACAAAGCCAAAGAGTAAGAAACCGTAGCTGTGCTTTAGAATATTTCAAACTTTTAGAGTAGTACTTTATCTGCCCATCTTATAAAGGAAATTGATCAGATTTTATAATGAACAAATGTAAGGTTTTTCGAGGGGGAAAAAAATAAATAATAATTTGATAAAGGTTTCTTCTGCATAATGTTTTTCTAGAATTTTAAGGTCAGAATCTGCAGCCAATACATTGTCTCCATACAATGTGGATGGAGATTGTGAAGCGTATTATGTTTTGTTCCAGTTACAATGCCACTATGTTTTTTACATTACCCTCAAAGCAGCCGGCACATAAAACTATTTGGAATGTGTATTTCCTCTACATAATCCACCTGACTTCAATTTGCTGCTTCCTGAATCCACATCATTGGTTAGCTCACAAATAATGATGCCTCAAGCCCGAGCAGCTTCTTGTCTGTAACATAATCAAGAATTTTCACACTAACATGATGTGCTTTTAGGGAAACCACTTCAATTATTACCATTGGAAAGACATCCATTTTATTTTGGGGGATTTTTCAAGTTTATTGGACAGAGAGGCATGGAAGAGGGACAGGAAAGGAGGGAGGAGAGATGATGTGCTAGAGGGGAGTGGGGCTCGAATTCCAACCCACGCCAGCACTGACATACATATAAGTTCTGAAGGCTTGGTAGTAACCGATAGACCACCCCAGGCCACAGTCCGAAACATCTACCTAAACTTCTTGAATAGTAGAGAAAAAATAAACTCTGTATTCCATGTTGTCAGCAGACATTAGTATTCTCTTTATGATGGTTCGGAAATTTGCCTGGGAAAACATATTTTATAGTTTCATATTTTCAAAGTGTTCATTTCCTCCTGTCCCTTGGGATTACTTTAAAGGAAGAGAAAATTCCAAAAACAATGTGACATTTTTACTTGACAACTTTTTACTTTGCAAACCAATCATAAAGCCAGACAAATAAATAAGTCATGCCAATTTTGGTTATTATAAATTCATAAGAACATGACCCAAAGCTTTTCCACGGATCTTTGAAACTTCTATTAGATGCGTAACAGAAGCTGTCTAATACTAGTGCTTACTATTCATGTGTTAAAATAGTAATGTTATTACCAAGCATGCACTTGTAAACAATCAAAAATGCACAACCACTTGTAAATCGTTACCATGTAGGTATTATTGGATACAAACATGCATAGTGAGTCATATAAACAGATATTGAATGGGAAAATGTTAAACATTTATACAATTTGTATAATGTACATGTAATCTGTTACATGTAAGAGATTACAAAAAACATGAACTAATCTGTTATGTTACCAGCAAAAATATTGTAATCAGATTACAGATAGTTTTGAACTACTACATGATTAATTTGAGTATTACTTTTGAGAGAGGATGTTCGTGGAAAAAAAATAATCTGACACTTCTGTTTTCTCAATGACATTCAAATCAACATTGAAAGAAAGGCGCAAGTTAAAGTTTGTTCCGCCTGAGTGAGTCTGACCACAAGTCAGAGACTTGATAACACACCAAATGTGTTTGATGGATCGCGGGAAAAGAGCAGGAATACGCTTTTGTAGGCTACAGTCCAAACTATGTCTTCCAATAGTGCGACTGCTGTCGGCATCCAAAGATTATCCAACTTGAATAAACGTTTGGAGGTAAGGATGACAGCAGTGGTGTAGTCTACGGCGATACCGATATAACTTGTTATTGATATCTACATTGTGCAATGATGTGAATAACACTGCTGCTCTCTCATTTAGCTATTTGCGCCTAACACATTGTGGTTGTGGATGGCTGTTCACAAATCTAAAATGTGTATTTGAACCCAATAATGGTTGAATTAAAGAAGTTTAAGCTGCCTATCAATCATTGTTTTGGAACCAGTGGACAGCCAGTGAAAAATGTGCTCTTGAAATAGCTGCATAGTGCAGATCCCAGTGGTGCTTTTATTTCGCAATCTAATTCATGCTGATTCAAAAAAACAAAAAAATCCATAGGCCTAATGGACACAAGCTCAAACACTTATGATAGATTTAAAGCTCCAATCTGTAGTTGCTCCGCACACACACACTTGAAGTCGGAAGTTTACATACACTTAGGTTGGAGTCAAACTAGTTTTTCACTTAATGCAGCTGGTGGCCACATGTCTGTGGAACTTCAGTTTGTGTCTCAGTTGTTGAATCTTGTTATGTTCATACAAATATTTACACGTTAAGTTTGCTGAAAATAAACGCAGTTGACAGTGAGAGGACGTTTCTTTTTTGCTGTGTGTGTGTGTGTGTATATACAGTTGAAGTCAGAAGTTTACATACACTTAGGTTGGAGTCATTAACACTTGTTTTTCTTGTTAAAATTATTTCATGCTGCCACCCCCGTGCTTCACTGTTGGGATGGTGTTCTCCGGCTTGCAAACATTCCCTTTTCCCTCCAAACATAACGATGGTCATTATGGTCAAACAGTTCTATTTTTGTTTCATCAGACCAGAGGACATTTCTCCAAAAAGTAAGAACTTTGTCCCCGTGTGCAGTTGCAAACTGTTGTCTGGCTTTTTTTATGGCGGTTTTGAAGCAGTGGCTTCTTCCTTGCTGAGCGGCCTTTCAGGTTACGCCGATATAGGACTTGTTTTACTGTGGATATAGATACTTTTGTACCTGTTTCCTCCAGCATCTTCACAAGGTCCTTTGCTGTTGTTCTGGGATTGATTTGCACTTTTTGCACCAAAGTACGTTCATCTCTAGGAGACAGAACGAGTCTCCTTCCTGAGCGGTATGACGGCTGCGTGGTCCCACGGTGTTTATACTTGCGTACTGTTGTTTGTACAGATGCATGTGGTACCTTCCGGCGTTTGGAAATTGCTCCCAAGGATGAACCAGACTTGCGGAGGTCTATCATTTTTTTCAGAGTTCCTGGCTGATTTCTTTTGATTTTTCCATGATGTCAAGCAAAGAGGCACTGAGTTTGAAGGTAGGCCTTGAAATACATCCACAGGTATACCACCAATTGACTCAAATTATATCATTTAGCCTATCAGAAGCTTCTAAAGCCATGACATAATTTTCTGGAATTTTCCAAGCTGTTTAAAGTCACAGTGTATGTAAACTTCTGACCCACTGGAATTGTGATACAGTGAAGTAATATGTCTAAACAAAAATTCAAGCCTGAGCCTGACGAGCCATACATTTTATGAGCCCTACATTAAAGACATTTAATGAATCCAAGCTCATAAAAGCACAAATGATTGTGCCATTATCCAATACATGTATGATATAGGCTACTGCACATTACGCACAACAGAAAATTGCTGCAAATAAACCACTACTGAAGGACACCAAGAAGAAGAGACTTGCGTGGGCCAAGAAACGCGAGCAACGGACATTAGACTGGTGAAAATCTGTCCACTGATGAGTCCAAATTTGAGATTTTTGGTTCCAACCTCTGTGTGGTCTCTGGGAGACGCAGAGTAGGTGAACGGATGACCTCTGCATGTGTGGTTCCCACCGTGAAGCATGGAAGAGAAGGTGCGATGGTGCTTTGTTGGTGACACTGTCTGATTTGTTTAGAATTCAAGGCACACTTAACCAGCATGGCTACCACAGCATTATGCAGTGATACACCATCCCTTCTGGTTTGGGCTTAGTGAGACGATCACTTGTTTTTCAACATGACAATGACCCAACACACCTCCAAGCTGTGTATGGGCTTTTTGACCAAGAAGGAGAGTGACGAAGTGCTGCATCAGATGACCTGGGCTCCACAATCACCCGACCTCAACCTAATTGAGATAGTTTGGGATGAGTTGGACTGCAGAGTAAAGGAAAAGCAGCCAACAAGTGCTCAGCATATGTAGGAACTCCTTGAAAACTGTTGCTGAAGACAGCATTCCAGGTGAAGCTGGTTGAGAGAATGCCAAGAGTGTGCAAAGCTGTCATCAAGGCAAAGGGTGAAGTAATAGTGATGTCGTCACTATTATTCTACAATGCAGAAAATAGTAAAAATAAAGGAAAACCATTGACTGAACAGGTGTGTCAAAACTTTTGACTGGTACTGTGTATATCTCCAACATGTATATATTCTTGAAGAATATAACTTATAAATGCCTCATGAGCTCAGTTCAACTGTCACATTCCATGAGAACTCAAAATATAAGCTTGTTTTTCTCCAATGTTTGTAAACAGTGTAAATGTAAACAAACTTTTTATAGCCTCATAACAGAGTTAAAACAATAAGTTTGATATCATGAATGGTCCATCCTTGCACCCAGAGCGCTGTCTATTAATCTGAAAGTGGTTACATTTCTCCAGACCCAACCCTCAGCCTCCATCCTTCCAGACTCATCCCTCCCTCAGGCGGGGCGAATATTTTGTTATCGTTTCATCTGTGGATTTGCCCTTTAAACAGCTGCATATTATCACAATATCAGTGTCACCAACAAAAATGTAAACAATAGGCCTATAGCAAATACAGCATATGGCATTCATTTTTCACATGTAAATAGCTCTTTTCAGTAGTGCTCAAAGCATGCCATTCCATGATCGAAGCATTTATTTTTCAACTCAAATCAATGAGCCCAATCAGTCCTCCATAATAACAAAATCACAATCAACAGAGTAGGGCTGGCTAATAAGTCCTTAGTTTTGGGGTTATGCTCAGGTAAAACAATGTCTAATCTATACTTCCATATTTCCAAGTCCGATTTCTTGAAGATCAAAGGGTATAACATTTATTGGAATGACTGGAATTCTGATAGGCTTTGGTTATTAATGTAAAGATAAAATTTAAATCGTATTATATTTAGTAGAAAGCGATGGTTATAAGAAGCCTACATAACCATCCCATAAAGTAAAATGTAACATCCATATGGCCAGCTATGTAAACTTTAACATTGATGTATCCTGCAATAGATGTCGTTCAATTGGTAACATACATTTTTGTCTTCTTCTAATACCTCTTAAGGGGAAAGCAATCTAAAAGTAACTGAATAATCAGATTAATGAATGTAATCAGATAGGCTACCTGGGGCAGCTGTCGTTCTGCCTGAACAAGGCAGTTAACCCACTGTTCCCTGGTAGGCCGACATTGGAAATAAGAATTTGTTCTTAACCAACTTGCCTAGTTAAATAAAGGTTCAATATTTGTTTCTTTAAGACTAGGTTACTAAGTTTGGGTAGTCAAAAAGTTACGTTACCGATTACAATTTTGGACAAGTAACTGTAACGGATTACCTTTAGAAAGTAACCGACCCAACCCGGTTTGTTTGAACCCAGCTTGTTAGTGTAATGAATGTAGCCACTATTAGTCATACTGTATTCCCAATCCCAAATTGCCCCTTAGACCCAACACTCTATGTACCTGTGGAGATCTGAGAGGATTTGATAGATGTAAGCAATATGGTGAAAATTCCACTGAACCTATCAGATGTCAAGGTAGAAAGATGTATTACCATATCACTAGCTAAGCGTCTATAAGAGGGTACGCGTAGCAGTGTACTAGAATATTGGACTGTTGGCTTTCATACTTTTCGAAATCTTAGCGCAGCTCAAGCAATTTCTCCAACTGTCAACACATTCAAATGAATATAAAACGCATACCAGAGATGCGTTGGTTGGGAATTGTGGGAAGGTGTGCGTTCGGGCTGTGCATCCACACGGATGGTGGTCTCAGAGCCGCATAGCTATGTCACAATGGGACACCGAAATATCAGGGAGTAAGAGGCCATTTGGGATGCTTACCCGTTCCAGGATGAGGTGGGACACAGTGGCGTTGGCGTCCACTATGATGGTGTCAGTCTGGTCGTTGCGGATCTCTTTTAGAACAGGCATGGGGTCCTGACTGTCATCCAGCACACGAACAGTCAGCGTCTCCTTAGAGATTAGGAACTGACGCAGTAACTGCTCCAGGTTCATCAAACCTGGGACAACAGCAACAATTGGCCATGAAAGTGTAATATTGTATCCCACAGCCCACAACGTTGATACACTTTCTTATGAACATCAGGTCACTACAATATCATCTGAATATCTTCTATTAAAGCCTAATCGTCTAAGTAATGGCCAGTAGGAGACTATTGCAAAGAATTCTGCATTTGGTGATAGAAGTACCACATTTTACAACTCAGCTAGTCCTTTAAGTTAATCATAGGAAGTATTTTATCCATACAGCCATTGGAGGTTTATACTATCACTCCTTTGTTGGCCGTATTTCCTTACATATGCTCTAAATGCTTGATTTCTGTATTTTCAAGTCTGTCCAAAAAGACCAGCATACAGTATGTAATTTACCATCTTCAAAATATAACAAAATTGATGCATTGTCATAAGTAAGCAACATCATCTTTCCAGTGCCCAACTAACACTGTGAAAGCAACTTCACTAGGAAATAGGCATTCTATTTTAAGTTAAGATAACATATTGTTATAGAGAAAATACCAGCTGTTAGCCTAAGTATATTTTTAGGCTGGAGGGATTCACCTTATCCACGTTCTATATGGGGCGGCAGCGTAGCCTAGTGGTTAGAACGAATCCCAAGCTGACAAGGTACAAAATCTGTCGTTCTGCCCCTGAACAAGGCAGTTAACCCACTGTTCCTAGGCCGTCATTGAAAATAAGAATTTGTTCTTAACTGACTTGCCTAGTTAAATAAAGGTAAAATAAATATATAAGCATTGGGAACCAAAGCAAAGCTTAACTCATCATTTCACTCTTTCCACACCTGCCCTTGTCTCTGGGTGATATCCCTAAGGTGGCCTGGCTCCATAGGCCTGTCACACAGACGCATGGTGACACACTCACAAACGTCCCAATGACCACGGCAAGACAGAAAAGCTCAATTGGATCAATAATGACCTGCAGATGAATGATGAGTGTGTGATGTGAATGAAACAAATAATAGTCAGCTTTGGGCAGATGAGTGCTTAAGGGGCAGACTGACAGAGATGACTGACCTGCTAGAGGAAGACTGGTGGTTCCAATGGCTCAGTTGGTCAGAAAACAGGCAACACCAATTTTATGAGTCTGCTAAATTACCATCTCACTACATCGCCTCCTGTTGCTGTATATGCAATGAAGTTAAAGTTAAACTGTACAGGGGTATTGTTATCATATAAAACCCAGTGGAATTTCCATTACAGTAATTATATTTCTATGGGTCCATCCATCACAACATAGTTGAGTTCATTGAGTAATTGTATTATAGGATTGTTTACTTAAATGGGAATTTCCAACTAGTAATTTCCATTTCTATGGCTGGCAACTCACAGTCAGCCCTGGCGCAGAGTAGACAGGCGCTGGTGCTGTTGAAGAAGGAGAGCAAGTCCACCACGGCTAGGCTGACATGTGCATTGGTGGGCCGCAGGTCCAGGGGCGAGAAGCGCGGGAAGCGGGCCCTCAGGAGGTCCTCGGGCGCCACCCTCACGTAAGGCACCTGGTGGTGTAATGAAAAGCAAATTAAATCATACCGTAGAACAGGGACTGTAAGTATCAATCTTCTCAGAGTATGAGTGCTGATCTAGGATCAGTTTAGACTTTAATATCATAACGACAATGGACTAAATCATAACTCCGACTCTAAGAGCCTTGGTACATACTAGAGGTCGACCGATTTTTCAATGCCGATACCGATAATTGGAGGACCAAAAAAGCCGATACCGATTAATCGACCAATAAAAAAATAAAAAATTGTAATAATGACAATTACAACAATACTGAATTAACACTTATTTTAACTTAATATAATACATCAATAAAATCAATTTAGCCTCAAGTAGATAATGAAACATGTTCAATTTGGTTTAAATAATGCAAAAACAAAGTGTTGGAATTTGGTGTCAGGAAAATAACCTCACACTCAACGTCAACAAAACAAAGGAGATGATTGTGGACTTCAGGAAACAGCAGAGGGAGCACCCCCCCTATCCACATCGATGGGACAGTAGTGAAGAGGGTAGTAAGTTTTAAGTTCCTCGGCGTACACATCACGGACAAACTGAATTGGTCCACCCACACAGACAGCGTCGTGATGAAGGCGCAGCAGCGCCTCTTCAACCTCAGGAGGCTGAAGAAATTTGGCTTGTCACCAAAAGCACTCACAAACTTCTACAGATGCACAATCGAGAGCATCCTGTCGGGCTGTATCACCGCCTGGTACGGCAACTGCTCCGCCCACAACCGTAAGGCTCTCCAGAGGGTAGTGAGGTCTGCACAACGCATCACCGGGGGCAAACTACCTGCCCTCCAGGACACCGATACCACCCAATGTCACAGGAAGGCCATAAAGATCATCAAGGACAACAACCACCTGAGCCACTGCCTGTTCACCCCGCTATCATCCAGAAGGCGAGGTCAGTACAGGTGCATCAAAGCAGGGACTGATAGACTGAAAAACAGCTTCTATCTCAAGGCCATCAGACTGTTAAACAGCCACCACTAACATTGAATGGCTGCTGCCAACACACTGACTCAACTCCAGCCACTTTAATAATGGGGATTGATGGAATTTGATGTCAAATATATCACTAGCCACTTTAAACAATGCTACTTAATATAATGTTTACATACCCTACATTACTCATCTCATATGTATATACTGTACTCGATACAATCTACTGCATCTTTATGTAATACATGTATCACTAGCCACTTTAAACTATGACACTTTGTTTACATACCCTATATTACTCATCTCATATGTATATACTGTACTCATATATCTTTATGTACATATTCTCTATTCCTTTACACTTGTGTGTATAAGGTAGTAGTTTTGGAATTGTTAGGTTAGATTACTCGTTGGTTATTACTGCATTGTCGGAACTAGAAGCACAAGCATTTCGCTACACTTGCATTAACATCTGCTAACCATGTGTATGTGACAAATACATTTGATTTGAGAAGAACGTAAAAGTGCAATATGTGCCATGTAAGAAAGCTAACGTTTAAGTTCCTTGCTCAGAACATGAGAACATATGAAAGCTGGTGGTTCCTTTTAACATGAGTCTTCAATATTCCCAGGTAATAAGTTTTAGGTTGTAGTTATTATAGGACTATTTCCCTCTATACCATTTGTATTTCATTAACCTTTGACTATTGGATGTTCTTATAGGCACTTTAGTATAGCCAGTGTAACAGTATAGCTTCCGTCCCTTTCCTCGCTCCTCTCTGGGCTCGAACCAGCAACACAACGACAACAGCCACCACATCGAAGCAGCGTTACCCATGCAGAGCAAGGGAAACAACCACCCCAAGGCTCAGAGCGAGAGAAGTTGGAAATGCTATTACCGCGCGCTAACTAGCCAGCCATTTCACTTCGGTCACACCAGCCTCATCTCGGGAGTGGATAGGTTTGAAGTCATAAACAGCGCAATGCTTGACGCACAACAAAGAGCTGCTGGCAAAACGCACGAAAGTGCTGTTTGAATTAATGTTTACTCGCCGGCTTCTGCCTACCACCACTCAGTCAGATACTTAGATGCTTGTATGCTCAGTCAGATTATATGCAACACAGGACACGCTAGATTATATCTAGTAATATCATCAACCATGTGTAGTTAACTAGTGATTATGATTGATTGTTTTTGATAAGATAAGTTTAATGCTAGCTAGCAACTTACCTTGGCTTACTGCATTTGCGTAACAGGCAGTCTCCTTGTGGAGTGCAACGAGAGAGAGGCAGGTCGTTATTGCGTTGGACTAGTTAACTGTAAGGTTGCAAGATTGGATCCCCCGAGCTGACAAGGTGAAAATCTGTTTCTCCCCCGAACGAGGCAGTTAACCCACCGTTCCCAGGCCGTCATTGAAAATAAGAATGTGTTCTTAACTGACTTGCCTAGTTAAATAAAGGTGTAATTTTTTTATATATATAAAAAAATATATATATATATATATATATTTTTTTTTTAACTCGGTGCCTGAAATCGGCCCTAATTAATCGGCCATTCCGATTAATCGGTCGACCTCTAGTACACACGGTCCCAGGTAACCCTAATAGGGGCGAATCCTAATTTCCAATTGTCAAAAATGTCAGTAAAAGTCAGGATTCACCCCTTAACTACTGATGCAGACTAGATTTTTAGAGTACTCTAGGAAAACACAGTGATCAAATGCGTTAGTGCATTTCAACTGGGTAACTTAAAATGTACCGTTTCTAAGCAGCTGACAAACTAATGCCTTGTGAATGAGAACTATAATACTTAGTTTGATTGTTTTTTATAAGATAAGTTTAATGCTAGCTAGCAACTTAAGTAGTCCAGAAAATATGTATACAAAAGTCTATACAGTATGCTGCAGGAGACAGGAGATGTACTGTGCAGTAAGAATATACTACAGCTATGTTTCGACAAACCAGTGCCTCTCCCCCCTGAACATCCCTTTGAAGCTGCCCACTGAGATGTTTTCAGGACCATGGCCAGCTCCTTCTAGTGCCATACACTGATGAATACTGTATATACATACACACACACACACACACACACACACACACACACACACACACACACACACACACACACACACACACACACACACACACACAAATAGGTAACTGCCAAAATAAAGGAAACACCAACATAAAGTGTATGTGGGACGTTAGCGTCCCACCTGGCCAACATCCAGTGAGATTGCAGAGCACCAAATTCAAATACAGAAATACTCATTACAAAAATTCAGAAAAGATACAACTATTTTACATAGGTTTAAAGATGAACTTCTTGTGAATCCAGCCAGCGGTGTCAAGATTTCAAAAATGCTTTACGGCGAAAACATACCTTACGATTATTTGACAACATAGCCCAGCAGACAAATCATTACAAACAGTAACCAGCCAAGTAGAAGAGTTACACAAGTCAGAAATAGAGATCAAATTAATCACTTACCTTTGATGATCTTCATATGGTTGCACTCAGAAGACATTAATTTATTCAATAAATGTTCCTTTTGTTTGATAAAGTCTCTCTTTATATCCAAAAACCTCAGTTTTGTTTGCGCGTTTTCTTCAGTAATCCACAGGCTCAAACGCAGTCACAACAGGTAGACAAAAAAAATCCAAATTGTATCCGTAAAGTTCATAGAAACATGTTAAACAATGTTTATATTCAATCCTCAGGTTGTTTTTAGCCTAAATAATCGATAATATTTCAACCGGACAATTAATATCGTAAAAAAAAAAAAAAAGAGGTAAACAAGAAAGACACTCTCTCGTTGCGCGCATGAAAAAGCTCTGTGACACAGCAGGGTCCACTCATTCCGACTGCTCTTACTCCCTCATTTTTCAGAATACAAGCCTGAAACAATTTCTAAAGACTTGACATCTAGTGGAAGGCATAGGAACTGCAATTTGAGTCCTAAGTCAATGGATACTGTAATGGCATTGAATAGAAATCTACAACAACAAAAAAATCCTACTTCCTGAATGGATTTTTCTCAGGTTTTCACCTGTCAAATCAGTTCTGTTATACTCACAAACACTATTTTAACCATTTTGGAAACTTTAGTGTTTTCTATCCAAATCTACCAATTATATGCATATCCTATTTTCTGGGCCTGAGTAGAAGGCAGTTTAATTTGGGAATGCTTTTCATCCAAAATTCCAAATGCTGCCCCCTACCCTAGAGAAGTTAATTGCTTAATTAACTCAGGAACAACACCTGCGTGGAAGAATCTGCTTTCAATATAATTTGTATCCCTCTTTTATTCAAGTGTTTCCTTTATTTTGGCATTTACCTGTAAATAGACTAGCAAGCAGCTGATGTCTTCAAAGTCAATATGGCATCTATAGGGCACACAGGGGGATGATAGAATATGAAGTCACGACTGTAATAAACAGAGCTAGTATCCACTGTAGCTATGGGTGAAAAACCACTTGAGTAGAACCAATAGTTTCCTGCATTGACCCACTAAGTGAATCAACAACACTGTGGCTGGCTAGAAGGTTACACTCATTGGTTACACCTCATCACCATAGGCATAATGTTATAAGTATAGAGTTGACTTCGTGCCTGCCTGCTTCTACCTAGCCCTTAATTGTCTCAGCGGTCCAGTGGTAATGTGTTGCCATACAGCGAGACAGACCATGATAAGCTCCAACAGCTGCTCAGCTCTGCTCACAGCAGGACAATGCTCTGCTTTAATAATAATAAAACATCCCAACGGCCATTAGGCTAGGACACAAGGTGAGACATGGCTAATGGGGGAATTGGCTGAAAACAGTCATTACCGAATCTCATTGAAGGCTCTATTTTTGGCTGGGGGTAAGGAGGTGCAAGTATCAAACGCATGTTAGTTAGACATTTTGTAATGTAAAAACTGGCACACTGGTGTTTTCCAACCCCTAGGCCAGGTTCAATAATTTACCTATCTTCCTTTGAGGAAACAATATTTGAGGTGTGTCCTTACAAATGTGCGCCAATATGGCAATTAAATTTTTTAAAAATTATTATTATTTTTTATTAACAACAAATCAATACAGAAAGTACATGAGGGAACACAAGAATATATAGATTATATACAATGGACAATCGAGCTAGGGGGTACAATATCACACTACAATTACACAAGGACCTTAATTAAGGGACATACATACACTTACAATTCTAACAGATTTTTTGTTAGGAGAGTATTTAACGGTCTTAAAATACAGTTCCATTTCTTTTTGCAGGGTAAGAAAATATGGGTTTTTGTTTGTAAATTTACATTTGTAATGAAATTTAGACAAAAGAAGTGAAATTAATTGCATAAAAATGTTTCAACTTATTTCTATCGTATGTAAAGAATCCAAGCAGTACATCTCTCCACAATAGTGTAAAATCTTCATAAATGTGTTCAATTATAAATCTACTGATGTCTTGCCAGTTTTCTTACATGAATACAATGCCAAAAAAGATGCAACACTGTTTCTGGGCGGTCATTACAAAAGGAGCAATTTGAGTTGATGTTTTCCTTCAACTTCTTCATATAGTGGTTGGCAGGATAATATTTATGAATAATTTTAAAGGAAACTTCCTTAATTTTGTTAACAAGGTATGTGTGTGGCAACATCCAAACTTTTTTCCAACAGATATTATCAATAAATCCATTCCAATAAGGCATGACATCCTGCTGAAACAAGGTTCGTATCGCTCTGTTGTTGAATGGACCTAAAGAGAAACAAATCTTTCCTACTGATGAGTCAACAGGGTCAATAGAATGTAGGCTCTGAGGGTCAGGTCTTGACACGTTCCTGAATAATAGAGCAACACCTGAGGGAATGGCATCTAAAACAATTCCAAAATCTTTAGGTGTTACAGGGACCTTGCAAAGTGATAAGAATTCCTTATAACTGAGTAAAAGGTGAGCCTCTGCATTTACCAGTTGGCTCACCAAAAGGATATTATTTCGGAACCAATATTCTAAAAACAAATAAGTATTTTTATACAATATATCCCGATTATTTCATATATAATATCTGTGTGGAGAAAAATTGTGTTAATAAATTAAGGAAATATGGTAATTTCAGTGAGCACAACTAGGGATATAGAGTACCATACCACTCAGCCATATGAGTCATAATACCCATAAAACCTAGCAATCAAACAAGGAAATGGTTCCAATGGTTTTTCACCATTCATTTTTGCCATAGGGAATTTTAGAAACACTTAAAATAAAGGCCGTGTTTCGTGTAGGCTTACCCTGACGAGACGTTTTGATAACCATGTAACTCTCTCTAGGACAAATTAAATATTATTAGTCACATACGCAAAATACAACAGGTAGACCTTACAGTGAAATGCTTACTTATGAGCCCCTAACCAAAAAAGCAGTTTAAAAAAAATATGAGTATGAATAAGAAATAAAAGTAACAAGTAATTAAAGAGCAGCAGCAAAATAACAACAGTGAGACTATACACAGGGGGGTACCGGTACAGAGTAAATGTGTGTGGGCACCTGTTAGTTGAGGCAATATGTACATGTAGGCAGTTACTAAGGTGACTTTTATCAATATATTTGCCTGTATTTACCCACTCCGCCCCCAAAATGAAATGCTAATGTAGTTATCATAAAATAACCAGTGTTGTGTTCGAGACCACCTAAAGCGAGACCGATCCAAAGCCAGAGCAAATTGAGTCAGAGTCAAGACCAAGACCGGAGAGGGGACAAGGAGTCCAAGAACGAGTTAAGACCAGAAACATCTGTTTTGTCCAGGACCGTAGTCTACACAGACCAGTGCACTATAAGCAATCAGCTCTACAGTAGGCCTTTATATGAACAAGCCATTTGCCACACGGGCCTGCCATCATACCCTTTCAACCTTCCTGTGTTCCAGGCAGTTGCAATAGTGCAACTTTAGATCATTAGAACGAATTCGCAAAAAGCCACAAAATACACCTGAATTTCTGCAAAAATGTAAACACCACTGAAGTCCTCTCACATTTGGAAACTTTACAGTTCTATTGATCAAACAACCATGAAAAGGTAGGCTCTCTTACTCAGTTATGCACATCAACAACTACAAGATCAACAACCAATGCTAGGCAGAGCAGGATGAGTTTAAATCTAATGAAGGAACATTAGATAAACCCTCTAACTTTTTCAGCTAGTTGGCTGTCAAAATTGCGCTGATAAACAATGGGGAATTGTAGCCTCCTCATCCTTCTGCAGCTTGCCATGCTTGTCCCAACCAAGCTAACTGGCTAACGTTAGCTAGCTTGTTAGCGAGATACTTCCAGAAACAAATGAGAGAACGCCTCACTCTGACGATTTTACTTGCCGTAGCAGAGCTGGTTAGCTGTTTACATGTTATCTAGAGCGTTCTTGACTATGTTTCCTGACACCGGTCATATTCAGCGGGTGTTGCGCATTTGTAAATTCATCAGTTCTGTGCTCTGGCACACTTGGAAGAGAGTGCTCTGAAATTGGAGTAGATAAAAAGAGTGAATTTGCGAACGCAAGAGATATGCCAACTGGATAACCAAATGATACCTGCATCTCTAGTTGTGTATATCCACCAGAAAACGATATGAGAAAAGACTCACCCACTCCTCCATTGGCATGACATCCTCTAAGCAGCTAGCTAGCTAACGTTAGGTTCCGTGTTTTAAGCTTTCTACATAAATATATACACTAGCCTATTAGCAACATTTTGACTGACTTGAGATAATTGCCCTTGCTAGTTCGATTGTATTGACATTCTCAGCGTTAGTTACATCTGTCCGTTTTTGACCAGAATATTGAGTCATTGAAACTGAAACAGCGCATCCAGAAAGGAGGCAGCAAACAATGTACCAGGCCAGCTGTGATTTACAACCTGACAGCAATATGTTTTGGACGACCAAGAAATGTATTGGTGAATTATATTAATCATGCATCTATTTATTCTGCCATCAATGCCTTCGTGTACGTCATGGAACGTTGAGTCAAATAAGCTATTATTAAAAACTCTTATAAAGCTGGTTTTGTAGCATAAACTGGGAATTTGATATTTTTTACTGATATTATGATGGTCTCTTTGAAACTTCTTTCCTACCCTACCGGCTTCCGATGTCATCCTTCTGTGAGCCGCTCCATGCCAAAACCATTTGAGAGCTGCACACTCTTGCTGCCTGAAGATGACGTTCTGCAGAAACTAGGCTGTGTACATGTGAATATATTTCACATGCTTTGCGATTGTGTAGGCTACTTTGAAAGAATCAGGAACCTGTCACACACTGAAGGCCTATAGGTTTGCCATTGCCACAGTACCAAACGAGCTCCTCCTTCTCGATAGTGGTTTTGATATGAGGCCAATTTCTTTTAAAAGTACCCCACAGGGTGCTCAACATTGTTATTGTATTTCTGTAGGAGGACAGCCCCTGCTTCTACGTCGCTGGCATCGGTGTACAAAGCAAATGGCCAACGGAAATCCGGAGCTGCTAGCACCGGTGCAGAGCCCAAAGGGTCTTAGCATTTCGTAACCTGATCAGAAGACGAAGGTAGGAAAACAAACCATCAGGAGTGACAAAATCAGACTCTTTGACTTGCTCAGTTAGAGTGACCTGCCAATATCTCTTCAGCAGATCAAACTTGCTAATGTACTTAGCAGTGCCAACACAGTCCACACAATCGTCGACCCTAGGCAAAGGGTACGAGTCTGACTTAGTAATGGTATTGACTTTGCGAAAATCGGGGAAAAAACATCCCCTTTGTTACAAATATACTGTGCGAACTCTACGGACTGTTGCCATGTTGTGCAATGCTGTGCTCAAACATAAACTCTACTTCACTATGGCGCTAACGTACTCCAACGGATTCGTTTTTTCGTGATTAAGGTGTTGCCCTGCAACAACCTCGCTCTCAGCAAGCTCAAAAGGACCTCTTAAATGATGTCCAAACAAGCTCATTCAGACTAAAACCGAGAGATTCCTGAACAACCACGCTGCAATCAGCACAAGGGGCCCTCGGAGTGTGGTGTCAGGAAAATAACCTCACACTCAACGTCAACAAAACTAAGGAGATGATTGTGGACTACAGGAAACAGCAGAGGGAACTCCCCCCTATCCACATTGATGGAACAGTAGTGGAGAGGGTAGTAGGTTTTAAGTTCCTCGGCGTACACATCACAGAGAAACTGAATTGGTCCACCTACACAGACAGCATCGTGAAGAAGGCGCAGCAGCGCCTCTTCAACCTCAGGAGGCTGAAGAAATTCGGCTTGTCACCAAAAGCACTCACAAACTTCTACAGATGCACAAACGAGAGCATCCTGTCGGGCTGTATCACCGCCTGGTACGGCAACTGCTCCGCCCACAACCGTAAGGCTCTCCAGAGGGTAGTGAGGTCTGCACAACGCATCACCGGGGGCAAACTACCTGCCCTCCAGGACACCTACACCACCCGATGTCACAGGAAGGCCATAAAGATCATCAAGGACAACAACCACCCGAGCCACTGCCTGTTCACCCCGCTATCGTCCAGAAGGCGAGGTCAGTACAGGTGCATCAAAGCTGGGACCGAGAGACTGAAAAACAGCTTCTATCTCAAGGCCATCAGACTGTTAAACAGCCACCACTAACATTGAGTGGCTGCTGCCAACACACTGACTTGACTCCAGCCATTTTAATAATGGGAATTGATGGGAAATGATGTATCACTAGCCACTTTAAACAATGCTACTTAATTTAATGTTTACATACCCTACATTATTCATCTCATATGTACAGTGCCTTGCGAAAGTATTCGGCCCCCTTGAACTTTGCGACCTTTTGCCACATTTCAGGCTTCAAACATAAAGATATAAAACTGTATTTTTTTGTGAAGAATCAATAGTCATTTAGGTCAACATTGGATCATTCAGAGATCCTCACTGAACTTCTGGAGAGAGTTTGCTGCACTGAAAGTAAAGGGGCTAAATAATTTTGCACGCCCAATTTTTCAGTTTTTGATTTGTTAAAAAAGTTTGAAATATCCAATAAATGTCGTTCCACTTCATGATTGTGTCCCACTTGTTGTTGATTCTTCACAAAAAAATACAGTTTTATATCTTTATGTTTGAAGCCTGAAATGTGGCAAAAGGTCGCAAAGTTCAAGGGGGGCGAATACTTTCGCAAGGCACTGTATATACTGTACTCTATATCATCTACTGCATCTTTATGTAATACATGTATCACTAGCCACTTTAACTATGCCACTTTGTTTACATACTAATCTCATATGTATATACTGCACTCAATACCATCTACTGTATCTTGCCTATGCCGCTCTGTACCATCACTCATTGATATATCTTTATGTTTATTTTCTTTATCCCCTTACACTTGTGTCTATAAGGTAGTAGTTTTGGAATTGTTAGCTAGATTACTTGTTGGTTATTACTGCATTGTCGGAACTAGAAGCACAAGCATTTCGCTACACTCGCATTAACATCTGCTAACCATGTGTATGTGACAAATAAAATTTGATTTGATTTGACAAGAGGGACCCCTTCATCCCAGTCTCTCAAACTCAAAGCAGTAAGCTCTCAACATAGACTTCAAAGTCTGATAATCTCTCAATAGCACATTGAGACTCTGGGTGGAAGACACTAGAGGGGAAAATTAGTTACACCCAACTGTTGTAGAACTTGCTGGAAGACCTTTGACATGAAATTCAAATTCGGTCTGATTGCACAATCCGCAGAAGTCCAAACGTTGACAATTGTTTCACCAGGGCCTTAATACTGGGAGCTGTGATTTTCCTCAGTGGAATAGCCTCAGGGAAACAAGTAGCCGCACACATGATGGTTACGAGAAACTGGTTACCACTCTTGGCTTCGGGAAAAGGACCAACACAGTCCACCAGAACCCTGCTGAAATAACACACACAGTGGGGCAAAAAAGTATTTAGTCAGCCACGAATTGTGCAAGTTCTCCCACTTAAAAATATGAGAGAGGCCTGTAATTTTCATCACAGGTACACTTCAACTATGACAGACAAAATTAGAAAAAAAATCCAGAAAATCACATTGTAGGATTTTTAATTAATTTATTTGCAAATTATGGTGGAAAATAAGTATTTGGTCACCTAAAAACAAGCAAGATTTCTGGCTCTCACAGACCTTTAAGTTCTTCTTTAAGAGGCTCCTCTGTTCTCCACTGTATTAATGGCACCTGTTTGAACTTGTTATCAGTATAAAATACACCTGTCCACAACCTCAAACAGTCACACTCCAAACTCCACTATGGCCAAGACCAAAGAGCTGTCAAAGGACACCAGAAACAAAATTGTAGACCTGCACCAGGCTGGGAAGACTGAATCGGCAATAGGTAAGCAGCTTGGTTTGAAGAAATCCACTGTGGGAGCAATTATTAGGAAATGGAAGACACACTGATAATCTACCTCGATCTGGGGCTCCACGCAAGATCTCACCCTGTGGGGTCAAAATGATCACAAGAACGGTGAGCAAAAATCCCAGAACCACACGGGGGGACCTAGTGAATGACCTGCAGAGAGCTGGGACCAAAGTAACAAAGCCAACCATCAGTAACACACTATGCCGCCAGGGACTCAAATCCTGCAGTGCCAGACGTGTCCCCCTGCTTAAGCCAGTACATGTCCAGGCCCGTCTGAAGTTTGCTAGAGAGCATTTGGATGATCCAGAAGAAGATTAGGAGAATGTCATATGGTCAGATGAAACCAAAATATAACTTTTTGGTAAAAACTCAACTCGTCGTGTTTGGAGGACAAAGGATGCTGAGTTGCATCCAAAGAACACCATACCTACTGTGAAGCATGGGGGTGGAAACATGCTTTGGGGCTGTTTTTCTGCAAAGGGATCAGGACGACTGATCCATGTAAAGGATGCCATGTATCGTGAGATTTTGAGTGAACCTCCTTCCATCAGCAAGGGCATTGAAGATGAAATGTGGCTGGGTCTTTCAGCATGACAATGATCCCAAACACACCACCCGGGCAACGAAGGAGTGGCTTCGTAAGAACCATTTCAAGGTCCTGGAGTGGCCTAGCCAGTCTCCAGATCTCAACCCCATAGAAAATCTTTGGAGGGAGTTGAAAGTTCATGTTGCCCAGCAACAGCCCCAAAACATCACTGCTCTAGAGGAGATCTGCATGGAGGAATGGGCCAAAATACCAGCAACAGTGTGTGCAAACCTTGTGAAGACTTACAGAAAACGTTTGACCTCTGTCATTGCCAACAAAGGGTATATAACAAAGTATTGAGATAAACTTTTGTTATTGACCAAATACTTATTTTTCACCATAATTTGCAAATAAATTCATAAAAAATCCTACAATGTGATTTTGTGGATTTTTTTCTCATTTTGTCTGTCATAGTTGAAGTGTACCTATGATGAAAATTACAGGCCTCTCTCCTCTTTTTAAGTGTGAGAACTTGCACAATTGGTGGCTGACAATACTTTTTTGCCCCACTGTGTATATATATATATATATATATATTAGACACACATACACACACACACTACCGTTCAAAGTTTGGGTCACTTAGAAATGTCCTTGTTTTTTAAAGAAAAGCACAAAAAATCCCTTTAAAATAACATCTCATTGATCAGAAATACAGTGTAGACATTGTTAATGTTGTAAATTACTATTGTAGCTGGAAACGGCATTATCAGCAACCCCTCCTGTGCTCCAGTGGCATGTTGTTGTTTTTTCACCCTTATTTAACCAGGTAGGCTAGTTGAGAACAAGTTCTCATTTGCAACTGCGTTGTGTTAGCTAATCCAACTTTATCATTTTAAAAGGCCAATTGATCATTAGAAAACCATTTGCAATTATGTATGCCACTGCTGAAAATGGTTGTGCTGATTTAAAGAAGCAATACAATTGGCCTTCTTTAGACTAGTTGAGTATCTGGCGCATCAGCATTTGTGGGTTCAATTACAGGCTCAAAATGGCTAGAAACAAAGAACTTTCTTCTGAAACTCGTCAGTCTATTCTTGTTCTGAGAAATGAAGGCTAATCCATGCGAGAAATTGCCAAGAAACTGAAGATCTCGTACAACGCTGTGTACTACTCCCTTCAAAGAACAGCGCAAACTGTCTCTAACCAGAATAGAAAGAGGAGTGGGAGGCCCCGGTGCACAACTGAGCAAGAGGACAAGTACATTAGTGTTTAGTTTGAGAAACAGAAGCCTCACAAGTTCTCAACTGGCAGCTTCAATAAATAGTACCCGCAAAACACAGTTTCAACGTCAACAGTGAAGAGGCGACAGTGCCTTTAGACCACTGCGCCACTCGGGAGGCCCAGGACAAGGTGACTTTTATCAATATATTCAGCTCTATTTACTCTCAGATTCAAAAATGTTAATTAGCGTCAAAGTAGACATCATGCAAGGGTACAAATCCCTGCAAGCTCCTGCATATCATCTCTAGGTGAGACCTTTGCTAACAAGTACTTTGTCAATTTAAAACTTGCACAAGACAAACATGTTTATAATAAACTCAGCAAAAATAGAAATGTCCTCTCACTGTCAACTGTTTATTTTCAGCAAACTTAACGTGTAAATATTTGTATGAACATAACAAGATTCCATAACTGAAACATAAACTTAACAAGTTCCACAAACCTGTGACTAACAGAAATTGAATAATGTGTCCCTGAACAACGGTGGTGGTGGGGGGGTCAAAATCAAAAGTAACAGTCAGTATCTGGTGTGACCACTAGCTGCATTAAGTACTGCAGTGCATCTCCTCCTCATGGACTGCACGAGATTTGCCAGTTCTTGCTGTGAGATGTTACCCCACTCTTCCACCAAGGCACCTGCAAATTCCCAGACATTTCTGGGGGGAATGGCCCGAGCCCTCACCCTCCAATTCAACAGGTCCCAGATGTGCTCAATGGGATTGAGATCCGGGCTCTTCGCTGGCCATGGCATAACACTGACATTCCTGTCTTGCAGGAAATCACACACAGAACGAGCAGTATGGCTGGTGGCATTGTCATACTGGAGGGTCATGTCAGGATGAGCCCGCAGAAAGGGTACCACATGAGGGAGGAGGATGTCTTCCCTGTAACGCACGGGGTTGAGATTGCCTGCAATGACAACAAGCTCAGTCCGATGATGCTTTGAAACACCGCCCCAGACCATGACGGACCCTCCACCTCCAAATAAATCCTGCTCCAGAGGACAGGCCTCGGTGTAATGCTCATTCCTTCGACGATAAACGCGATTCCTACCATCACCCCTGGTGAGACAAATCCGCAACTCGTCAGTGAAGAGCAATTTTTGCCTGTCCTATCTGGTTCAAAGACGGTGGGTTTGTGCCCATAGGCGATGTTGTTGCAGGTGATGTCTGGTGAGGACCTGCCTTACAACAGGCCTACAAGCCCTCAGTCCAGCCTCTCTCAGCCTATTGCGGACAGTCTGAGCACTACTGGAGGGATTGTGCGTTCCAGGTGTAACTCGGGCAGTTGTTGTTGCCATCCCATACCTGTCCGCAGGTGTGATGTTCGGATGTACCGTTCCTGTGCAGGTGTTGTTACACGTGGTCTGCAACTGCAAGGATGATCAGCTGTCCGCCCTGTCTACCTGTCTTAGGCGTCTCGCAATACGGATATTGCAATTTATTGCCCTGGCCACATCTGCAGTCGTCATGCCTCCTTGCAGCATGCCTAAGGCACGTTCACGCAGATCAGCAGGGACCCTGAGCATCTTTCTTTTGGTGTTTTTCAGTAGACAGGCCTCTTTAGTGTCCTAAGTTGTCATAACTGTGACCTTAATTGCCTACCGTCTGTAAGTTGTATGCATGTTCATGAATTTTTATGGGCCATTGAACAAGCATGGGAAACAGGGTTTAAACAATTTACAATGAAGGTCTGTGAAGTAATTTGGATTTCTTCTAATTATCTTTGAAAGACAGGATCCTTATAAAAGGGACGTTTAGATAAAGGCTGTTAAGATTTCCTCTTGAAATCCGACATGTCCGTGGTAAGGACAACTTGGTTGCTGATTGTCCTCCAAGGGTGGTCAGGCAACAAGTTTTGTGTTTGACTGCACGTTTTGCTGTTTTTGGAAGTTAGTTGTGTCTTGATTGGGCTCGTTCCAAGTGGATGAGAGTTATAGAAATGTACGTGATTTTACCTGTTTCTCAAACGTAATTTTTTTTTGTCAGTAAAAAATGTATTGTAAAAAGTATATATACAGTATATAAAAAAAGTTGTCTGTTTTGTCTTGTATGTAATTGTTGACAGACAGACACCATGTTTCTATTGGAAATGGTGACGCATTTAAGTTGATCATGTTGTGAGATGGAAGTAATTTTCTGTTGGCGGTGAGCAAACTTCTTCAACAAAAATATAGGATATATTCAATGTCTAAAGGGGGAATGTATTACAGGCTTTGGTTTTTCCATTTTTATTTTGAGGTTGGACATTAGCATGTGGGGTGCACCGATTGGCATCACCTCGTTAGTCAGTATGTGTTAAACCTGTGCTGGTTTGTCATCTCGTTAGTGGGAAAGTGTTTCACCTGTGCTGGCCCAGGTGATATTTAAGAGTGGCTTGCCCAGTGCTTCAGTTGTCTTGAGAGAGGTGGAGATTTAATGCCTTTTTAGTTGGTACTCCCTATTTGAGTGTTTATCTTATCTTCCCTGTTTTTGTTTTGTTGTACTTTTTGATTTGCTTCCTATCTAAGTTTGGTGTGG
This sequence comes from Oncorhynchus mykiss, assembly GCF_057628025.1. NCBI lineage: Eukaryota > Metazoa > Chordata > Actinopteri > Salmoniformes > Salmonidae > Oncorhynchus > Oncorhynchus mykiss. Next base: position 19,289,921 of record NC_143031.1, read on the forward strand.
GTTTTAATTTTGGACAAATTTAGTGGGTGCTCATGGTGGGTGTCTTTTAGGTCCCAGTTGTTGATAGTGACCTTTCAGTGGATACACCCATGAGTGTCTTTCAGAACCCTTCCTAAAACCCCCACCATTTTGGTTGTGGTCAGTAACTCTTTGTTAGTTCCACCTTCTGTTTGAGCGACATTATTTGGTTTTCTTGCTGGGGAACGTAATACACAGACCGATACCTGCATGTGCACCCATGTTCACAGAAGTGTATTGGTCACACACACACACACCTCTTTCTCTCCACAGATATTACTGATGATGGTGTCGGAAGCTGGGCTAGCAGAGGGTCCCAGGACCGCCAATACTCCCTTAGAGATAATCTGGCACACTGTTGGGAGGGAGAGGAGAAAACAGGGAACCAAATGAGCGTTAACATAGAATTTACAATGGCATTGAATTACACACTAGTTGCATATTGATACAGAGTACAATACAATATAAAAGCAGAATATGAAAGTATTGTTTACTTTTAAAATATACAAGTAAATATGTACATTTTGTTTTCTTGCATGTTTCTGGCAGGTCAATTCTTTTTTTGGCTTGGCTAGCCAGCTCGCTAATTGTTTTTGTTTGAATGATGCGTCTGGACACTGTACCAGCTTTTTTTGTTTCACCTGGCTGCTGGTTCCTGATCTTTTAAAACCATCAATTGAGGAGTTACCTAACGCTTGAGAGGAATGGGAGATGCAGTAGAGGAATGCAGTGCTGAGGCAGAGGGCTCGTAGTGAGGAGGACTGGCTACTACTCTGAACTGTGTGTGGTGTGCTTTCTAGCACCCAGCGCTGCTGAGGCAAACATTGTGAAGGAGGATCTACCATTAGTTTTCATTGAAGGCTAAATAGAAAGACTCCAATCACAACCTCGACATACTGTAGTGTCACCTACATGGGCCCAATATGGAGGGATATCACAACACTACATTATGCAAAAAAACAAAATCTCCCGGAATAAACACTTTTTTTTTTTTAGCATATCAGGCTGACAAGCGTGTCTTGGTTTGAGAGGCGTATCAAAGGGCGCTATCTCCAGAATTGTGTAACCATGTGCAGAGCCTGCGGTCTACGGAATCATACAGTGCGTTTGAAAGTTTTCAGATCCGTTGCATTTTCTACATTGTTACATAACAGCCTTATTCTAAAATATTTTATATAGTTTTTTCCCCCCTCAATCTACACACGATACTCCATAATGTTTTTTAGATTGCTCAGTTTGGCTGGGCAGCCAGCTCTAAGCAGAGTCTTGATGGTTCCAAACTTCTTCCATTTAAGAATGATGGAGGCCACTGTGCTCTTGGGGACCGTATATGCTGCGGAAATGTTTTGGTATCCTTCCTCAGATCTGTGCCTCGACACAATCCTGTCTTAGACCTCATGGCTTGGTTTTTGCTCTGACATGCACTGTCAATGGTGGAACCTTAAATAGACAGGTGCATGCCTTTCCAAATCATGTCCAATTGAACTTACCACAGGTGGACTCCAATCAAGTTGTAGAAAAGTCTCAAGGATGATCAATGGAAACAGGATACACCTAAACTCAATTTCGAGTCTCATAGCAAAGGGTCTGAATACTTATGTAAATAAGGTATCTGTTATTTTCTCTTTATTTTTAATACATTTACATCGCTTGATCGTTATGGGGTATTGTGTGAAGATTGAGGGAGAAAAATAATTAAATCCATTTTAGAATAAGGCTGTAACGTAACAAAATGTGGAAGTCAAGGGGTCTGAATACTTTCAGAATGCACTGTACAGCTTCCATAATTTAATTTGAAGTGTAAATTGGACAATGATGAATCAATACCCTGTTTACAAATTTTCCCATTTACAATGGTCTAGTGGTACACATACTTTCAAGCAGCACTGTATATGAACCCTACAGGGCTGGTCATTATTTTGCTATGAAATAAACATCCGTATCTATACCCCAATTCTTAATAAAGACATTCCAATTAAATTATATTTTCATTGCTAAATAAACCACTTTTGTTAAATAAGCAAACTCAGATTTAATGTGTGCAAAAATATGTGAGCCCCTTCAGTCAATAACTTGTGGCACCTCCATTAGCAGCGACAACTTGGAGTAAATGCCTCCTATAGCCAGTAATCTGACATCTGTTTTGAAGGATTTTTGCCCACCTCCTCCTTACAGAACGCCAATTGAGTGAGACTTGAGGGGTGTCTGGCATGAACTGCCTGCTTCAGGTTCTGCCACAGCATCTCGATTGGATTTAGGTCAGGACTTTGACTTGGCCAAAACACCAATCTTCTTTCTCCTGAGTCATTATTTGGTAGATTTGCATGAATTATTTGGGTCGTTGTCTTGCTGGAAGACCTATTTTCAGCCCAGCTTTAGCTCCTTGACTGATGGCCTTACGTTCTGTTCAAGAATCTCCTGGTATACCTCAGAATTCATGGTTCCCTTAATGATGTGGAGCTCCTCCACAGGAGGAAAAGCAGCCTCAGATCTGGACATTCCCACCACCATGCTTGACTGATGGTTTTCGAGGAACATAGAGGTGTTGATTGTGACCAAAAAGGTCAATTTTGGACTCATCGGTCCACAGAATGGACTTCCAGAAACCTTCAGGTTTGTCCAGGTGGTCTCTGGCAAAGTTAAGGCAGGCAGTTTGTTTCTTTTTTGACAGCAGAGGCTTCTTCCTAGCAAGCGAATTGATGTCATGTTAAAAGCTCTACATTTGTAAATTATTTGGATATCAAATCTTTTTGCGATTTTATATCCTTCCCCAGACTGATGTGCTCTCACTACCCTTTCGGCATGGTGTGCTTTGCATTTACCTGGATAGGTAACACCATCCAGGTAAATGCCCCGCCCAAACTCTTTCCTAACGATCTCTCCTTTGATAGGTTCATTTGGTACCCAATTGTTTACCCACCTGATTCTACTTGACTTAACCAATACAACTTGGGGTTCACTTATTTTGGCACCTGCTCTAATTCCCTTTTTAATTTGTTTTTGTACTACACACATGATTTCCTCTACACCAACATATGGTATTGGTAAATATGAACCTGTTATGTCAGATCAAAAAGACTGGTTCTGATAAAATGAAGATATCATGGTTTAAAAATAAATCTTTAATTGCACAAGGGGTTCACATACTTTCAAGCAGCACTGTGTGTGTGTGTCTGTGTGTGTGTGTATATATATACACTGCTCAAAAAAATAAAGGGAACACTAAAATAACACATCCTAGATCTGAATGAATGAAATATTCTTATTAAATACGTTTTTCTTTACATAGTTGAATGTGCTGACAACAAAGTCACACAAAAATTATCAATGGAAATCAAATTTATCAACTCATGGAGGTCTGGATTTGGAGTCACACTCAAAATTCAATTGGAAAACCACACTACAGGCTGATCCAACTTTGATGTAATGTCCTTAAAACAAGTCAAAATGAGGCTCAGTAGTGTGTGTGGCCTCCACGTGCCTGTATGACCTCCCTACAACGCCTGGGCATGCTCCTGATGAGGGGGAGGATGGTCTCCTGAGGGATCTCCTCCCAGACCTGGACTAAAGTATCCGCCAACTCCTGGACAGTCTGTGGTGCAACGTGGCGTTGGTGGATGGAGCGAGACATGATGTCCCAGATGTGCTCAATTGGATTCAGGTCTGGGGAACGGGCGGGCCAGTCCATAGCATCAATGCCTTCCTCTTGCAGGAACTGCTGACACACCCCAGCCACATAAGGTATAGCATTGTCTTGCATTAGGAGGAACACAGGGCCAACCACACTAGCATATGGTCTCAGAAGTGGTCTGAGGATCTCATCTCGGTACCTAATGGCAGTCAGGCTACCTCTGGCGAGCACATGGAGGGCTGTGCGGTCCCCCAAAGAAATGCCACCCCACACCATGACTGACCCACCGCCAAACCGGTCATGCTGGAGGATGTTGCAGGCAGCAGAACCTTCTCCACAGCGTCTCCAGACTCTGTCACTTCAGTCACATGTGGTCAGTGTGAACCTGCTTTCATCTGTGAAGAGGACAGGGCGCCAGTGGCGAATTTGCCAATCTTGGTGTTCTCTGGCAAATGCCAAACGTCCTGCACGGTGTTGGGCTGTAAGCACAACCCTCACCTGTGGACATGCACATTTGTGGCCTGCTGGAGGTAATTTTGCAGGGCTCTGGCAGTGCTCCTCCTGCTCCTCCTTGCACAAAGGCGGAGGTAGCGGTCCTGCTGCTGGGTTGTTGCCCTCCTACGGCCTCCTCCACGTCTCCTGATGTACTGGCCTGTCTCCTGGTAGCGCCTCCATGCTCTGGACACTACGCTGACAGACACAGCAAACCTTTTTGCCACAGCTCGCATTGATGTGTACCATCCTGGATGAGCTGCACTACCTGAGTCACTTGTGTGGGTTGTAGACTCCGTCTCATGCTACCACTAGAGTGAAAGCACCGCCAGCATTCAAAAGTGACCAAAACATCAGCCAGGAAGCATAGGAACTGAGAAGTGGTCCGTGGTCATCACCTGCAGAACCACTCCTTTATTGGGGGTGTCTTGCTAAATGCCTATAATTTCCACCTGTTGTCTATTCCATTTGCACAACAGCATGTGAAATTTATTGTCAATCAGTGTTGCTCCTAAGTGGACAGTTTGATTTCACAGAAGTGTGATTGACTTGGAGTTACATTGTGTTGTTTAAGTGTTCCCTTTATTTTTTTGAGCAGTGTATATCTCCCCACCGGAGACCAGGGTTCAATCCCTGTGTCCACTGTCCACCCTTCCTACTGTACACCCTTCCTACTGTCTTCCTTTCTGTCTCCCCGTCTACTTAACTACTGTCTGAATCAAGTATTAAAAGTGAGAATTCCACTTTTAAAAATTGCTTGACATTTCCCGCAATGGCTGTGTCCCAACCAGGGCCAATAGGGCTCTGGTCAAAAGTAGTGCACTATATAGAGAATAGGGTGCTGTTTGGGATCAAGACAAATAGTCAGCAGTCCATTTCTAATCCTGTTTCAGCGGTATCCATTTCCACAGCCAACCAGCCATGGAGAGGCCAAACTGGCCTGGGCCTTTATTGGAACTGGGGAACTGCATTTGTCATTTCCTTCCTGCCGGTCAACTAAAGGGTTACTTCCCAAATGGCACCCTATTCCCCATATAGTGCATAAATAGTATAATGTAGGGTGCCATTTGGGACGCAACCAATATGTTCTCTCAAGGCTTCAGATAAATAAAAAAGACTTTACATCCACTAGACTAGAGCAAGCATTGGAAATGCAGCCAGGTCACCCGTGATACAAGTCAGTATTCGATGTCCATCCATGTCTGAGGATGTTGGGAGATGACATGGAACATGGCCACTAAGGGCAACAGTGAACACTGTTACCTTCAAGTAGGTTTCGGTTTTGCTAAGGCATTTTGGACGGGGATGGCGGATGGGTGTAAACATCTGCTACTCGCGTCAAAGGTTGAATGTTTGAATTCAGCAATAGAAAGTTGTTTTTTGAGATTTTTTTGTTTTAAGCCTATCCCAAACCTTACTTTAACCATTCAGAGTTAATGCCTACACTTAACCATAAACACTTTGAAATTTGACGTTTGGAACAACTTTGAAATTTGTTTGGGAAAACATGGCTGAACATCTAATTCTGACATGAGACTGTTAGAGCTTGTTGTGTAAATGGTACATAGGACAAGGGGATTTGTTTCTAGCTGTAAGTCTTTGGCCGTATCCGAAAGCCTTCTAGTCTACTTACTAAAACTACATACTGTACTAATCACACTACATACTATTTAGAACGTACTGTTTAGTAAAAACGTATGACGAAAGCAACAAATATCAAGTTCATTAGCCTATGCCCTGAGGGAACTTGGTTCCAGTTACAGTTGGAACCTTTGTATTAAAACCTTTTATTTTTAATAAACACCAGCTTTGCCTCTGTCTTGAGCCTCTATGAATTTTCTCTCATCACTGCCCTCCAAGTGTTCTGCCACATAGAAAATACTTCAGTTTTTAGCACTGTATATCATTATCCTGACTTACTGGTGTCCCCTGTCTCGTACTCGCTGTCCCTCAGGAGTTCAAAAATGTCCACCTCCACTTTGCCCATCACAGAGAGGTTACTAACACGGTTGATGCCCTCTTTGGCCAGGGTGATAGCCAGGCGCTCACCACGACTGCACTCCATCGGGTCATCCAGAACAGCAGCTACAAGACACAGGGTGTGTTACGGTTCTGCCATTTGGAGGACTATGCCTAGGGTTGCAAAGTTTTGGTAACTTTCCCCAAATTCCCTGTTTTCCCAGAAATTCCAGTTGGAATATTCCTGGAATCAGGAGGGAATAAGGAATCCTCCAACCAGGTTACCAGCTTTTTAAACCCTAACTATGCCATCAATGCCATAGCCTGGTGCCAGATCAGTTTCTGCTGTATAGCCAACTCCTATGGCCACTATCTTGCCAAACATTACAGTTGAACTGCAACAGTATTCTCCCATTTGTGTTGATTGTGAGGACCTATAGGTTGGTATAATTAACATATTTGGGAAAATATTTTGCAATGAGCGGATTTTTATTTTGTTGATGAACAGCTTTTTGGGGTGAATTTCTCCCAAGCATGATCAGTGAGTAGACCTTTTTATTGCTATATTTCTATGGCACAGGCTGTATTTCACAGGCAAAATAGCACAGATCTGTGCAAAATATACTGTCAAAATTATAACAATCTGCAGCATGATTTAATCAATTTTCAACAACAATGTGCATTAAAATTAGGTGGTTTTTTAATCACGAAATGATGCATGCAATACACACAATGCATTTGTGAGTTGCAGTATTTGGAACTCACAATGGATATTAATCCCTTCCCGCCTATGTGAAATATTGTTTATTTTGCTCACTGCTGTTTGCTCATGTAAAATGTCCCCCATTATGCATTTTCTCTAGAGGCAGAGCTAGAACAAAGGAGAGAGACAGACTGCAGTTGTCTGTGATAAAAAGTTTATTATGTTAAATGTCATGGGTTTTCTCTCTTTCCCCAAATGTTATGTACTGAATATGAAATAACACTCTCAGTCCAGTGTGAGGGAGTTCAAAAGTAGTGCAACCTAACAGAAATGCAATGACGGCTTTACTGCTCTCCAATAATGTTACATTCTTTGACACCCCCCCACCAACAGTGGGATTTGATTCACTTCATAAGGTAAGCCAATGCTTGGATGGCAAGGAGAGAGGGATACACAGACAAACTTTTAGTTATCGTTCATATACCATTCAGTGAAATTTTGACCTGTATGAGAAGCTTGTCATAGTGAATGTTGCTGTTAAATAAACAAGTTATGCAGGGTCAGACAATGCCCTGTTTTTTTCTGTTATTGTTTCCTTTAAAATAGAAAGCAATTTTCTGCTTCACAAATGCATTCAGTCACTAGAGCGTGCAAGAAAGTGACAGGAGCTCAAATTGAGATTGCTAATAGAAAAGCAACACAAGCCACATTGTAACCGAAGGTGCCAAGTCCTTTGTCACCATCACAAACTATATTAGTTAATACAGCACAGTAAGCAGTATACGAGTATTAAATTAAGCCAGTTGTCACATCTCCAAATAGGATGATTTCCAATGTATGCAAATGTCTAATTTAAAGCAATGTTGAGTATTCAGCCAAGCTGTGGTATAAGCAAAAATAGCTCTCACCGATTTTAGTATTTTCCACATTCAAAAAATGCCAAATCCTTAAGAGGAGTGTTGGCATGATAGTGCACTGCAATTGCACAGGCAGGGGGATAGTTTGGTGCATTACTTACCCAGTCTCAAGGTGAATGGATTGCTGGATATGCGCCCTGCACACATGGCTAAGAGCAGCAGAGCGGCCCACACCGGGTGCATCTTCTATGACTCCTCATGGGGCTTACCTTGGGGGTGCCCCTCTCACAGCCAGCTGCACACAACAAGAAGAAACCGTCAGCATAGATAGAATAGAGAACTATTCTATTCTCATCAACGCTGTGGTATCCCAGGACTCCCTGGGAAGCAGTGACCATTGTTATTGTGTGTACTATAAATGGACAATGCATAATCAATAACTTATCAACAAATTGGCATACAATGCACTAAATAAAAAAATAGGCCTGTCAAATAAAATGTATTATAAAATGAATTTACTCTACCGCAGCAGCACACAACGGCACCATATTTGGGTCCTCATTCTCAGGTTGTAAGCTGGGAAAAATTTAATGTATTACGCCGTCATAACTATAATACAGCTGCTTCTTTTGTCAAGTGAATAGTAATACACATGCATTATTAACCAGAGAGACAGAACATTCAATGTTTTCATTTGAAAACCTGCTCTGCTCTTTGAGGGTTGTATTACTGGGCAGTCTACCACTAATATGCTGGTAATTCATTTATCACGATGGGGAAGTGGCAATTAAGCAAACACACACAATGCTCAATCAATTCTCCCATATGCAATTACTGCAGATCACCGTGAATGGCTTTAAATGGCCCATGTGTAGGCAGCCATTGGCCTATAGAATACTGAATAGTGGGATGTCCAACCTGGTCTCGGAGCATTTTGTATTATTCTGTATGTAAATCCGAGACACTCTGTTTAGTATGATATGTTACGTTTGGTATGGTGTGTATTAATTTGAGGATATGTTCAGAATTTACTAATCTAAAAATGTGTTACGAATTGGCAAACCGAAAATTAGTTAGCTAGGCTAGGGGTTAGGGTTAGCTAAAAGGGTTACGGTTAGGGGAAGGGTTGGCTAACATGCTAAATAGTTGCAAAGTAGATAAAAAAGTAGTAAGTAGTTGAAAGGTTGCTAAAATGCTGAAGTTGTCTGTGATGAGATTAGAACTCGCAACCTTTGGGTTGCTAGACGTTTGCATTATATGCAGTTTGTTTTTGCCTTAAGTAACCCTCTTTCTTGTACTTACTTTATCATACAAATTTTAGCGTCCCGGATTTACATCTATCAGGTCTATGAGACCAGACTTAGATGTCTGTGAGTGTATACCACCTATGCAGTAACAACCTATGTATGTTGTAACAGAGCTTGCACGATAGGCTATAAATTGTTGGACAAAACAGACAAAAAACAGCAAATCGGCTCCAAGTGATTTTAATTTAAGAATCTATTCCCAAGTATTCCCATGCATAATAGAGAGAAACATGTGATTGTATGCAAATGTAAGCAAGGTTTGAAATGATGTATGTTTTAGTCACATATCTGTTTTGGCTTGGTTTGTATAGGGTTACGTTCAACTTTAAAGAAATCACAGACACAGTACCTCAGTTATTATTAAGACATGTAAAATATAGGTACAAAGAGTTTCAAACATCATTCAAGTGCACCTGAGCATGTACAGTGCCCTCAAAGTATTCACACCACTGGACTTTTTCCACATTTTGCTGTGTTACAGCCTGAATTTAAAATGGACTAACTTGAGATTGTGTCACTGGCCTACACACAATACTCCATTATGTCAAAGTGAAATGTATTTTTTACAAATTAATACAAAATTAAAAGCTGACATTTCTTGAGTCAATAAGTATACAACCCCTTTGTTATGGCAAGCCTAAATAAGTTAAGGAGTAAAAATGTGCTTAACATGTCATATAATAAGTTGCATGGCCTCAGTGTGCAATAATCATGTTTAACCTCATCTCTATACCATACACATACAATTATCTGCAAGGTTCCTCAGTCGAGCAGTGAATTTCAAACACAGATTCAACCACAAAGACCAGGAGGTTTTCCAATGCCTCGCAAAGTAGAGCACCTATTGGTAGATGGTTAAAAAAAAATCCTTTGAGCATAGTGAAGTTATTAATTACACTTTGGATGGTGTATCAATACACCCAGTCACTACAAAGATACAGGCAATCTTCCTAACTAACTAATCTTGCTAGAGAGGAAGGAAACTGCTCAGAGATTTCACCATGGAGCCAAACAGTTAGTTTTATCCTGTCACAGCCATTAAAATCTGAGGATGGATCAACATCATTGTGGTTACTCCACAATACTAACCTAAATGACAAAGTGAAAAGGAAGCCTGTACAGAATAAAAATATTTCAAAACATGCACCCTGAGTGGAATAAGGCAGTAAAGTAATACTGCAAAAAATGTTTGGGGCAAATCCAACACATCACTGAGTATCACTCTGAATATTTTCAAGCATGGTGGTGGCTGCATCATCTTATGGGTATGCTTGTCATCGGCAAGGACTAGAGAGGAAAACCTGGTTGTCTGCTTTCCATCAGACACTGGGACAAATTCACCTTTCAGCAGGACAATAACCTAAAACACAATGCCAAATATACACTGGAGTTCCTTACCAAGAAGACATTGAATGTTCTTGAGTGGCATAGTTACAGTTTTGACTTAGTTTCGGCTTGAAAATCTAAGACAAGACTTGAAAAGGACTTTCTAGCAATGACAGAGCTTGACAGAGAACCAACTTGACAGAGCTTGACAGAGAACCAACTTGACAGAGCTTGAAGATTTTTTTTATATAGAATAATGTGCAAATATTGTAAAATCCATGAAGCTCTTAAAGACTTACCCAGAAATACTCACAGCTGTAATCACTGCCAAAGGTGATTCTAACATGACTCAGGGGTGTGAATACTTATGTAAATTAGATTTCTTTATTTCATTTTCAATAGGGGGAAAAATAATTGAATACATTTTGAATTCAGGCTGTAACACAAAATGTGGAATAGGGTCAATGGGATATGAATACTTTCTGAAGGCATGTGACAATTTTACTTAAAGATCCCAATGCAGCTGTTTTCATCTCAATATCACATTATTTCTGGGTAACAATTAAGTACATTGATCATTTTCAATTCGAATGGTCAAAAAGAAACAGAAATAGCTTCTTAGCAATTTCTCAAGCAAGAATTTAGCTAGGACTGTGTATTTGTATGTAATTTTCCCTTTTTGGGGGAAATTGTAAAGTCCCTTTTTGTGGCATCTGACCACACTACCGAACAGTAGTCCAGGTGCAACAAAACTAGGCCCTGTAGGACCTGCCTTGTTGATTGTGCTGTTAAGAAGGTAGAGCAGCACTTTATTATGGACATACAGTGCCTTGCGAAAGTATTCGGCCCCCTTGAACTTTGCGACCTTTTGCCACATTTCAGGCTTCAAACATAAAGATATAAAACTGTATTTTTTTGTGAAGAATCAACAACAAGTGGGACACAATCATGAAGTGGAACAACATTTATTGGATATTTCAAACTTTTTTAACAAATCAAAAACTGAAAAATTGGGCGTGCAAAATTATTCAGCCCCCTTAAGTTAATACTTTGTAGCGCCACCTTTTGCTGCGATTACAGCTGTAAGTCGCTTGGGGTATGTCTCTATCAGTTTTGCACATCGTGAGACTGACATTTTTTCCCATTACTCCTTGTAAAACAGCTCGAGCTCAGTGATGTTGGATGGAGAGCATTTCTGAACAGCAGTTTTCTGTTCTTTCCACAGATTCTTGATTGGATTCAGTTCTGGACTTAAATTTCGCCATTCTAACACCTGGATATGTTTATTTTTGAACCATTCCATTGTAGATTTTGCTTTATGTTTTGGATCATTGTCTTGTTGGAAGACAAATCTCCGTCCCAGTCTCAGGTCTTTTGCAGACTCCATCAGATTTTCTTCCAGAATGGTCCTGTATTTGGCTCCATCCATCTTCCCATCAATTTTAACCATCTTCCCTGTCCCTGCTGAAGAAAAGCAGGCCCAAACCATGATGCTGCCCCACCACAGTGGGGATGGTGTGTTCAGCTGTGTTGCTTTTACGCCAAACATAACGTTTTGCATTGTTGCCAAAAAGTTCAATTTTGGTTTCATCTGACCAGAGCACCTTCTTCCACATGTTTGGTGTGTCTCCCAGGTGGCTTGTGGCAAACTTTAAACAACACTTTTTATGGATATCTTTAAGAAATGGCTTTCTTCTTGCCACTCTTCCATAAAGGCCAGATTTGTGCAATATACGACTGATTGTTGTCCTATGGACAGAGTCTCCCACCTCAGCTGTAGATCTCTGCAGTTCATCCAGAGTGATCATGGGCCGCTTGGCTGCATCTCTGATCAGTCTTCTCCTTGTATGAGCTGAAAGTTTAGAAATAGAAATATTTTTGTATCCAAATCCGGCTTTAAACTTCTTCACAACAGTATCTCGGACCTGCCTGGTGTGTTCCTTGTTCTTCATGATGCTCTCTGCGCTTTTGACGGACCTCTGAGACTATCACAGTGCAGGTGCATTTATACGGAGACTTGATTACACACAGGTGGATTGTATTTATCATTATTAGTCATTTAGGTCAACATTGGATCATTCAGAGATCCTCACTGCACTTCTGGAGAGAGTTTGCTGCACTGAAAGTAAAGGGGCTGAATAATTTTGCACTCCCAATTTTTCAGTTTTTGATTTGTTAAAAAAGTTTGAAATATCCAATAAATGTCGTTCCACTACATGATTGTGTCCCACTTGTTGTTGATTCTTCACAAACAAATACAGTTTTATATCTTTATGTTTGAAGCCTGAAATGTGGCAAAAGGTTGCAAAGTTCAAGGGGGCCGAATACCTTCGCAAGGCACTGTATGTTTTTCCAGGAGCAGACTATGATCAATAATGTATAAAGCCACACTGAAGTCTTAACAAAATAGCCTCCACAATCTTTTTATCATCAATTTCTCTCAGCCAATCATCAGTCATTTGTGTAAGTGATGTGCTTGTTGAATGTCCTTCTCTATAAGCATGCTGAAAGTTTGTTAAGTTGTTTACTGTAAAATAGCATTGTGTCGGATTAAACACAATTGTATTATTCTTCACTATTCTTAGAGGAATGACTTTTGCTTCCTTCCAAGCCTGGGGGCACACTTTCTGGTAGGCTTAAATTGAAAATATGGCAAATATGAGTGGCAATATTGTCCGCTATTATGCTCAGTAATTTTCCATACAAGTTGTCAGTCCCGGTGGCTTTTCATTGTTGATAGACAATAAAAATTCACCTCTTCCACACTCACTTTACAGAATTCAAAATTACAATGCTCGTCTTTCATATAATTTGGTCAGATAGACTTGAATGTGTAGTGCCAGTGTTTGTTGCTGGCATGTCATGCCTAAATTTGCTAATCTTGCCAATAAAAAATAATTAAAGTTGTTGGCAATATCAGTTGGTTTTGTGAGGAATGAGCCATCTGGTTCAATGAATGATGGAGCTTAGTTTTCCTCTTTACACAAAATTTCATTTGAGGTGCTCCAAAACGTTTTACTTTAAATCTGTCATTTATCTTTGTTTCATAGTGTAGTTTATTCTTTTTATTCAGTTTAGTCACAGGATTTCTCAATTTTCAATACATTTGCCAATCGATTGTGCAGCCAGACTTATTTGCCATTCCTTTTGCCTCATCCCTCTCAACCATATAATTTTTCAATTCCTCATCAATCCACAGGGATTTAACAGTTTTTACAGTCCCTTTCTTAATAGGTGCGTGCTTATTAGTAACTGGAACAAGCTATTTCATAAATGTGTCAGTGTCTGTTTGCTCCTCATTATACACCATGGACCAACAACATAGGAATCACTACAAAACTTATTTTATGACCTCTTATACACTATATTAGGCCCAGCCTTTGGAACTTTTGTTTTCCAAGTTATGGCTACTATATTGTGATCACTACACCCTATAGATTTGGATACAGCTTTCAAGAAAATGTCTACAACATTAGTAAAGACGTGATCAATATATGGTGATTTCATTCCTGTGCTGTTTGTAACTACACTGGTAGGTTGACTGATAACCTGAACCAGGTTGCAGGCACTGGTTACAGTTTGAAGCTTTTTCTTGAGTGGGTAGCTTGAAAAAATATACCTCTGTTTATCACATACATTATCAAGCATTTCACACATGTTACCCAGATAATGACTGTTAGCACTTGGTGGTCTATTACTTCAACAGTGAGAGATGAGATCCTGAGATCCTCTAATCTTTACAGGAATGTGGTTATGAATATAAACAACACCTCCCATTGGCATTTATATATTTTCTGTAAAAGTTATAACCTTGTATTGCTACCACTGTATCATCAAAGGTATTATCTAAGTGAGTGTCAGAGATAGTCAGAATAGGAATGCCATCTGTTACTAGCAAATTATTGATTTCATGAACCTTGTTTCTTAAGCTACATATGTTAACGTGGGCTATTTTGATTACTTTTCTTCTGGGATGTTTACTTGTTTTTATTTCTTTACTGAGAAGCTTAGCAGAAGTAGATATGCTCATGTTATTTATGTTAGTGCAAGGTGAGCTGCACACAGTGGACTTCCTCCTAGGGCACACCTGCTCAGTGCTAACAGTATACATTTGGTTCATATGCACATGATTACTGCATAAAATAGCTGTAGGATCAGCAGAGGCATTCAGGGTAGTTCGAGGGACATACATTAGGTTACTTACATTGTCTACCAATGCCGTTGGTGTAATGTACATCTTCTGAAGCATTATGACAACTCTGCGTCACAATGGTAGAGATTAGCTGGGCTTGGGTCATTGATAAGTCATTGTCTCAACACAGCCTTATAATGCTGTGAAAGGATCCAGGAACCCAAATGATTTGGGTGGATTCTATCCTCCTCATAAAACTTGTTTTGTTTCCAAAAGGTATTGAAATTGTCAACAAAATTACACCCATTGAGATGTAATAACCACATAGCCAGTTGTGGCAGTGGTCTGAGTGGGGAGGGGATAACTGAAATCTAGCTGATATTGGTCTATTAAATAATGTACCACCTGGTGATGTCACCAGGCATGCCAAAACTACATCCCACCAAAAGAGCCTGAAATTTCAGGCGGCCTTTTCAAAAAGAGACAATGACTAACACCTGCCTCTGATTGAGAACCATATCAGGCCCAAACACAGAAACAGACAAACTAGACATCCAACATAGAATGCCCACTCAGATCACACCCTGACCAAACAAAACATAGAAACATACATACAAAGCAAACTATGGATTTAAATTAATCTCCTGTATTTTATTTACTATACAGTGGCTTGTGAAAGTATTCACCCCCCTTGGCATTTTCCTATTTTGTTGCCTTACAACCTGGAATTAAAATACAATTTTGGGGAGGTTTGTACCATTTGATTTACACAATATGCCTACCACTTTGAAGATGCAAAACATTCTTTATTGTGAAACAAACAAGAAATAAGACAAAAAAATGAACTTGAGCGTGAATAACTATTCACCCCTCCAAAGTCAATACTTTGTAGAGCCATCGTTTGCAGCAATTACAGCTGCAAGTCTCTCGTGGTATGTCTCTATAAGCTTGGCACATCTAGCCACTGGGATTTTTGCCCATTCTTCAAGGCACAACTACTCCAGCTCCTTCAAGTTGGATGGGTTCCGCTGGTGTACAGCAATTTTAAGTCATACCAAAGTCCGGGCTTTGACTAGGCCATTCCAAGACATTTAAATGTTTCCCCTTAAACCACTCGAGTGTTGCTTTAGCAGTATGCTTAGGGTCATTGTTCTGCTGGAAGGTGAACCGCCGTCCCAGTCTCAAATCTCTGGAAGACTGAAACAGGTTTCCCTCAAGAATTTCCCTGTATTTAGCGTCATCCATCATTCATTAAATTCTGACCAGTTTCCCAGTCCCTGCTGATGAAAAACATACCCACAGCATGATAATGCCACCACCATGCTTCACTGTGATGGTGTTCTCAGGGTGATGAGAGGTGTTGGATTTGCGCCAGACATAGCGTTTTGCTTGATGGCCAAAAAGCTCAATTTTAGTCTCATCTGACCAGAGTACCTTCTTCCATATGTGTGGGGAGTCTCCCACATGCCTTTTGGCAAACACCAAACGTGTTTGCTTATTTTTTTCTTTAAGCAATGGCTTTTTTCTGACCACTCTTCTGTAAAACCCGGCTCTGTGGAGTGTACAGCTTAAAGTGGTCCTATAGACAGATACTCCAATCTCTGCTGTAGAGCTTTGCAGCTCCTTCAGGGTTATCTTTGGTCTCTTTGTTGCCTCTCTAATTAGTTGCTTCTCTGATTAATTCCCTCCTTGAGTTTTGGTGGGCGTCCCTCTCTTGGCAGGTTTGTTGTGGTGCCATGTTCTTTCCATTTTTTAAATAATGGATTTAATGGTGTTACGTTGGATGTTCAAAGTTTTGGTTATTTTTTATAACCCAACCCTGATCTGTACTTCTCTACAACTTTGTACCTGACATGTTTGGAGAGCTCCTTGGTCTTCATGGTGCTGCTTGCTTGGTGGTGCCCCTTGATCTTATTTAGGGGCTTCATAGCAAAGGGGGTGAATACATATGCACACACCACTTTTCCGTTTATTTATTTTTTAATTTGAAACTAAGTCTTTTTTTAATTTCACTTACCAATTCTGACTATTTTGTGTATTTCCATTACATGAAATCCAAATAAAATCCATTTAAATTACAGGTTGTAATGCAACAAAATAGGGGAAACGCCAAGGGGGATGAATACTTTTGCAAGGCCCTGTAAGCACTTATATTCCTACCTTTTTGACTTGTTTAACTCCCAGTATCAAATGTCTGCCAATGTTGAATGTTATGGTTAAAGTTTGACGTCAAACTGGGCCAAGGGCCCACTGATAATATCCATGACACTATGTAATTCTGTAACCGCTGATATTGTCTTCCTCCCGGGCTGGTATTTACAGAACACTTGATACTGTTGGATTAGAATATAAAGGGTCTTTCTCCAAGAGGTCCGCTATACATTTTTTATCTGCTTTATAAATAGAACCCAGGAAAATATGTTTAATATATTTAACCTTTATTTATCCAGGCGAGTCAATTAAGAACAAATTATTGTTTACAATGAAGGCCTGGTAAAAAGGTATCGCTATTTTCTTCTCATAATGTAGCATTCCGCCTAACAGTGTATAGGATCACATAAATATGAAAACAAACTGATTTTGGGACATTTTTGGAAAGCAGTCGAGTGCGTGGCTGAACCCTGTCTAGTGTGTAGCACAGCCACTTTCCTAATAAAATATTTTTGTAGGAAGAATGCCAGGACAAACTTTCTTATGGATTCATTTAACCGTTACCAAGGTAGGACTGCAATCTAACTTTTGTGGGAAATACAGTATGCTAGCTAGTCAGTGGTGTAAAGTACTTAAGTAGTACTTCAAACTATTTTTAGTTAAGTATTTGTTTGGGGTATCTGTACTTTACCTTACTATTTATATTTATTACAACTTTAACTTTTACTCCACTACATTCCTAAAGAAAATATGTACATTTTTCTTCTATACATTTTTCCTGACACCCAAAAGTACTTGTTACATTTGGAATGTGCAGGCAGGACAGCAATATGGAATAATTCACCACCTATCAATAGGTGGGGCTCACTAAACACATATACTGGATTTGTAAATTATGTCTGAGTGTTGGGAGTGTGCCCTTGTCTGGCAGTAACAAAACAAGAAAATGTTGATGTATACTTTACTTTAACTCAAGTATGACAATTCATTTTTTCCACCACTGTACTTAAGTATATTTAAAACCAGATACTTTTAGACATTTACTCAAGTAGTATTTTACTCGGTGACTCACTTTTACTTTAGTAATTTTCTATTAAGGTATCTTTACTTTTACTCAAGAATGACAATTGAGTACTTTTTCCATCACTGTAGCTAGGTAAGTTTTGGGTGTCTGTTGAAAAATGGTCTACTAACTTTATGATAATAGTTCATATGGGTAACATATTCTCATGGGTTTATATTATTTTAAATTTTTTGGTGGTTTTTATTTTTGCATCGTGCTCTCAATGTGTCCGTTGGCATTAACATTAGCTGCCAGCTGCCTCCCAGAGCATGTGGAAGGCAATAGTGCTCAGCTAGCTGGCTAACCTTGGGCTGGCTTTGCAAGGTAATACATTGGAACAACCATTGCTTGTGGTAATAAAAAACACTGCAGTCATTGTCATGTACAGGCAGCATTTTGGTTTAAATGAAAATCCTATGGAGGCTATTTGGAAACAATAGCAAGTCTGCGTTGGAAATTCAACAATGTAAAAGCGAAGCAGCATACTCCTCTTGCTAATCTTGGCCTGTCCTTATATATAAAAATGAATGATTCCCACAGCTCTACAGTATTAAACACATTATGGCTGCAATCAAAAGATAAAATGCCAATGACATCTCTATTTGCATAATGAAACTACCATTTTGGACGTTAACCTTTAAGTTAATGGATCTGCGAGAGTCATGCTACTGGCTTAGTTGGTAGCATGGCGTTTGCAACGCCAGGATTGTGGGTTACAGTAGATTCCCATGGGGGACAAGTATGAAAATGTATGCACTCACTACTGTAAATCACTTTGGATAAGAGTGTCTGCTAAATGACTAAAGAATGCGATCCTGGCTCCAAGATACCAAAGTTCAAGTTCAATGCCTCCGAATTGATATGCAGGGCCATGGTCCGATGTCTCTAACATGAGAATACTCTCAGCAGAGATTAGGAACATTGTTGAGAGGACACCGTGAGGAATTAATGAAGTTTTGGAGACGAAATGTTGACATTGACACTTCTGAAGTAAGGAAAGCTTAGGGAGCTCAGAAACCCAATGGACTGTGGAGCCGTGACACATCATTGAACGAAGTAAGGACCTATTTGAAATAAGACTTAATTGGACTCTTTAATTTGCATTTCATTATGCATAACTGTTTTACAGACGTGATTTTGCCATTTCAGATTAACCACTTTAGAAGATTAGCGGGCACAATATTAGTGGCTATTTCATGAACTAAAAAGAGGTTGTGGCTTTGAAATTCAATCAAATTTGAAATAATGTTCCCTTATTGCAACCTTTCACCCAAGCTGTTGTTGGTTGTAAATCAAGTGCAGGGTTCCATGCCGGAATCTCATCAGTATTCATTAAAACTAATTTGATGAAGCAAAAGGTGATCCTGAGATAATATTTTGTTCTGCTGGGCAGCAGTGATACACCCTGTGACTGATCTCAAACATCTCCCCTTCAAGTGAAGAGGAAATGCAGTACACACTGCCATGACCCTGATTGAAGACGCACATTAAATAATATCCACAGGAGAAAGAAAACACGGTGAGAAAATCCCGAGCAAGCTGCAGGAGACAGATATAGCTGATACATCTCCGGGCTCATCCCCCATCTGTGGTGTTTGACTCTCCCTGGAAATAAATAGTGGTGTGAAGAATCACCTTTTTAATATGCGGACTGCATAAACAGAAACAAGACAGGTGGTGGGATTCACAATAGGATTAAGCTGAACAGGAAGATACTAGGACTGTGATATCAGTTTTGTGCAGCGAAATGTCACTAATGCAACTCTAATACAGCCTTTCTGGTGCAAACTATTTCTGACAAAGTTCAATTTCTGGCTAGATAGCAGAGAGCAAGAGTTATTTTCAATATTGATGTCTGGCTAAAAATGTGAGTCAAAATGCAGGGTTGGAGCAAATTGTTGCCAGAAAGCCCTTTAGTCTAACAATCCAGCTGAGGTTTGAAGACACAATCCTCTTTGGCTATGCCTCCATGTGGTGTGGTGACATGGCATCATACCAAAAAGCATGGCTGGGTGAATTTGATCCCTCTCATCTAGCAGCTATTCAACCAAATAGTTTACTTCTGCAGCCATTACCACTTTACAGTGGTGTGCTTTCATCCAGGTCTTATTGGTCAGGAGGAAAATAGTAATCTCTGAACCAAGAACCCAATTTCGCATGCGCTAGCTAGCTAACATGATTTACTTCTGGGAGAGGAAGTGGCTGAATTTAAACTAATAGAAACAGCAGATTCTGCTCCTCCCCAGTACAGAACCACTATGAACATGACCAAAGACACTTATTGATAAGACCGGGAACAATTAGAATTTCCCATAGGAAATAAATTCACTTAACCGTCATGTTAACACTAGTTGGGCTTGTGTGTTTGTCTACCGGATAGCTACCACAGTGCCACCAACGAGAATCAGCCTTAGCAAAGCATCTGCACATGTGCACAGGGATTTCCCCCGCTCTAGAAACATTATTTTCCTCACAATGATTGTATCCATTAACTTGTAGGTTGTTGGGTTTTAATGAAAAGAGGTGTCTTATGAGAAGTTCGATAAAATATGACAAACCCTATTTACACGTTTGGCAATGTTTGATCGGAGGAATAGGTCTATACGCTCTTCCACCAACCCCTGCGTGGCTGGTTGTCATACTACAATGCAAAAAAGTGTGACGGCTAACGCTAACAAGCTAAGCCATATTTTTTTTACTTTACAGTTAAACTTCCCACCTCCTCTTCAAGCACCACTTTGATTCCCAAACTGGGGTACATGTAACCCGGCCATCGGGAGTACGCCAAATCAAAATGTGATTCACTTTAAAAAAAAATATATATATATATATATATATATATATATATATATATATATATTTCCAAACAGTCCATTTATATTTTCTAACTGGGCTATACATTTGGGTGTTTTTTTTTTCTCGCCTGAGTAGTCTCGTTTCACTGCCAAAAGTGTCAATTGAAATATCAAAATAATAACACAATGTCAAATACAGGTAGCCTAGTCAAATAATTAACATACAATCACATTAACCGTTACTCTCTCGCGGGAATTCCACTAACGGTCCGCATGTAGCCAAACATAGCTGCTGCTCATGTTGGTATCTGTACTGATGGCGCAAGCCATGACAGACATAGTGGAGTGGCATGCAAGTAGTTGCTCCCAAAGCCACTTGGGTACACTGCAGCATCCACCGAGAGGCTCTTGCTGCCAAGGGAATGCATGACCGCTTGAAAGACATTTTGGACACTACAGTGAAAATGGTTAACTTTGTTAAAGCAAAGCCTCTGAACTCTCATGTATTTTCTGCACTATGCAATGTTATGGGCAGCAATCATGTAATGCTTTTACAACATACATAACTGCGCTGGTTATCAAGGGGCAAAGTATTGACACATTTTTTTTTAATTGAGAGATGAGCTTAAAGTTTTCTTTACTGACCATAATTTTCACTTGTCTGTCCGCTTGCATGATGACGAGTTTCTCACACGACTGGCCTATCTGGGTGATGTTTTTTCTTGCCTGAATGATCTGAATCTAGGATTACAGGGACTCTTTGCAACTATATTTAATGCAGTACAAAAATGAGACTATGATTAAGCAGTTGGAGCTCTTCTCTGTCTACATTAACAAGGACAACACTAAGGTTTTTCCATCAATGTATGATTTTTTTTCTGTGTGCAAATGAACTCAAGTTTACGGACAATATCAAATGTGATATAGCGACGTACCTGAGTGATTTCGATGTGCAATTACGCAGGTACTTTCTTACGGATGACACAAACAACTGGATTCGTTATCCCTTTCATGCCATGCCTCCAGTCCACTTACCGATATCTGAACAAGAGAGCCTCATCGAAATTGCAGCAAGCGATTCTGTGAAAATTTAATTTAATCAGAAGCCACTGCCAGATTTCTGGATTGGGCTGCGCTCAGAGTACTCTGCCTTGGCAAATCGCGCTGTTAAGACACTTATGCCCTTTGCAACCACGTACCTATGTGAGAGTGGATTCTCGGCCCTCATTAGCATGAAAACTAAATACAGGCACAGACTGTGTGTGGAAAATTATTTATACATTTTTATTTCACCTTTATTTAACCAGCTAGGCCAGTTGAGAAGTTCTCATGTACAACTGCAACCTGGCCAAGATAAAGCAAAGCAGTGCAACACAAACAACACAGTTACACATGGGATAAACAAACATACAGTCAATAACACAATAGAAAAAAATCCATATACAATGTATGCAAATGTAGTAAGATTAGGGAGGTAAGGCAATAAATGGCCATAGTGGCAAAATAATTACAACGTAGCAATCAAACACTAGAGTGATAGATGTGCAGAAGATGAATGTGCAAGTAGAGATACTGGGGTGCAAAGGAGCAAAAAATGTTTTTTTAAATATGGGGACAAAGTAGTTGGGTGCTACGGGTGGGTGCTGCTATCGTTACCAGTGAGCTGAGATAAGGCGGGGCTTTACCTAGCAAAGACATATAGATGACCTGGAGCCAGTTTGTTTGGCGACAAATATGAAGTGAGGGCCAGCCAACAAGAGCATACAGGTCGCAGTGGTGGGTAGTATATGGGGCTTTGGTGACAAAATGAATGGCACTGTGATAGACTACATCCAATTTGCTGAGTAGAGTGTTGGAGGCTATTTTGTAAATGACATCGCTGAAGTCAAGAATAGGTAGGATATTCAGTTTTACGAGGGTATGTTTGGAGGCATGAGTGTTGGATGCTTGAACTGTTTGGGCACAGACATGGATAGCATGACAGAACTCTGCAGGCTATCTCTGCAGTAGATTGCAACTCCACCCCCTTCAGCAGTTCTATGTTGGCGGGAAATGTTGTAGTTGGGGATGGAAATTATAGAATTTTTGGTGGCCTTCCTAAGCCAGGATTCAGACACGGCTAGAACATCAGGGTTGGCGGAGTGTGCTAAAGCAGTGAATAAAACAAACTTAGGGAGGAGCCTGCTGATGTTAACCTGCATGACACCAAGGCTTTTACGGTTACAGAAGTAAACAAAAGATAGTGCCTGGGGAATAGGAATGGAATTGGGGGCTACAGGGCCTGGGTTAACCTCTACATCAACAGAGGAACAAAGGAGGAGTAGGATAGGGTACGGCTAATGGCTATAAGAACTGGTCGTCTAGTGCGTTGGGGACAGGGAATAAAAGGAGCAGATTTCTGGGTGTGGTAGAATAGATTCATGGCATAATGTACAGACAAAGGTATGGTAGGATGTTAGTACAGTGGAGGTAAACCTAGGCGTTGAGCGACGATGAGAGAGGTTTCGTCTCTTGAGGCACCAGTTAAGCCAGGTGAGGTCTCCGCATGTGTGTGGGGTAGGACAAAAGAGCTAACAAAGGCATTTTGAGTGGGACTGAGGGCTCTATAGTGAAATAAAACAGTAAGAACTAGCCAAGACAGCAGTACACAAGGCATATTGGCATTAGAGAGAGGCATAAAGCAAACACAAGTGTTGATCAGGAGAGCTAAGACAACAACGGGTAAATGACGATGAATGGGCAGAGCGGGTTAGTTAGGTACATACAGGACCTGAGTTCGAGGCTGGGGCCGACAGGTAAACAAAATTAGGTACCGTGTTATGAAACGGTCTAGGGGGAATCAGCTGTGTAGCCGAGTGATCATAGGGTCAAAAGAGCAGCAATACGTGAGTCAGGGTGCCATTCGGCAGACACCACTACAATAGGTGAGCAGGGAACACAGCGTTCAGAAAAGCTAGCAGCTCGGCGCTAGTAGATGGTTCTTCGGCGACATTTTAACAGAATAGCCTGTTGAGACCCCCTCGGACTGTTATGTCGGTAGACCAGTCATGATGGATCGGCGGGGCTCCGTGTCGGCAGTTAAGGGTCCGGGCCAATTGGCAAAATAGGTATTGTAGCCCAAGAATTGGCTGAAGGACCTCTTCGGCTAGCCGGGAGATGGGCCTAGCTCGAGGCTAGCTCCAGGCTAACTGGTGCTTGCCAGTTAGCTAGGAGTAGCCACTCAGATAGCAGCTAGCTAGCTAGCTAGCAAATTCATTTTGATCTATCAAATAACTGATGGACACAGTAATATTTCAGTAGTGAAATTAGGTTTATTGGATTAACAGAAAATGTGCAATATGCATCAAAACAAAATTAGACAGGTGCATAAATTTGGGCACCCCAATAGAAAAATCACATTAATATTTAGTAGAGCCTCCTTTTGCTAAATTAACAGCCTCTAGATGCTTCCCATAGCCTCTAATGAGTGTCTGGATTCTGGATGATGGTATTTTTGACCATTCCTTACCAAACATCTCCAGTTCAGTTAGGTTTTATGGTTGCCGAGCATGGACAGCCTGCTTCAAATCATCCCACAGATTCTCAATGATATTCAGGTCTGGGGACTGGGATGGCCATTCCAGAACATTGTTTTTGTTCCTCTGCATAAATGCCCGGGTAGATTTTGAGCAGTGTTTTGGGTCGTTGTCTTGTTGAAATATCCAGCCCCGGCATAACTTCAACTTTGTGACTGATTCTTCAACATTATTCCCAAGAATCTGCTGATATTGAGTGGAATCCATGCGACCCTCAACTTTAACAAGATTCCCAGTACCGGCACTGGCCACACAGCCCCACAGCATGATGGAACCCTCACCAAATTTTACTGTGGGTAGCAAGTGTTTTTCTTGGAACGCTGTGTTCTTTTGCCGCCGTGCATAACGTCCCTTGTTATGAACAAATAACTCAATCTTTGTTTCATCAGTCCAAATGTGCGTTTGCATACCTCAAGCGACTCTGTTTGTGGCGTGTGTGCAGAAAAGGCTTCTTCCGCATCACTCTCCCATACAGCTTCTCCTTGTGCAAAGTGCGCTGAATTGTTGAACAATGCACAGTGACACCATCTGCAGCAAGATGATGTTGTAGGTCTTTGGAGGTGGTCTGTGGGCTGGTTTTGACCGTTCTCACCATCCTTCACCTTTGCCTCTCCGATATTTTACTTGGCCTGCCACTTCTGGCCTTAACAAGAACTGTGCCTGTGGTCTTCCATTTCCTCACTATGTTCCTCACAGTGGACACTGACAGCTTAAATCTCTGCGATAGCTTTTTGTAGCCTTCCTCTAAACCATAATGTTGAACAATCTTTGTTTTCAGGTAATTTGAGAGTTGTTTTGAGGCCCCCATGTTGCCACTCTTCAGATGAGAGTCAAAGAGAACAACAACTTGCTTGATTGGATGCACTTGTCTATGAAGTTCAAGGCTTAATGAGCTCCACAAACCAATTGTGTGTTCCAATTAATCAGTGCTGAGTAGTTACAGGTATTCAAATCAACAGAATGACAAGGGTGCCCACATTTTTGCATAGCCTATTTTTCACGTCTGATTTAATTTCATACAACTTAATATTGCTACACTAAAAATCTTTGTCTGGACAATACCCCAGTACTCAGCTTTTATTAGAAAATGAACGGCATGCCACTGTGATCATTTTCTGTGACGACAGAGTAAATTATTATGCAGCCTCAGAGGGGTGCCCAAACTTTTTCATACGACTGTATGTGCATCCTTTCAAGCACATCCTTCTCATTAACCTGTTGTGAGTTATTCACAATTTTCGATTAACAAATAACATTTTATATTTAATGGTTAAATAAAGAGCAAAATTATTGCTTATTTTAATTTGTGCCCTGGTCCTTTAAAGAGCTCTTTGTCAATTCCCACGAGCCGGCTTGTGACGCACTCATTCTTATGTTTAATAAATGTGTGTGTTTGGGTGACAGGCTTACAATGATGGCAAAAAACAACATTTGAGAGTGCGCTGACCCTGGTGCTAGAGGGGGTACGCAGCTGGAGGTTGAATGTTTGAAGGGGTACGGGACTGTATAAAGTTTGGGAACCACTGCTCTAAAGAATCAGTCGCGCTGTGCACATCATTTTAGATTTTTCCACCTGAATCTCAGATTCATCAAAGTTCACTGACAGATTTCCAAGTTTTAAATAAGACTGTTACAAGACATTATCATAATACCCACAATGCATGACCTTTTCTAAACTGTTATCAGGTAACACACAGTTAAACTACAATATGAGCCATTTGAAAACAGCAAATATTGCACCTGGAATGACATGCATTGGGACATTTTATACAAAGAGAAGTGAAATGGTTTAGGAAAGGGATGATTATTTACAAGGCTCCATTTCAAGATGTTTATTGATTTACATGATTTGATTTCAATTCTACAGTCATGAAAGTGCCTCAGGAAACGTGGTGTCAGCATAAGCCAAAACACAGAAACTGCAGAGGGACGGTGTTAGACTGGGGAACAGAATGGCAATAGTACTCTACTCTCTTTGGCAGCGGAAAACGTGACTGAAATGAGGAACAGTCAGCCCACGTCATCGACTCAAATCTTCAGGGCATTGGCAGGCCAAGACAATTTAATTTTAAAGTCCCAGGAAGGCAGGCATATTATCACAGTCATTATAAAGCTTCTAGCTTGCAGCCTAACAATAAAGAACCTATGGATAAACATTCAATAGATTTATTGGCATGAATAATCAATGGTTTGTGCAATAGTGAGTAACAGGTCTTTTCATTTTAGACACAATATGGCCAAGAATGTGGAACGAGCCTGATATACAAAGTTATTCTAGATGTCACCATTACTTCAAGGCATTAGTATTCGAAAGTTAATGAAAGACAACTAATGACGGTGTCCAGAAAGTCAGCAAGTATAGTAATGTTCCTTTAACACAATATCCTGAGATGTAGGCTATTCAAAATGGCAACTTTTAATTAAACTTTTAATCCAATTCAAGATGTCTATGTTCCTTACTTATAAGATAACAACATGATTTTTCCGACGTGCTTGATGCTTTGTAGTCTTTAACTGAATCTTTAAAAAATGTATGAAAGCACAATAGACCAAAGTATTACCTATTTTAGTGGAAAAAAATCTTAACAAAATATAAATTTACATGATATTAGCTACGGTGGTGCACTCTAAATATAATGTACAGATTTCATATCAAATCATTTTAACAATACAATTATGAACAATTTCTTTGGTCTAGGTCTAAGGTGCATTTGAGTTCTAGATGTTGCATATTTCCAACGTGACCAAATTTGCAATTCTCGAGGCCTTCACTCCACAGTTAAGCAAGTAAGGCTCTCCATTTTTAGGTTCTCTATATTCATACCTGTCATATCTCTTAGCCATCAGACCATGCTAGTCCTTGAGACACTGCTTTGATCTCAGCCTCAGTACAGTGCTGCAGCTTCCTTGGTTCAGGTAACTTCAAACGCGTTCATCAGTTCAGGTCGACACGTCTTCCCTACCAGACAGTAAGTCAGTCACATGGTTGAAGAATGGGTTTAGATCACCCTTAGAGTACTGTACTCACAAGCTGCATGACTGACAATGTCTTATAACCCTCTCATTACCTAAAAGTAAAAATAATCTATTTTAAAATAATATACTACTTTGCATAACATGAATAACCAGCTCCTCAAACATCAAAGGCATTATGGCAAAGCAGGTGGCAGGTTGGACACAAGATAATTAAAGGTACTAAATATATTCTAATATCTCTATCAAACTGGTTTAATACCCTGCCTCGTGTTAGAAACACTAGGTTTTCATTCACAATGGGGATGAAGGATATCTTTTATATCCTAGAGTTCTCCCAAAGCAAACATTAGGCTACAAAAATTATAGACAGCTGCCACCTAGGTTTTTTGTTGTTTGAATCTTTCTCCACACAGAATGAATAACAGCTTTCAAGCCACATGAAATTCTTTCTTCCCAAGATACAGAGGTGTGTCTTTTCGAAGACACTCGTCAGATAATTATTTAAATGGTTGAATAAAGAAAATGTCCAAATCTGAAGAGCCTTTTTAAATTTAAATATCATGAAGTATACATGAGACCCACCAAAGATCACCTCTGTTGGATTTCCTCAGGTAGACTCTTCTCCATTAGAACTATGTTTCCTTTCAACCTAGAACTTTTGATTTTCAGAGACATTAATTAATATCGGCCCATCTTGAGTGAGGCACATAACCCTAATCAGTGCCGATTTTAGCATGTAAATCTTGGTGGGGCAAACTCTGCGACAAGCGGTGCCCACAAACATTTAGGGCCTACATAAAGCTGTCCCAACAGCAGAGCTTTCTTTCCAGCACAATGGAGTGAATCATTACCACCGCTACACTTGGCTATCAGCGGAGCCTTGTCTGGTAGCGACACAATTCATTCAGCCTCATTTACTGCCTTTTTTAAAAACATAGCTGATACGGCTGACCATATCTCCCTGGCATATTACATCATTTATGCAGCAGCACATAAGACATTTTTGGACTCCCCTTGTTGTGTGCGGCAGTCCTTCATTGGCAAATTTTGACATCAAAGAAAAATATTGTTGGATTGTTGGATGACCATTCAAAACATATTTTCCCAGTCTGACTTCCCAGTTGCAATGCTTGCGGTTAGCCAAGGTCACCGATTCCCGCCAAACAACTCATTGTTGAATTTGCGATTTACAACTTGTTGTGAAATGTTTATATCCAATGGCCGATGAGCACCGATATGTTTTATCATACTTTCTCTTCATTATTTCTCTTCATATGACAAGGATTAAAAATGATTTGCCAGTAGACTTGATTCACGATGATGACTGCTAGCTAAGATTGTGCAAGTTTTTTATTTTTTTTATTTAACCAGGTAGGCTAGTTGGGAACAAGTTCTCATTTGCAACTGCGACCTGGCCAAGATAAAGCATAGTAATTCGACACATACAACAACACAGAGTTACACATGGAATAAACAAAACATATTCAATAATACAGTTAAACAAAAGAAAACAAAAAGTCTATATACAGTGAGTGCAAATGAGGTAAGATAAGGGAGTTAAGGCAATAAATAGGCCATGGTGGCAAAGTAATTACAAAATAGCAATTAAACACTGGAATTGTAGATGTGCAGAAGATGAATGTGCAAGTAGCGATACTGGGGTGCAAAGGAGCAAGATAAATAAATAAATACTGTATGGGGATGAGGTAGGTAGATAGATGGGCTGTTTACAGATGGGATATGTACAGGTGCAGTGATCTGTGAGCTGCTCTGACAGCTGGTGAGGGAGATATGAGTCTCCAGCTTCAGAGATTTTTGCAGTTCGTTCCAGTCATTGGCAGCAGAGAACTGGAAGGAAAGACTACCAAAGGAGGAATTGGCTTTGGGGGTGACCAGTGAGATATACCTTCTGGAGTGCGTGCTACGAGTGGGTGCTGCTATCGTGACCAGTGAGCTGAGATAAGGCGGGGCTTTACCTAACAGAGACTTGTAGATAACCTGTAGCTAGTGGATTTGGCGACGAGTATGAAGCGAGGGCCAACCAACGAGAGCGTACAGGTCGCAATGGTGGGTAGTGTATGGGGCTTTGGTGACAAAACGGATGGCACTGTGATAGACTGCATCCAGTTTGTTGAGTAGAGTGTTGGAGGCTATTTTATAGAGGACATCACCGAAGTCGAGGATCGGTAGGATGGTCAGTTTTACGAGGGTATGTTTGGCAGCATGAGTGAAGGATGCTTTGTTGCGATATAGTAAGCCAATTCTATATTTAATTTTGGATTGGATATGCTTAATGTGAGTCTGGAAGGAGAGTTTACAGTCTAACCAGACACCTAGGTATTTGTAGTTGTCCACGTATTCTAATTCAGAGCCGTCCAGAGTAGTGATGCTGAATGGGCGAGCAGGTGCAGGCAGTGATCGGTTGAATAGCATGCATTTAGTTTTACTTGCATTTAAGAGCAGTTGGAGGCCACGGAAGGAGAGTTGTATGGCATTGAAGCTCGTCTGGAACACAGTGTCCAAAGAGGGGCCAGAAGTATACAGAATGGTGTCGTCTGCGTAGAGGTGTACCAGAGCAAGAGCAACATCAGTGATGTATACAGAGAAGAGAGTCGGCCAGAGGATTGAACCCTGTGGTACCCCCATAGGTCTGGAGGTCTGGACAACAGGCCCTCCGATTTGACGCATTGAACTCTATCAGAG
The DNA here is from genome assembly GCF_057628025.1 of Oncorhynchus mykiss. Classification (NCBI taxonomy): domain Eukaryota; kingdom Metazoa; phylum Chordata; class Actinopteri; order Salmoniformes; family Salmonidae; genus Oncorhynchus; species Oncorhynchus mykiss. The sequence continues at coordinate 19,319,609 of NC_143031.1, forward strand.
AAGTAGTTGGTAAACCAGGCGAGGCAATCATTTGAGAAACCAAGGCTGTCGAGTCTGCCAATAAGAATGTGGTGATTGACAGAATCGAGAGCCTTGGCCAGGTCGATGAACATGGCTGCACAGTAATGTCTCTTATTGATGGCGGTTATAATGTCGTTTAGGACCTTGAGCGTGGCTGAGGTGCAACCATGACCAGCTCTGAAACCAGATTGCATAGTGGAGAAGGTACGGTGGGATTCGAAATGGTCGGTAATCTGTTTGTTAACTTGGCTTTCGAAGACCTTAGAAAGACAGGGTAGGATGGATATAGGTCTGTAGCTGGTTGGGTCTAGAGTGACACCCCCTTTGAAGAGGGGGATGATCGCGGCAGCTTTCCAATCTTTGGGAATCTCAGACGATACGAAAGAGAGGTTGAACAGGCTAGTAATAGGGGTTGCAACAATTTCGGCAGATAATTTTAGAAATAGAGGGTTCAGATTGTCTAGCCCAGCTGATTTGTAGGGGTCCTGATTTTGCAGCTCTTTCAGAACATCAGCTATCTGGATTTGGGTACAGGAGAAATGGTGGGGGCTTTGGAGGGTTGCTGTGGAGGGTTCCGGGCAGTTGACCGGGATAGGGGTAGCCAGGTGGAAAGCATGGCCAGCCGTAGAGAAATGCTTATTGAAATTCTCAATTATAGTGGATTTATCGGTGTTGACAGTGTTTCCTATTCTCAGAGCAGTGGGCAGCTGGGAGGAGGTGCTCTTATTCTCCATGGACTTTACAGTGTCCCAGAACTTTTTTAGTTAGTACTACAGGATGCAAATTTCTGTTTGAAAAAGCTAGCCTTAGCTTTCCTAACTGCCTGTGTATATTTGTTCCTAACTTCCCTGAAAAGTTGCATATCACGGGGGCTATTCGATGCTAATGCAGAACGCCACAGGATGTTTTTGTGCTGTACAAGGGCAGACCGGTTCTATATTTTTTAAATGGGGCATGCTTATTTAAGATGGTGAGGAAGGCACTTTTAAAGAATAGCCAGGCATCATCTACTGACGTGATAAGGTCAATGTCATTCCAGGATACCCCGGCCTGGTCAATTAGAAAGGCCTGCTCGCAGAAGTGTTTTAGGGAGTGTTTTACAGTGATGAGTGGTGGCCGTTTGGTCGCAGACCCATTACGGATGCAGGCAATGAGGCAGTGATCGCTGAGATTTTGATTGAAAACAGCAGAGGTGTATTTGGAGGGCGAGTTAGTTAGGATGACATCTATGAGGGTGCCCGTGTTTATGGATTTGGAGTTGTACCTGGTAGGTTCATTGATCATTTGTGTGAGATTGAGGGCTTCAAGCTTGGATTGTAGGATGGCCGGGGTGTTATGCATGTCCCAGTTTAGGTCACCTAGTAGCACAAGCTCAGAAGATAGATGGGGGGGGCAATCAATTCACATATGGTATTGAGGGCATGCTGGGGGCAGAGGGAGGTCTATAGCAAGCGGCAACAGTGAGAGACTGGTTTCTGGAAAGGTGCATTTTTAGAAGTAGAAGCTCGAATTGTTTGGGTACAGACTTGGATAGTAATACAGAACTCTGCAGGCTATCCTTGCAGTAGATTGCAACACCGCCCCATTTGGCAGTTCTATCTTGGTGGAAAATGTTATAGTTAGCGATGGAGATTAAGGTTTTTGGTGGTTTTCCTAAGCCAGGATTCAGACGCGACTAAGACATCCGGGTTGGCAGAGTGTGCTAAAGCAGTGAGTAAAACAAACTTAGGGAGTAGGCTTCTAATGTTAACATGCATGAAACCAAGGCTTTTACGGTTACAGAAATCAACAAATGAGAACACCTGGGGAGTGGAGCTAGGCACTGCAGGACCTGGATTAACCTCTACATCACCAGAAGAACAGAGGAGAAGTAGGATAAGGGTACGGCTAAATGGTATACGAACTGGCTGTCTAGCACGTTCGGAACAGAGTAAAAGGAGCAGGTTTCTGGGCACGATAGCATAGATTCAAGGCATAGTGTACAGACAAAGGTAAGGAAGATGTGAGTACATTGGAGGTAAACCTAGGCATTGAGTAATGATGAGAGAGATATAGTCTCTAGAGACGTTTATACCAGGTGATGGCATATGTAGGACGTGGGACAACATGGTTGGTTAAGGCATATTGAGCAGGGCTAGAGGCTCTACAGTGAAATAAGACAGTAATCACTAACCAGGACAGTAATGGACGAGACATTGATATTAGAGAGAGGCATGCGTAGCCAAGTGAACATATGGGTCCAGTGAGTGGTTGGGCTGACTGGGAACACGGCGATTCAGACAGGTAGTAGGCCGGGGCTAAACAAGCTAGCAGTTAGCAGACCGGGGCTGGCAAGCAAGCAGTTAGCAGGGGCTAGCAGTTAGCAGACTGGGGCAAGCCTTCTAGCAATTAACAGACCGGTGCTAGCAAGTTAGCCTTTGGGGGACGTCGTGATGGGGGTAAGTCTGTTTTTGCCTCTTCGTGTGGTGACGTCGATAGACCAGTTGTAGAATTAGTAGGGTTCCAAGTAGCTCTTGGTAGCTAGCAGGCCTAGCTGGTTAGCAGAATGGGCCTTCAGCGGGTGTCGCGCCTGAGGGGCCTGTTGGAATCTTTGGGCAGATTATGTCGGTATTCCAGTTGTAGAGGATCGGCGGGGTTCCGTGCCCCGTACCGGCAGTAGAAGGGGTCCGGATATTGTAGCCCATGAGTGGGCTTCGGTGGTAGCACAGGAGCCCTGGCGGGCTAGCTTCAGGCTAATTGGTGCTTGCTCCAGGATGGAAACGCTAGCCAAGAGTGGTCACCCGGGATTGCGGTTAGCTAGTTGCGAAGATCCAGATGAAAATATTCAGAGTTTGTGGTAGGAATCCGGGGAAATGGAGAGAAAAATAGGTCCGTTATGCCCTGGTTTGAAACGCGTTGTACGAACTGGCGAGAGCTTTCCGAGCTAAAGGTTAGCTGATGACCTCTAGCAATGGTTTGCTAACTGATAGCTGGTAGGTAGTTAGCTAGCTAGCTTCAGTTGAGGTATTCCAGTTTGGAGGTAAATAGAAATACTTTAGAAAAAAGCAGATCCACGCAAGGTGGGTTGCAGGAGAGTATTTAGAAGTTGAGGTTTAAGAAATTATTTTTGTGTCCAACAGTGTAAGTATCCATGGCTCGTTACCAAAAAACAATTATAACAGATTATCACTATAACAGCTGGGAAATACATTAGCTACCATTGCCATGTTGCTGACTGAGGAAAGATGCTTGGCTTTAATTGAGTCCACACATATAGATAATGCAGAATAGAATTCTTGAAATGGCTGGAGTCTGGAGTTACAAGGAGAGAGGTGATTTATTGGACAAGGGACATTTTGGGGAGCTGCTTAAATATTCTCTGAAATATGACCTGTGGCAAATAAGGACAAAATAAAAAAGCAGTCTTTTCTCAGAGGTCAAAAACCTTTCCAGTAAATTGGGTGTGTGGATGAGGAGGCCTGGTCATTGAAGCTGATCACTGATATCCTGCTACACTTGACGTCAAGTTTATTTTACCAGAAAATAATGAATTAAGGTCTCTATAAAGTCAGTCCTCCAATGTTTACAATGGTGACGTCTGAAGAGTGACAACCAGCCTCAAGCTCTACTGCTCCAGCACTGAGGTGGGAGCAGAGTGACTGTACCAACGGCAAAGGATCTTAAAAAGTAAGTACAGGGGTGTGCAAAACTGGCTTGTACCACAGTTGCAACCTAAATGAGTCTTAATGGCAGGGCCTGTATTCATAAACACGAGGCACTTTATCTTGGACCATTTTTGCATTTTAGATCATAATTAATATGATTACATGGGAGCTAGTCTCTTTTTGATAGAAAATGGTTAACATAGAAAAATCTAATGTGTGCATAAATGTATCCTTTACAAGACTAAAACTGTAAAACAACTGTCAATACTGTTTGCTTGCACAGTGTGGCACCCTTTTTGTGCTTCATCACTAGAGGCCTGCAAATATTAAATGTATACTTTGAAGTTCCTTAAATTCATTGTAGGTGTCCAAAAAAACAAGATGTTTTTCTGGGAGTCTAGTCAAACCTTCTGTAGTAATTACACGTGCCTGCAATAAATTAATACAACAATAGATTAGTCCCCTAAGTGCTAAGTGCTCCAGAACATTGTTTTTATTTCTAACCATTGCTCTTCTAGACAATAAGATTTTTCAGCATGTCAGCAATCATAATTTGTCATTAAGGCTTATTTACATTAAACGTGCCCCAAAGTAAACTGCGCTGTCAATCAAAACCTCATTGGATAATGGACACTGAACTGCCTGATTCATCCGCAGTGGGAAAAACCTGGTTGAAAGACGTCTGTATGACGTCTTTTAAAGAACTCTTATTCTGGTCGCAAACATGTTTTATGACCAGAATACTACGTATTTTTCTGACCACCATACGACCAGCTGGTGATAATTCTGACCACTATATTATTTGCTACCGGTATAATGTACTGGTCATAGTTAAGACTTCATCATAACCTGGTAATGACCACCTGACTACAGCTTATTACCTACTGTAAAAAGTATTGCAGGGGATAAAGTTGGATATTGAAAACATTGTTCATTACATTTATTTGTTTCCATAGTTACCAATTAGTTTCAATCTGCAAAACATTCTTACATTTAAAATAAATCAAACAATTCTATGCACATCTGCATACAGTAATTCTTTCATAATTTACCCACAGACATTACATGCATAGAAAGACTGGGGCAGAGTATATGAAGGCGTATTGCTTTTTATTATTGATGATTATTAAGATTGGTGTGGTGGGGAAGATCCTCATCAATGACCTCTGAGCAAAGAAGGTGATCTGGAGCGCAATGGCCCTTTTGAAGAGTGGTGTGATGGGTCAGATCTGCAGTGATGAGAATCAGTGCATTAGAACTTTATCGATTTAGAGATTTTTTAACTAGTTATAGCTTAGAGATGTCTTCAAACAAGAGCAACTTGCTCATTTACATACTTTAGGTCCTCCTCCACCACAGCGGTCAGGTGCACATTTTAGGACTTTACCGACGGCCCGCAACAAACTGCCAATCTACTTAGAAAAGTAAAACAAGAATGCATGAGGACATGGATGACCACTTAGCAGTCAAATATTAGTATTATTATTTGTGCAAATTTCGAGAAACTGTTGTTTTCCAGCTGTGTTGTTGTGTAGCCTACCAGGCGCTCTGTCCCAATGGCCGTATGGAATGTTGACGCTTGAGCAAGAAGGCTGCCTGCATGCAGAGATCTATTGCTGCGGCAAGGCATAGTTTCAAATCCAAGTTTAAGTTGAAACTGATATGCCTACCTGCTTATTTAGATACAGAAATGTAAATAAAATGACTGCACGTATTTATGTTAATTGCTTAAAAACCTTACGGGAAAATTTAATTGTCATACTGTATTTCCAGGGTCAAATTAAGGTGCGATAATTTTACTAATTATTGGTGGAAATAAATGGGATAAAAATATTTCGGGGGTAAATCATGGTGTATTATATAGGATAATGAAATAAAATACATAGGCCTATTTGTTAAATTCTGAAAACAAATTTCGTCATAATAGAACATCAAAATTGAATTCAATGGAACAGAAGGAAATGTGCGGCAAAACAGTGCAATTACACAGACAAAAGATGACCATTAGAAAACAAAACATACCTAAACTACCACCCAGTAAGCAAAATTATGTTGAAAAGACGTCAGACATTGACATGTGTAAGCAGTAAGTTCCAGACATTGCCATGTGTAAGGGAATAAGGTATGTAAGCCCATGTGTAAGCAGTAAGAATTTGTTCTTTACTGACTTGCATAGTTAAACAAAGGTTAAATAAAATTATATAAAATAAACGTGCCTTTCAGGTGCTGAATGAAAGTTTAGAAAATATAATTTCTGGATGTTGAAAAAATATCTTATACGGACGTTGAAAATACGTATTTTCAGTACGTTGAATTTGGGTGCTGAATGAAAAGGTGAAAATATGTATTTTCCGGACGACAAAAATACGTATTTTCAAGACACTGAAAAGGCATAATTTACAGAAGTTGAAAATACATATTTTTCGGAAATTAATTCTATGGCCAAATTTCAACTGCACATACATTCAATTAAATAAGCATTATATCACAATAATAATTTTTCAAGCCTCTTGATATTAAAAAAAAAGTATTGTTATTATTGTTTCCATCGGTCACATGCACTTATGTTAGCTTTTTCAAAAGCTTTGAAACTGGCAGCAATGATGTTCAAAGTAGTCCAAAAAACTCATATTTCAAACATCCAGCCTGACAAAGGATACATTTTATGCCTCACCATTAAGTTAGATATTGCCAATACATATTAACAAAGGCGTGCACATTTGGTTTTGATATTTCATGTTTAATATTCATGTAAGATTTAGTCATTATTACAGAATAAACCAACAGACCCCTTCAACTAGAATAACGTTTTTGTTTATCTACCTTAGTTGAATGCACTGACTCTAAGTTGCTCTGGATAAGAGTATCTGCTGAATAAACAAAATGTAAATGTAAAAACAAACACTTGCAAAGTATGCTGGGTATTATTCGAATGCCCTTGGACCCCAAGCCAGTACAAATTTGTTCGGTGCGATCCAAATCATAGACATCTAGGTTGTTTCACAAGTTTGAATATTACAGTAGAGCATAGTACAGTATGGTACAGAACAGTAAGGTTTTATTCAGTAGAGTAGGGTACAGTACACTATACTTTACTCTAGTGTGCTTTACTATATTGTACTATACTTTACTGTACTGTGTACTGCACTCTGCTGTGCTCTACTGTACTGTATGTACTGTGCTGTCCAAACTTGTGAAACATAGTTGTCTAAGATTGGTTCAGATTTTGTCTGAACCAGACCAAATCTGAACCAATGATAGACTTCTATGTTTGGGCCAAATCAATTATAGACTATGTTTCGGCCAAATATAGGCCGGACCGGACGTCTGTGGACATTGAGCTCAAGGCCAGTCCAAACCAGACAAAATCTAAACCAAACATCGAAGTCTATGATTGGTCTGGACCAAAAAATTACGTCCTTGGACGTTGAAATCAAGGCTGGTCCAGACTGCACCAAAAACGTTGGTATAAGATGTCATGAAAAATACGCCTTTATTACTACTTATGCCCCCTTGAGTTCTTTCCTGGCAGGGCTTATATTCTGAAGTGACAAGTTTCCAATGAGATAGTTAATAGTCTTGTAAACATTATATTAAATGCATATGTTATCTCGCCTATACAAATAATACATTTTTTTCTCCTTTTTGTCATGGTTTGTAATGTGGAGCCTATAAGGAAAGCATTTATCTAATGTAAAGCATTTATTTTATCTTCATTGTCAAATCATGCACTACAGATTCTTATTCGATTTTTCTTTCACACATTATCAACTTGTGCATAGAAGATACAAATCAAAATGTATTTTTCTTTTCCATACGGGAACCACTCCATATGCGAAAATAATAGTTCAGATGTGGGGTATATCACAAAAACTTAAACTGAAAAAGAAGCATCCATGAACAAATTACTGTCTTTACCGGCGGCTGCTTACCCGACCATTCATAAGATGACGTTTCCCGCTTGTTTTACGGCTTGAGTTTTTGGTTGGGTATTTATTTGTCTTGATTTCTTGCACCTGCTGCTGTTGAATAGTGGAAATGTTTAAATTTCCGTGTCAGTCTGTGTGCAACAACCTGTGCATGTCTATTGCTGTCTGGAAGTTAAGGGTCTCCTGAGAGAACGCGAGAAAAATCTTCGCATCAAAGCATGATGAGGTTGTTGATCATTTCTGCCATGTCCAGATAGATAGAATCGAGCTGATGAAAATCAAGCCATTCCGGTCTCAGTGTTGTGGGTTTTGCTCACGGTAGGCTACTACTCTTCCTCTCGTTGCCGTGGATAAAGAAGAGTGAATGCCACGGGTAAATATCCACGCAGTTTCAAGCTCCTGCCGCGCAGAGAAGCCACTCAGCTTTCGACTGAAGACATATACCGTTGTCTGTCTCATCTTACTAATAAATCTAGTCAAAACCATGCATGGCGCAGCCCGGCAAATATGCATGTCCTGATGAGTAGGCAAAGTCAATGAACTGTTAAGTAGGCTATTATTCAGAAATCTAATTGGAATTGAGATGACTTTACTCTGTAGCAGTATCCTATTGAATATTCTGAATATTCTGTGAAGAGCACTCTGCTAAATTATTTCCCACACTGATTTAACATAGTCTAAGATAAGAGAGTACCATTCAAAAGTTTGGACACACCTACTAATTTAAGGTTTTTGTTGTGAAACTGTGAAATAACACAAATGGAATCATGTAGTAACCAAAAACGTGTTAAACAAATCAAAATATATTTTATATTTGAGATTCTTCAAAGTAGCTACCCTTACCCATGATGAAAACTTTGCACACTCTTGGTATTCTCTCAACCAGCTTCATGAGATAGTCACCTGGAATGCATTTAAATTAACAGGTGTGCCTTGTTAAAAGTTTATTTATGGAATTTCTTTCCTTATTAATGCGTTGGAGCCAATCAGTTGTGTTGTGACAAGGTAGGGTGGTATACAGAAGATAGCCCTATTTGAAAAATACCAAGTCCATATTATGGCAAGAACTGCTCAAATAAGCAAAGAGAAATTACAGTCCATCATTACTTTAAGACATGAAGATGAATGGAAAATGTCAGTCAATCTGGAAAATGTCAAGTGCAGTCGCAAAAACCATCAAGGGCCATGATGAATCTGTCTCTCATGAGCACCGCCACAGGAAAGGAAGACCCAGAGTTACCTCTGCTGCAGAACACAAGTTCATTAGAGTTAACTGCACCTTAGATTTCAGCCCAAATAAATGCTTCACAGAGTCAAGTAACAGACACATAACACATTTTCAGAGGAGACTGCGTGAATCAGGCCTTCATGGTTGAATTGCTGCAAAGAAACCACTACTAAAGGACATCAAGAAGAGACTTGCTTGGACCAAGAAACACAAGCAATGGACATTAGACTGGTGGAATTCTGTCCTTTAGTCTGATGAGTCCAAATTTGAGATTTTTGGTTCCAACCTCCGTGTCTTTGTGAGACGCAGAGTAGGTGAATGGATGAGCTCTGCATGTGTGGTTCCCACCGTGAAGCATGGAGGAGGAGGTGTGGAGGTGCTTTGCTGGTGACACTGTCAGTGATTTATTTAGAATTCAAAGCACACGTAACCAGCATGGCTACCACAGCATTCTGCAGCGATACGCCATCCCATCTGGTTTGCACTTAGTGGGACTATAATTTGTTTTTCAACACACCTCCAGGCTTTGTAAGGGCTATTTGACCAAGAAGGAGAGTGATGGAGTGCTGCATCAGATCACCTGGCCTCCACAATCCCCTGACCTCAACTTAATTGAAATGGTTTGGGATGAGTTGGACCGTCGGATTTTAGCAGACAAACATTGGGCAATAGCACGCTTGATGGCCTGGATGAGGATGAGAAAAATAACCCCAACTCCCACTATTGGAAGTATCATGCTCACCAAAAAACTCCCCCATGTACCGAATGTGGAAGATAACCACATGACTGAGCCTAAAACATCTGGATTGTAATCATGATATTTAGCGCCCTCAGTCCTGATTTTTGTATTAGGTCAGTTATTTATTCAGAATTATCAGGAATGTAAGTACAGCATTCAGCACCAATAACAGCACATCTACCCCCTTGTGAAGACATAGGATAATCAAGGGCCAAACGATTTTGCATCACCACAGTCCGAATGGCAACCATCTCAGCCGTAATTAACTCAAGACTCTCAGTTGTTCTATTTGCTAGGATTTCCAAAGAGTTAGCCATATTAACCTCTCTGCGCACTGAACCCGTTAGCGGGATTAAATTCGACAACATACGGTGATCGCTACATAAATAGTCATATTAAACATTCATGAAAATACAAGTGTCTCACTTGGGTCGAAAGCCTAGAATCTTGCTAATCCAACTGCGTTGTCAGATTTTTAAAAAGGATTTACTGCGAAAGAATACGATGCGATTATCTGAGAACAAAGCCCCATAAAAAAAACTTTTTCACCCAGCACAGGCGTAACATCACAAATTGCAATAAAATAAATAGTTTACCTTCGACTGGTTTGTTTGTAACACAACCAAACGTGATGGGTCATTTCGCGGGACGTATTGACTGAAAGAAACCGATTTGAAGACAACAAGTAATGACATCATTGTGCACCAATGATATGACCTCTGACTGTATTTTAACCCAATGACCACTGATAGTCTTGACATCTAGATGGGTAGATAGCCTATGAGCTGAGGTAAACGGCAATATGTAATGGTTGTGTTGGAACACCAACCCATGTAGTAAACTCCAGCGTAAAGAGGGTCATTCGCCATTGAAGATTCATACCGGAAGGAGCCACGCATGTAACGCACAGCATTATTTTGGTAAAGCGCATCTTCAGCTGTTTATATATCAATCAGTATGACGACTAAGTCAGGGAAAGCTAAATCTAAGTCTAGATATACAGATGTACACACAATTTTAGAAGAAACTGATCGGGAAAGCGAGATTGTTGGAGGACGATTCATTTAGCGATTCCCAAATGGAGGAATATTTTTTGAACGGAGAGGACATCGTTTTGGACTGGTAAGTTCTTCTCATGCTAATGCCGTTGCTTGAAATTAATAATATAAAATAATATTTGTGATTTTTTAAACATTTTAGTAGCAATATATAAAAATGAAATGTGTAAAGTACACGTTGGCTGTACATTGTGGGTGGGGGTATGTTTGTATGTACTGTATGTGTATGACCCATAGCCTGTTTGTGTGTGTATATATACATATTGTGGATTAGAGGGAGCATGGCCGAGATGCGTGTCTGCCGCTCCACCCCACCCCCACATGAAAGACAAAGTGAAATGGAGACAGTAGATCTAGCTGGTCTGTCATAATATAATAGAGACAGTAGATCTAGCAGGTCTATAATAATATGTTCAACCTTATGTTCCCTGTACTCTCTCATATATATATATATATATATATATATATATATATATATATATATATCTGTTGATACAGGGCTCATATGTGAATCTATTCTAACTGAACATTTTCTTTCACAGTGACACTGACTCTGAATGGGAGCCCCCAGTGCCAAGGTGTCCATCCCCCACTGAAGCTGGTTCTTCCAGCCGGACACCTGTTGTCTCAGCGCTACTGGGGCATGGACCGCAAAAAATGTCCCCATTCCAACTGCAATAAAGGACTACAAGAGCATGGGAGGTGTGGACCTGTCAGATGCGCTGATAGGCTATTACAATGTTCTCCATAAGATGATGAAATGGTATAAGACTTTCGTCTATCATTTCATCGACATTGCTGTGGTGAATGCATTCATCCTACACAAGGAAATGGCTAAGAGCTGTGGAAAGCCCCCCCCATCTCACAGCTAGCCTTCAGAGAGCTGCTCATCAAGGAGTTTGCTGGCTACAGCACCACTGCACCACGTTCTGTCCCTTCTGTTCCTGCCACAAGTGTTCACCTACCCACATGTATTTCTGCAGGCATGGCTGTGCCTCATTGCCAAAAGGGCACAGCATGGAGGCGTCGCTGTGTTCTTTGCAAAATGAAGTCCCCCATCACCTGCACCACATGCTTGGTGACCCTCTGCTTTACAGCAGAAAGAGACTGCTATGGCACCTGGCATCAGCAGCACAATATTGGGTCTTCCAAATATTGAAAGTGTTATTTTGTAAATGTTTTTTTTTTCCTTGTTAGGGGGTGTATTAGAATACCATTTTGGTATTTTGTATATACACACTGCTCAAAAAAATAAAGGGAACACTAAAATAACACATCCTAGATCTGAATGAATGAAATGTTCTTATTAAATACTTTTTTCTTTACATAGTTGAATGTGCTGACAACAAAATCACACACAAATGATCAATGGAAATCAAATGTATCAGCCCATGGAGGTCTGGATTTGGAGTCACACAAAATTAAAGTGGTAAACCACACTACAGGCTGATCCAACTTTGATGTAATGTCCTTAAAACAAGTCAAAATGAGGCTCAGTAGTGTGTGTGGCCTCCACGTGCCTGTATGACCTCCCAACAATGCCTGGGCATGCTCCTGATGAGGTGGCGGATGGTCTCTTGAGGGATCTCCTCCCAGACCTGGACTAAAGCATCCGCCAACTCCTGGACAGTCTGTTGGTGGATGGAGCGAGACATGATGTCCCATGGGCATGTGTAGTAACTAGGTAAGGTGGTCGATGATTAGTGTCATTTAGAATTTCAAATGAAGGTACTGCAGAACTAGGTACTCTCACATGTTGATACTCAACATTCTCACCCCAATTAACATCTCTCCATATCCCCAACATTTCACTCTGGTTATAAGGAATTGCCCTTAAAATGAAATATCAGCCCTTGATGTGAATGGTGCATACGTACAAACCTAAGAACTACTTTGATTGACTACTGTGGCATAGTGTAGAGAGGGCTAGAAATGTATTGACGCCCAGTGTCCCTCATCCTGCTGACATTTCTCTGTGTTAGAAATGGAAACACCACCCACATCCTGTATTAGGAGGAAACTCGCAAGGAATATAATTTCAAACATCCTTCACTTGTCACCAAGGCAATAATATTCAATCGTCCTATTGTCAAGGTAATCAATCACAAAGTCCTTCAAAAGTGACCAGCTCTTCCACACTGGTATCAGTCCCACAGATAACAATTACACATTTTGCCAGTAATGAGGAATTATTCCACTGGTTGCACTTCACCGGTGATCTTGTATCGTTTCAGGTACAGTCAAGGGATATTGCTGCAGCCTCAGATGATAGATTCTCATAACATGTAAAGACAGAAACAAAAAAGTGAAAGTAAACCCTCTTAATTAAGGATACCCCCTTTTTTAAAATGTTCACCTAAAATGACACACCCAAATCTAAATGTCGGTAGCTCAGGCCCTGAAGCAGGGATATGCATATTCTTGGTACCATTTGAAAGGAAACACTTTGAACGTTGTGGAAATGTGAAAGGAATGTAGGTGAATATAACAGATTAGACCTGGTAAAAGATAATACAAATAAAACAACTTTTTTTTTCTACCATCTTTGCAATGCAAGAGAAAGGCCATAATGTATTATTCCAGCCCAGGTGCAATTTAGATTTGGTCCACTAGATGGCAGCAGTGTATGTGCAACGTTTTAGACTGATCAAATGAACCATTGCATTTATGTTAAAAATGTTGAGTCAAGACTGCCCAAATGTGCCTAATATGTTTATTGATAACTGTTCATGTTCAAAATTATGCACTCTCCTCAAATAATAGCATGGTATTCTTTCACTGAATATTGGACAGTGCAGTTAGATTAACAAGATTTTAAGCTTTCTGCCAATATCAGATATGTCTATATCCTGGGAAATTCTTGTTACTTACAACCTCATGTTAGCTCAACAGTCCCGTGAAAGGGACACCGATCCCAAAAAAGGAAAGTAACATGTCCTGGTTTCAAGAGATGCTTACTTAGATTTCCCTAGGTAATCATGTCCCGATTTTCTGGAAAATGTTAGACATTTCACCTATTATCCACTAAATATTAGCAGATTAGTTACAGATGGGAGCAAGACAGGCAGTGTGTACACCTTGTTTGAGAGGTACAGTTCATTATGGGTATAGATCAAGGATGGACAACTTTGATGGGGGTTGGAGTCACAAAAAATCTGAACTCACTCATCATGGGGAGCCGCAGTTGCGCCACCACATCTGATCAAATCAAATGTATTTATTTATATAGCCCTTCGTACAGCAGCTTATCAAAGTGCTGTACAGAAACCCAGCCTAAAACCCCAAACAGCAAGCAATGCATGTGTAGAAGCACAGTGGCTAGGAAAAACTCCCTAGAAAGGCCAAAACCTAGGAAGAAACCTAGAGAGGAACCAGGCTATGAGGGGTGGCCAGTCCTCTTCTGGCTGTGCCGGGGTGGAGATTATAACAGAACATGGCCAAGATGTTCAAATGTTCATAAATTTCCAGCATGGTCAAATAATAGGTCTGGGACAGGTAGCACGTCCGGTGAACAGGTCAGGATTCCATAGCCGCAGGCAGAACAGTTGAAACTGGTGCAGCAGCACAGCCAGGTGGACTGGGGACAGCAAGGAATCATCCTGCCAGGTAGTCCTAAGGCATGGTCCTAGGGCTCAGGTCCTCCGAGAGAAAGAGAGCATACTTAAATTCACACAGGACACCGGATAAGACAGAAGTACTCCAGATGTAACAAACTGACCTTAGCTCCCCGACACAAACTACTGCAGCATAAATACTGGAGACTGAGACCGAAGGGGTCAGGAGACACTGTGGCCCCATCCGATGATACCCCCGGACAGGGCCAAACAGGAAGGATATAACCCCACCCACTTTGCCAAAGCACAGCCCCCACACCACTAGAGGGATATCTTCAACCACCAAGTTACCATCCTGAGACAAGGCCGAGTATAGCCCACAAAGATCTCAGCCAAGTCACAACCCAAGGCGGGGCGCCAACCCAGACAGGAAGATCACATCGGTGACTCAACTCACTCAAGTGACACACCCCTCCTAGGGACGGCATGAAAGAGCACCAGTAAGCCAGTGACTCAGACCCTGTAATAGGGTTAGAGGTAGAGAATCCCAGTGAAAAGAGGGGAACCGGCCAGGCAGAGACAGCAAGGGCGGTTCGTTGCTCCAGAGCCTTTCCGTTCACCTTCACACTCCTGGACCAGACTGCACTCAATCATATGACCCACTGAAGAGATGAGTCTTCAGTAAAGATTTAAAGGTTGAGACAGAGTCTGATACATTAGATTTTTTGTAGTTTTAACGTAAATTCCGTGCAATTCTACACATTATGCCATGGGGTGTAGAGAGAAAATGTTGCTGTTATAAAGCAAGTTTACTGCAATTCTACATAGTTTGCCATGAAAGATTTTGCAATTTTAGAATTAATTTCATGCAATTTGACACATTTTGCCATAGGGTGGAGAGAAATGTTTACAGTTTTTAATATGATATCTGATAAAGTCAATGGGGGCCCCCGGGCGGTAATTTGACCATGATTACTACAAGTTTAGATAGCTGGCCGCTAGGACTAACTTACCAATCTAAAACATTTTAGCTGACATGGACTAATTGAGTAACAAGAAATCTTGCAATATGCCTTTGATGTATTTTGGAGAAGAGTAGTCAACATCATAATTTATTTTTTAAATACATTTTACCCCCCTTTTCACCCCAATTTTGTGATATCCAAGTGGTAGTTACGATCTTGCCTCATCACTGCAACTTCCCAACAGGCTAGGGAGACGCGAAGATTGAGTCATGCGTCCTCCAAAACAGGACCCCTCAAAATGGTGGAAAATTCATAATTGCGGACCTAAGTCCTTGAGGCAAATTTGTTCCTTGTAGAGGGACCTATGTACCGAATTTCAGGACTTTAGGTCTCACGGGATGAGGGGTGTGTACTTTCAGTTGCTTGTTATAGCTTCACCATGTGGCTCATTAACATGGCATTGCTTAAGAGGGTGTATCCCTTGGACCTTTACCTTTTGCAAAGTCTTAAGCTCTAAGAATAATAATGCCAACAAATACAATAGGGTTTGCTGCTGAAACGCTAATAATAGCCATGTTTGGGTGAGAAGATGCACAGAAATGAAACCGACTACATCGTGCCCAGTGTTGAATAAGTACAGTGAGGTGAACAGACTAGAATCCGGATCTAGTGCATGATAGATTGGACTGACAGCGAGACCCGCTCCACTGAGGCCCGAGCTGTAGAAAAGAAAGATGTTAAGGAGAGCTGTAATTAAAGCTAGCGTGAGTGACTATGCTGCATGCTCCGAGAGAGCTGAGCAGTGGGGTATTCAAACTTAATGATCATGTCCTTCACGCCCCATTGCTTTACGGCTCTTTAAATGAAAAATGATTTTAGAAGAAATGAAAGTAAAGTATTTAAGTTGCCTTGGTTGGCGTCAAAGGTATCTGAATACAGACAATATTTGTCTTGATTCAGGTGAGCTGGCTAGGCACCAGACACATTTTCTATTCTATTTTCTATGTGAAATTGCAGGGCAATGCAACTTGAAGGAATTCGTTTATTTTCAGAGGGAGGTGCATTACCTGTTCATTTAGATGGCCAATGGATATCTACAGGACATTTGTTTTGTGCGCATAGAAATAAATGTGAACATAAACACGCACAGACACCCACTCTACATTGGTTTCTGTTGGTTAAAGCGGTGACAGCCCTTTCAAAGAAATAAGAATGAATTATACAGGTCTGTACGTCAAGGACATTCAGTGTACTGTATTCCAACCACACACACATCTTAAGTGAAGAACTGAATTCTCTTTGTGCTTGTTCGTGGGCTCACATCTCCTCACCCACTCGATCACCTCAAATTAATCTCTGTCTGTCTGTGAGTGTGTCTGTGTGTGTGTGTCTTATGGTCCCACAATGATCCTTATGTTCGGCTTTTAATTTGGAATTCAATGAAGTAGCTGTCATTGTTCCTCATCACTCTAACACCCAGCCACAGATCTCACAATTACCATTTGAATGATCCTGCGTCATGAGAGATTCAACAAAGAATCACAGCTCTCCACGTTAAAGGTCATTCTGAATCTTAGTCCTTGGCTCATGCTAGCCCTTTTCAGCGCAGTGAACTACAGTGGCTATCACTTGATAAAATGGTAATTCAGCTGAAGCTGGGATTGGCCCATAAAATAGTGTATGTTACACTCCCCCAGTATCGAAATAACTATTTTACTACTGTTAGGAACTCTCATTCTTAAGCCACGAGAGGCAGTGCCACAGATTGTGCCATGTCCATTCAAGAGTGGTACTGGCCAGAACACGTGTGTGTGTGTTATATATATATATATATATATATATATATGGCAGTGGTGAAGAACAAACGGTTTCTGACATTCTTCGGTTCAAACACTCCCGCAAGGCTTGGTTAATGTTGAGATAGCCTCATAGCCAAGTGGAAAGCCAATCTGCGCTAGTGTATGGATTTCTTGTGTATATTTTCTTTTTTTTTGTATATATGTAAATGTGGACATTGTGCATGATTGAATGTTTGGCATAGAGTGCCCATGTCACTTGTTTTGCTCTGCAGCCTCTTGCTTACCAATAGAGGACCACAATGGAAACAAGTATTTTACTTTGTGTATACAATCCTCTTAAATTTTGGTACATGTATTAGACGCCTGGTGTGGCTTCTTTGTGTATTTTAAATTGTCAAATCAAAGTGTATGTCTTTGGCATCCACAGGCAAAAACATTACTTCATGTTCAGCATCACAGCACTTTCTAAAGGTCTTCTTTTTTCCCCTGCCATTTCATACAGTGTAACATTATATTCCCCTCTCCCGCTTCATGATTAAAACATAAGAGTGTGACAGGAAAGGAGAGTGTATAAAATGCCTTTGATCCTATTAGCAATGCTGAGACACTTTCTCCATGCGAGTCTGGAGGTGTGCTGTTTTACTATCGCCCATCATGGATTATTTCAAAAGGCTCCTGGATCTCTAGTGTCAGAGACCCGTAGGTCATGGCCACAGCATGGTTGTATGATCATGTGGGACAACCATAGAAATAGAATGGGGACAATGCCGCAACATGAATGGGCAGGATTTTATTAAAGTATAGACTGTATCAGTAGCAGAGAGCATTTCCTCCCTCAAAGGTCCAAAAGAATTTGCTATGTGAGAATGCTGTTCATCGACTACAGCTCAGCATTGTACACCATAGTACCCTCCAAACTCGTCATCAAGCTCGAGACCCTGGATCTCGACCCCGCCCTGTGCAACTGGGTACTGGACTTCCTGATGGACTGCCCCCAGGTGGTGAGGGTAGGTAACATCTCCACCCCGCTGATCCTCAACACTGGGGCCCCACAAGGGTGCGTTCTGAGCCCTCTCCTGTACTCCCTGTTCCCCCATGACTGCGTGGCCATGCACGCCTCCAACTCAATCATCAAGTTTGCGGACGACACAACAGTGGTAGGCTTGATTACCAACAACGACGAGATGGCCTACAGGGAGGAGGTGAGGGCCCTTGGAGTGTGGTGTCAGGAAAATAACCTCCCACTCAACGTCAACAAAACGGAGATGATTGTGGACTTCAGGAAACAGCAGAGAGAGCACCCCCCCTATCCACATCGATGGGACAGTAGTGGAGAGGGTAGTAAGTTTTAAGTTCCTCTGCGTACACATCACGGACAAACTGAATTGGTCCACCCACACAGACAGCGTCGTGAAGAAGGCGCAGCAGCGCCTCTTCAACCTCAGGAAGCTGAAGAAATTCGGCTTGTCACCAAAAGCACTCAAATTTTTACAGATGAACAATCGAGAGCATCCTGTCGGGCTGTATCACCGCCTGGTACGGCAACTGCTCCGCCCACAACCGTAAGGCTCTCCAGAGGGTAGTGAGGTCTGCACAACGCATCACCGGGGGCAAACTACCTGCCCTCCAAAACACCTACACCACCCGATGTCACAGGAAGGCCATAAAGATCATCAAGGACAACAACCACCTGAGCCACTGCCTGTTCATCCCGCTATCATCCAGAAGGCGAGGTCAGTACAGGTGCATCAAAGCTGGGACCGAGAGACTGAAAAACAGCTTCTATCTCAAGGCCGTCAGACTGTTAAACAGCCACCACTAACATTGAGTGGCTGCTGCCAACACACTGACTCAACTCCAACCACTTTATTAATGGAAATTGATGTAAAATATATCACTAGCCACTTTAAACAATGCTACTTATTATAATGTTTACATACCCTACATTACTCATCTCATATGTATATACTGTACTCGATACCATCTGCTGCATCTTGCCTATGCCGTTCTGTACCATCACTCATTCATATATCTTTATGTACATATTCTTTATCCCTTTACACTTGTGTGTATAAGGTAGTAGTTTTGGAATTGTTAGGTTAGATTACTCGTTGTTTATTACTGCATTGTCGGAACTAGAAGCGCAAGCATTTCGCTACACTCGCATTAACATCTGCTAACCATGTGTATGTGACAAATAAATGTGATTTTATGGCTCACTATACAAATAGAGACACCAACAATGGAAGCTCTATTAAACATTTCCCTCCTTTTTCAGCACCTAGACCTACTGTATATGTGGATGCAGACTTTAAGATTGCATTCCAAAAGACACCTTATTCTTAATGTAGTGCACTACTTTTGACCATGGGCCCAGCTAATTTCAGGTGCTAAGCATGAGTCTGGAAACAAACACTTTATCGGTGTTGTGTTTTGGGAAATCAGAGTTCTCACATCACAAGTTGTTTGCATATGATAAGCCGTGGGAGTAGAGGGAGGGGGACGAGTGGCCTTTAGTCACCTAAGCTTCTGTTGCTTTAATTGAAAATCTCACCTCCTGCTGTTTTCACGGCGGGATCCTGTCAGGGAATAGAGGACAAATTGGATTTTCGAAACATTAGCTGCATATAAATAACTTAAAGAAGATACAAATTGAGTGGGCTGACAGTCATGATGTATTCAAGGGAACTTAGGCACACGGTCATTTTGATCTCACCCTTAATAAGGGCACACACCATAACGCATGTTGGCCATGCACAGCCCTATGCAGTAGCTCACCTTTGTGGGTGTCGACGAGCTGTGGTGATTCTAGATCAGGGCTGCCCAACCTGTTGCTGGAGAGCTACCGTCCTGTAGGTTTTCGCGCCAACCACTGTAGTAACTAACCTGATTCAGTTTCTCAACCAGCTAATTATAAGAATCATGTGTGCTAGATTAGGGTTGGAGTGAAAACTTTCAGCACGGTACGTGTTTGGGAACATGATTTGTTCTTTTATTTAACTAGGCAAGTCAGTTAAGATCAAGTTCTTATTTACAATGACATCCTACCCCGCCCAAGGTTAGGGCAACCCTGATCTGGCCCTCAAAATTGTGAAAGACTCCAGCCACCCAAGAAATACACTGTTCTTTCTACTACCTCACGTCAACCAGTACTGGAGCGCCAAATCCTGGACCAAAAGGCTCCTGAACAGCTTCTACCCCCAAGCCAAAAGCTTGCTGACAATTCATCAAATGGGTACCTGGACTATTTACATTGACCCCTTTTTTTGTTGCACTGACGCTACACTCACTCGACTCTACTCTCACACACACACACACACACACACTACACTGACACTCCAACACACACATGCATATTGACGACACACACTCGCACTCCTCACATGCGGTGCTGCTACTCTTATCTTGTCTGATTGCCTAGTCACTTTTACCCCTACCTACAGTACAGTGACTTTAGAAAGTATTCAGACACCTTGACTTTTTACTTATTATGTTGTGTGAATTGAGATTGTGTCACTGGCCTACACACAATACATTAATGTTTAGAAATCTATTTAAAACGAACAGCTGAAATATCTTAAGTCAATAAATATTCAACCCCTTTGTTATGGCAAGTCTAGACAAGTTCAGGAGTATTAAGAAGTCCCATAATAAGTTGCATGGACTCTGTGTGCAATAATCGTGTTTAACATTATTTTTCAATGACTACCTCATCTCGAGGGCAGCCCGAGTGGCACAGCGGTCTAAGGCACCGCATCTCAGTACTAGAGGTGTCACTACTGTTACCCTGGTTCGAATGCAGGCTGTATCACGACCGGCTGTGATTGGGAGTCCCATAGGGTGGTGCACAATTGGCCCAGCGTTGTCCGGGTTTGGCCGTCATTGTAAACAAGAATTTGTTCTTAACTGACTTGCCTAGTTAAATTTATGTTAAATATAATATAAAAAAATTACAATTATCTGTAAGGTCCCTCAGTCGAGCAGGGAATTTCAACCACAAAGACCAGGGAGGCTTTCCAATTCTTTGCAAAGAGCACCTATTGGTAGAAAAGTTTTTTAAAAAGAAGACATTGAATATCCCTTTGAGCATGGTGAAGTTATTAATTACACTTTCGATGGTGTATCAATACACCCAGTTTCCGGAGAGGAAGGAAACCGCTCAAGGATTTCACCATGAGGCCAATGGTGATTTTAAAACAGTTAGAGTTCAATGGCTGTGACAGGAGAAAACTGAGGATGGATCAACAACATTGTAGTTACTCCACAGTACTAACCTAAATGACAGAGTGAAAAGAAGGAAGCCTGTACGGAATAAAAATATTCCAAGGCATGCATCCTGTTTGCAATAAGGCACTAAAGTAAAACTGCAAAAAAGTGGCAAAGACATTAACTTCATGTCCGGGGCAAGTCCAACATTATTTTATTTAACTAGGCAAGTCAGTTAAGAACAAATTCTTATTTTAAATGATGGCCTAGGAACAGTGGGTTAACTGACTTGTTCAGGGGAAGAAACAGATTTTTACATTGTCAGCTCGAGGAGTCGATCTTGCAACCTTCCAGTTACTAGTCCAATGCTCTAACCACTAGGCTACCTGCCGCCCTAACTCTGAGTACACTCTTAATATTTTCAAGCATGGTGGTGGCTGCATAATGTTATGGGTATGTTTGTCAATGGCAAGGACTAGGGAGTTTTTAGGATCAAAAGAAACGGAATAGAGCTAAGCACAGGAAAACCTGGTTCAGTCTGCTTTCCACCAGACAATGGGAGACAAATTCAACTTTCAGCAGGACATTAACCTTTAAACACAAAGCTAAATATAAAATCAAGATGACATTGAATGGGCCTCCCGAGTGGTGCAGTGGTCTAAGGCACTGCATCGCAGTGCTAGCTGTCCCACTAGAGATTCTGGGTTCGAGTGCAGGCTCTGTCGCAGGCAGCGACTCATGTGGTGGGCTGGGCGCAGTGCACACTGACAGTTGCACGGTGTCTCCTTTGACACGTTGGTGTGGCTGGCTTCTGGGTCAAGCGGGCATAGTGTCAAGAAGCAGTGCGGCTTGGTTGGGTTGTGTTTCGGAGGACGCACGGCTCTCGACCTTCGCCTCTCCCAAGTCCGTACGGGAGTTGCAGCAATGAGACAAGACTAACTACCAATTGGATACCATGAAATTGGGGAGAAAAGGAGTTTTAAAAAAAGATGACATTGAATGTTCTTGAGTGGTGCAGTTTTGACTTAAGGCGGCTTGAAAATGGCTTTCTGGCAATGATCAACAAAAAACTTTACAGAATAATCTGCAAATATTGTACAATCCAGCTGTACGAAGCTCTTAGAGACTCACCAGCAAATACTCACAACTGTAAATCGCTTCCAAAGGTGATTTTAAGATGTACTGACTCAGGGGTGTGGATACTTAGTGGGACAAAAAAAGTATTTAGTCAGCCACCAATTGTGCAAGTTCTCCCACTTAAGATGAGGCCTGTAATTTTCATCATAGGTACACTTCAACTATGACAGACAAAACGAGAGAATTTTTTTTAGAAAATGTTATGAATTTATTTGCAAATTATGGTGGAAAATAAGTATTTGGTCACCTACAAACAAGATTTCTGAGGAATGGGCCAAAATACCAGCAACAGTGTGTGAAAACCTTGTGAAGACTTACAGAAAACGTTTGACCTCTGTCATTGCCAACAAAGGGTATATAACAAAGTATTGAGATAAATAAGTATTTGGTCAATAACAAAAGTTTTCCACCATAATTTGCAAACACATTCATTAAAAATCCTACAATGTGATTTTCTGGATTTTTTTTTAGTTGAAGTTGAAGTGTTGAAGTGTACCTATGATGAAAATTACAGGCCTCTCTCATCTTTTTAAGTGGGAGAACTTGCACAATTGGTGGCTGACTAAATACTTTTTTTGCCCCACTGTATGTAAATTAGATCTCTATTTCATTTCCAATACATTTTCAAAAATGCCTAAAGACATGTTTTCCTTTCGTCTATATGGGGTATTGTGTTTACATGGTGAGAGCATTTTTTTATCCATTTTGAATTCAGGCTGTAACAACAAAATTTGGAATAAATCAAGCCAAGGCAATCTGACAATCTGACAGCACAGTTGCAGTCATCAACATATTATGCTTCTAAACAGTGCTACAATGTACAGTCGTGGCCAAAAGTTGAGAATGACACAAATATTAATTTTCACCAAGTCTGCTGCCTCAGTTTGTATGATGGCAATTTGCATATATTCCAGAATGTTATGAAGAGTGATCAGATGAATTTCAATTAATTGCAAAGTCCCTTTTTGCCATGCAAATGAACTGAATACCAAAAAAACATTTCCACTGCATTTCAGCCCTGCCACAAAAGGACCAGCTGAGTGTTGACGAGGACAAGACTGGAGGTCACTCTGTCATGCTGATTGAGTTTGAATAACAGACTGGAAGCTTCAAAAGGAGGGTGGTGCTTGGAAACATTGTTCTTCCTCTGTCAATCATGGTTAACTGCAAGGAAACATGTGCCGTCATCATTGCTTTGCACAAAAAGGGCTTCACAGGCAAGGATATTGCTGCCAGTAAGATTGCACCTAAATCAACCATTTATCAGATCATAAAGAACTTCGAGAGCGGTTCAATTGTTGTGAAGAAGGCTTCAGGGCGCCCAAGAAGTCCAGCAATCGCTAGGACCGTTTCATAAAGTTGATTCAGTTGCGGGATCGGGGCACCACCAGTACAGAGCTTGCTCAGGAATGGCAGCAGGCAGGTGTGAGTGCATCTGCATGCACAGTGAGGCAAAGACTTTTGGAGGATGGCCTGGTGTCAAGAAGGGCAGCAAAGAAGCCACTTCTCTCCAGGAAAAACATCAGGGACAGACTGATATTCTGCAGCAGGTACAGGGATTGGACTGCTGAGGACTGGGGTAAGTCCATTTTCTCTGATGAATCCCCTTTCCAATTGTTTGGGGCATCCGTAAAAAAGCTTGTCCGGAGAAGACAAGGTGAGCGCTACCATCAGTCCTGTGTCATGCCAACAGTAAAGCATCCTGAGACCATTCGTGTGGGGTTGCTTCTCAGCCAAGGGAGTGGGCTCACTCACATTTTTGCCTAAGAACACAGCCATGAATAAAGAATTGTACCAACACATCCTCAGAGAGCAACTTCTCCCAACAATCCAGGAACAGTTTGGTGACAAACAATACCTTTTCCAGCATGATGGGGGACCTTGCCATAAGGCAAAAGTGATAACTAAGTGGCTCAAGGAACAAAACATTGATATTTTGAGTCCATGGCCAGGAAACTCCCCAGACCTTAATCCCATTGAGAACTTGTGGTCAATCCTCAAGAGGCGGGTGGACAAACAAAAACCCACAAATTCTGACAAACTCCAAGCATTGATTATGCAAGAATGGGCTGCCATCAGTCAGGATGTGGCCCAGAAGTTAATTGACAGCATGCCAGGACAGATTGCAGAGGTCTTGAAAAAGAAGGGTCAACACTGCAAATATTGACTCTTTGCATCAACTTCATGTAATTGTCAATAAAAGCCTTTGACACTGTTTGTAATTATACTTCAGTATTCCATAGTAACAGCTGACAAAAATATCTAAAGACACTGAAGCAGCAAACTTTGTGGAAATTAATATGTGTCAATCTCAAAACGTTTGGCCACAACTGTAGATGATACCATGATTACGGAGAATCCTGAATTAATTGCAAATAATGATGAGTGAGAAAGTTAGATGCACAAATATAAAACCCTACCATTACAATAACAGGGGAGGTTAGCATTTTGGGGGGCTATGATATTAGTGCCTCCTAACTTTCTTACTCATTATTCATGATTCATTCAGGATTATCCGTAATCATGGTATCATCTCTATTAAATGTAAAAGAGTTTAGAAACATATAAAGTGTTCTACTTGGAACCAAAAAGGGTTCTTCAAAGGATTGTTCTATTAGGACAGACAAAGAACCATTTTAAGGTTCTAGATAGCACATTTTTTCCTAAGGGTGTATTGTACACAAAATCTGAAACATAACCAAAACAAACAGCAAATTCATCCAACAAATCTGTAGTCGCAAGCTTTATGTAGTCATTGCGTGCTATAAATATGGGACCAAATTCTTTTTACTACTTTAATACACACACTGAGTGAATTTGTCCAATGGGGCAGTATGTACAAAATGTGTTATAATTCTAAACAGTTCACCCAATATGGATGTCAATGCACTCAAATTAAAGCTGACAGTCTGCACTTCAACCCCATAGTCATTGTATAATTTTCAAATCCAATGTGCTGGAGTACAGAGCCAAAACTACACAAATGTGTCACTGTCCCAATACTTTGAGCTCACTGTGTTTATCTATTTCATTTTTCAGAAATTAGCAAACATTTCTAAAAGCATGTTTTCACTTTGTCATTAAGGGGTATTGTTTGCAGAAGGGTGAGAAACATATGTGGAATAAGTCAAGGGGTATAAATACTTTCTGAAGGAACTGAACATGCACTTACAGTTGAAGTGGGAAGTTTACATACACTAAGGTTGGAGTCATTAAAACTCATTTTACAACCAGTCCACAAATTTCTTGTTAACAATCTGCAGTTTTGGCAAGTCGGTTAGGACGTCTACTTTGTGCATGACACGAGTCATTTGTCCAACAATTGTTTACAGACAGATTAGTTCACTGTATCACAATTCCAGTGGGTCAGAAGTTAACATGCATTAAATTGACTGTGCCTTTAAAATTCCCCAAAATTATGTCATGGCTTTAGAAGTTTCTAATAGGCTAATTGACATAATTTGAGTCAATTGGAAGTGTACCTGTGGATGTATTTCAAGGCCTACCTTCAAACTCAGTGCCTCTTTGCTTGACATCATGGGAAAATCAAAATAAATCAGCCAAGTCCGACGTCCACAAGTCTGGTTCATCATTGGGGGCAATTTCCAAATGCCTGAAGGAACCACGTTCATCTGTAAAAACAACAGTACGCAAGTATAAACACCATGGGACCACGCAGCCGTCATACCGTGTTCTGTCTCCTAGAGATTAATGTACTTTGGTGCGAAAAATGCAAATCAATCCCAGAACAACAGCAAAGGACCTTGTGAAGATGCTGGAGGAAACAGGGAAAAAAGTATCTACCTAGAAGAAAAAGAAACGCACACCTATTTAGGCGAGGTGCTGGCTAGCGGAGTAGAAAACTTGAAAATAAAAGAGAGCCGCACACTCTAGGAGCTCAGATGCAAAAATATAATTATCAACGTTTCGACAGCCAAGCTGTCTTCATCAGGGTATAATCACAAACACTGCGGGATGACTCGTTAATGTAGTGTCAAAAGACACCGGTGTCTGTAATCATGGCCAAGAGTGGCCTAATATCATTGGTTAATCATCAAATGTTAAAATGGCATACAAAGAACAGCATACAAACAACAAATGGATAGCATACGATCATAAATTCATTTGACTACAAAAGCTTACAAACATTTACAATGGCAAAGTCACAATAATCACAAGAATGTTACAAAACCTCCAGGGCGCCCTATTGTAGCGGGCATTGATGCAGTAACGGCCCCTCTATCTACTTTTGTTGACTTTTTTATTAGACCACTCGCAGAACAGCTCCCCTCCTTTGAAAAGGACAGCAGCAGTATGATCTCTATCATTGAATCTCTTGATCCTCTCCCGGAGAATAACTTGTTAGGTACTTTTGATGTTGAGTCGTTATACACAAATATTCCACACGAGGGCGGTATTGAAGCTATGGAACATTTTCTTCTGCAACGTGACCCTAATGAACTACCTTCCAGTGCATGCATTATAACATTGGCTGAAATAATAGTACTCACACATAACTATTTCATGTTTCTAAATTATTTCTTTATTCAGACGAAGGGTACTGCTATGGGATCCCCCATGGCTCCTAACTATGCTAATTTGTATGTGGGTTACATGGAGAAACAGTCTATTTTCAATCCTCTCAAAAATGTTTTCTTGCCTAACATCATTATTTGGAAACGGTATATTGATGATATTTTTGTTCTATGGAGGGGTGATGCAAAACAGCTCCAGGCGTTCCATGCTTTTCTTAACTCCTGTTCTGAGCATCTGAGATTTACTATGCAATCTGATAAAAGGCAAATCAGTTTTCTTGATCTTCTGATCTTGTGTGAAGATAATGTTCTATACACGGGTCTTTACAGGAAGCCTACTGATCGTAACAGTTTGTTGAGGGCTGATAGTTGTCACCCACTTCCCTTGAAAAATAGTTTGCCCTAAAGCCAATTCTGTCGAATCAAAAGAATTTGCAAAAACCAATCAATTTCGACAGAAATGTGGCTGAGATGCAAAGAAAGTTCAAGGACAGGGGCTACAAAATTGATCAGATTAATATTGCCATTGAGAAAATTCAAAATAAAACGAGACATTACTTTTTTCGAGGTCAGTCTCGCAAAAAGACGCATTATTGTGTTCTAACTACCCGCTATTCAAAGTGTTCTGAACAAATTAAGGGAATTGTTTGTTCATAAACATTGGCACATTCTAAAATCCGATGATAGTCTCGGTAACGTGTTTTCGGTTTTTGGTCGTATTCTCGCGGGGCAGAAATCTCAGTGACCAATTGGTACATTCTGATTTACCACCCCAAGATATTCCTGAACAATGTCTATTTGTGCCCCTACTGGATGGAAATTACAAATGTAATGGCTGTGCTCAATGCAATGGCACTGAATAAATAAATGTAGATACTTCAAACACCCACAAACAGGGAAATAGATCCCAATCAAAGGTGTTATTATGTGCTCCACGAAGGCAGTTATTTATCTTATGACTTGTCCTTGTGGTAAACATTATGTGGGTAAAACAAAGCGTGAATTAAAAGTACGTATCTCAGAGCATCCTAGCAGTTGCAGCCCACTTCTTGGAGGTAGGCCACTCGATTTTGTCTCTGCGTTATATTGGCATCGAACATTTTCAAAAAAGTATCTATATCTACAGTAAAATGAGTCCTATATCAACATAACCTGAAATGCATCTCAGCAAGGAAAAAGCCACTGCTCCAAAACCGCCATAAAAAACTGCACATGGGGACAAAGATTGTACTTTTTGGAGAAATGTCCTCTGTTCTGATGAAACACAAATAGAACTGTTTGGCCATAATGACCATCATTATGTTTGGAGGAAAAAGGGGGAGGCTTGCAAGCCGGAGAACACCATACTAACCATGAAGCACGGGGGTGGCAGAATCCTGTTGTGGGGGTGCTTTGCTGCAGGAGGGACTGGTGCACTTCACAAAATAGATGGCATCATGAGGGGGGACAATTATGTGGATACATTGAAGCAACATCTCAAGACATTAGTCAGGAAGTTAAAGCTTGGTCGCAAATGGGTCTTCCAAATGGACAATGACCCCAAGCATACTTCCAAAGTTGTGGCAAAATGGCTTAAGGACAACAAAGTCAAGATATTGGAGTGGCCACCACAAAGCCCTGACCTCAATCCTGTAGAAAATCTGTGGGCAGAACTAAGAAAGCGTGTGCGAGCGAGAAGGCCTACAAACCTGACTGTCAGGAGGAATGGGCCAAAATTCACCCAACTTATTGTGGGAAGCTTGTGGAAGGATACCCAAAACGTTTGACCGAAGTTAAACAATTTAAAGGCAATGCTTCCAAATACTAATTGATTGTATGTAAACTTCTGACCCACTGGGAATGTGATGAAATAAATGAAGCTGAAGTAAATCTGACATTTCACATTCTTAAAATAAAGTGGTGATCCTAACTAACCAAAGACAGGGATTATTTTATATGTATGACTTTCGTACTTTTTAGCTCTCCATTGTTAGGAAAGGGCTCGTGAGTAAGCATTTCACAATAGTCTGTACCTGTTGTATTTGGCTCATGTGACAAATACAATTGTATTTGTTTTAATTTGATTTAAAGACATCCTAAGATTTGGCAAGTATAAATACGATAAATACACACACTAAAGGTAAAAAAATATATTCTGAGCAAAATAGTGTTCTATAGACACAACTACAAACTTCAACGAGTAGGGCATTCAAGGAGGTCTGATGGGGATTTGTGATCTCACCGCCTCCCCCTTGCTTTAGGAACAATAGAGGAGCAACAGAGAACAACAGGGGAAAGGCTCCCCCACCCCCAGCCACTTGTGCCATGTCATAAGGATACCTGGACCACCTATTGAGATTTTGTTGAGTAAATCAGGTGATAAATGAGCTCAAAAGGAGACTGGAGTAGGACTTTAAACCTTGACAATGTTAAGACTACACACCTCGATTGTCCTTTGCCCCTGTTAACATTATTAACACCAGTCGTAGAAAGTACCATACTGTCATTGATTATTCAGATTTTCATATTGAGCCCTAATAACAATTCTAGATGCTATTAAAATTATAGTTTTGTAGAATCAAGCACAGTTGGTCAGTGCCACCTTAATTAGGTAGGACGGGTTCATGGTAATGGTTGGAATGGAATCAAGACAAGCTAACCACGCAAATGGAATGAATCACTGTGTTTCACAACTGATCCGAATAAGATGGCCCTGCAGGGATGTTCGTTGGTGTGGAGCTTTTACATTTTTTTAAACACTTTTTCGGTTGTGATGCTGGGAAAACGGGCTATCGATTCCCCATTTGTTCCTTACTGCTCTTGTCCCTGTCGGGCCCCCCAGGTTTTCATCAGTCTGTAATGGAGAAACAGTGGAGATGAATGAGCCCGACACACTGATTCAGCTCAGACTCATATCAGCTCTACACCTGCACTCTTGCTGATGGCTGGCTCAACCTCCAGAGTTATGAATATCCATCCCTCTTGCAGCCAGTCCCAATAATGAGATGCCAGCGAAGCAGAGCAGGCGTGAAAAACGGCAACAAAAACAATAGACAGGCAAGCCATTCCAAATGCACAATCCAATATTCAATGGCTCCAATCTTTTTCAAATCCAATGGATTATTGTTGCCACCAGCGCCATGTCGATCTTGTTGCAAAGCACCACCAGCTCTCCCTAGACTTTATCTCATTTGGCCATTTTGGGAAATGAGCTACAATAAGCAGACAGACGAGGTTGATTGATGCAAGACGGGTCAGTTAGGCAGACTGGGACAGTGGCTGCAAAAGAAACACCCTTGAGAAATGGGAGACGTTTTCTGAAGATGTAGCTGTCGTCTTCCGTAGCTGTCGTGCAGCACCAATGCTGGGAGTCACTCAGTAAAGGGAGATACACCCCACAAAACCGCTGCCCTATATTCTTAACTACATCCCAGAAGAATCAGTGGCTACATCCCAAATGGTAATAAAGGTTAAAAAAATATATATAAAAAAAATAGTTCAGTAGCGGTGCGTGGGTGAAATCACGTTTACATACATCTTAGCCAAATATACAGTGCCTTGCGAAAGTATTCGGCCCCCTTGAACTTTGCGACCTTTTGCCACATTTCAGGATTCAAACATAAAGATATAAAACTGTATTTTTTTGTGAAGAATCAACAAGTGGGACACAATCATGAAGTGGAACGACATTTATTGGATATTTCAAACTTTTTTAACAAATCAAAAACTGAAAAATTGGGCGTGTAAAATTATTCAGCCCCTTTACTTTCAGTGCAGCAAACTCTCTCCAGAAGTTCAGTGAGGATCTCTGAACGATCCAATGTTGACCTAAATGACTAATGATGATAAATACAATCCACCTGTGTGTAATCAAGTCTCCGTATAAATGCACCTGCACTGTGATAGTCTCAGAGGTCCGTTAAAAGCGCAGAGAGCATCATGAAGAACAAGGAACACACCAGGCAGGTCCAAGATACTGTTGTGAAGAAGTTTAAAGCCGGATTTGGATACAAAAAGATTTCCCAAGCTTTAAACATCCCAAGGAGCACTGTGCAAGCGATAATATTGAAATGGAAGGAGTATCAGACAACTGCAAATCTACCAAGACCTGGCCGTCCCTCTAAACTTTCAGCTCATACAAGGAGAAGACTGATCAGAGATGCAGCCAAGAGGCCCATGATCACTCTGGATGAACTGCAGAGATCTACAGCTGAGGTGGGAGACTCTGTCCATAGGACAACAATCAGTCGTATATTGCACAAATCTGGGCTTTATGGAAGAGTGGCGAGAAGAAAGCCATTTCTTAAAGATATCCATAAAAAGTGTTGTTTAAAGTTTGCCACAAGCCACCTGGGAGACACACCAAACATGTGGAAGAAGGTGCTCTGGTCAGATGAAACCAAAATTGAACTTTTTGGCAACAATGCAAAACGTTATGTTTGGCGTAAAAGCAACACAGCTGAACACACCATCCCCACTGTGGTGGGGCAGCATCATGGTGGTGGCAGCATCATGGTTTGGGCCTGCTTTTCTTCAGCAGGGACAGGGAAGATGGTTAAAATTGATGGGAAGATGGATGGAGCCAAATACAGGACCATTCTGGAAGAAAACCTGATGGAGTCTGCAAAAGACCTGAGACTGGGATGGAGATTTATCTTCCAACAAGACAATGATCCAAAACATAAAGCAAAATCTACAATGGAATGGTTCAAAAATAAACATATCCAGGTGTTGGAATGGCCAAGTCAAAATCCAGACCTGAATCCAATCGAGAATCTGTGGAAAGAACTGAAAACTGCTGTTCACAAATGCTCTCCATCCAACCTCACTGAGCTCGAGCTGTTTTGCAAGGAGGAATGGGAAAAAATGTCATTCTCTTGATGTGCAAAACTGATAGAGACATACCCCAAGTGACTTACAGCTGTAATCGCAGCAAAAGGTGGCACTACAAAGTATTAACTTAAGGGGGCAGAACAATTTTGCACGCCCGATTTTTCAGTTTTTGATTTGTTAAAAAAGTTTGAAATATCCAATAAATGTCGTTCCACTTCATGATTGTGTCCCACTTGTTGTTGATTCTTCACAAAAAAATACAGTTTTATATCTTTATGTTTGAATCCTGAAATGTGGCAAAAGGTCGCAAAGTTCAAGGGGGCCGAATACTTTCGCAAGGCACTGTATTTATTTAAACTCAGTTGTGCACAATTCCAGACATTTAATCAGAGTAAACCTTCCCTGTCTTAGGTCAGTTGGGATCACCACTTTATTTTAAGAATGTGAAATGTCAGAACAATAGTAGAGATTGATTTATTTCAGCTTTTATTTTTTTCCATCAGGTCTACAATTTTCTTTCTGAGGTCTTGATTGATTTCTTTTGATTTTCCCATGATGTCAAGTAAAGAGGCACTGAGTTTGAAGGTAGGCCTTGAAATACATCCACAGGTACACCTCCAATTGACTCAAATTATGTCAATTAGCATATCAGGAGCTTCTAAAGCCATGACATAATTTTCTGGAATTTTCTAAGCTGTTTAAAGGCAGTCATTTTTAGTGTATGTAAACTTCTGACCCACTGGAATTGTGATACAGTGAATTATAAGTGAAATAATCTGTCTGTAAACAATTGTTGGAAAAATTTGTGTCATGCACAAAGTAGACGTCCTAACAGACTTGCCAAAACTGCAGATTGTTAACAAGAAATTTGTGGAGTGGTTGAAAATGACTTTTAATGACTCCAACCTCAGTGTATGTAAACTTCCGACTTCAACTGTATGTTTGTTTCATCACAAAACCGGAGAGCAACATCTGCCTGGTGAAATCCACAATGCAAATATTGCATGTAACAAACAGTTATCACCGGCAGCATATCTCAAGATGGCGCCGACAGACATGGCAGCTCTCCTTCTAGCTCCTAAGCAACTTTGCAGTATTTTTTTTTTTGTGTGTTATTTCTTACATTGTTAGCCCAGAAAGCTTTTTTGTGTTATTACATACACACTCAAGGCCATGCTCAAGGTCCTAAATGATATCATAACCGCCATCAATAAAAGACTGTACTGTTCAGCCGTCTTCATCGACCTGGCCAAGGCTTTCGACTCTGTCAATCACTCATTCTTATCGGCAGACTCAATAGCGTTGGCTTCTCAAATGACTGCCTCGCCTGGTTCACCAACTACTTCTCAGATAGAGTTCAATGTGTCAAATCGGAGGGTCTGTTGTCCAGACCTCTGGCAGTCTCTATGGGGGTGCCACAGGGTTCAATTCTCGGGCCGACTCTTTTCTCTGTATATATCAATGATGTTGCTCTTGCTGCTGGTGATTCTCTGATCCACATTTATGCAGACGACACCATTCTGTATACTTCTGGCCCTTCTTTGGACACTGTGCTAACAAACCTCCAAACCAGCTTCAATGTTAGTTAAACTAAATGCATGCTCTTCAACCTATTGCTGCCTGCACCCACCCGCCCGACTAAGAATGCGGTGATTGACAGAGTCGAAAGCCTTGGCCAAGTCAATGAAGACGGCTGCACAGTACTGTCTTTTATCGATGGCAGTTATGATATCGTTTAGGACCTTGTGCATGGCTGAGGCGCACCCATTACCCGCTCGGAAACCAGATTGCATAGTGGAGAAGGTATGGTGGGATTCGAAATGGTCGGTGATCTGTTTTTGGCTTTCTTGGCTTTCAAAGATTTTAGAAGGGCAGGGCAGGATGGATATAGGTCTATAACAGTTTGGGTCTACAGTGTATCCCCCTTTGAGGAGGGGGATGACCGCGGCAGCTTTCCAATCATTGGGGATCTCAGATGATACGAGAGGTTGAACAGGCTAGTAGTAGGGGTGTTTCCTAGCCTCAGTGCAGTGGGCAGCTGGGAGGAGGTGCTCTTACTCTCCATGGACTTTACAGTGTCCCAAAACATTTTGGAATTAGTACTACAGGATGCAAATTTCTGTTTGAAAAAGCTATCCTAAGCTTTCCTAACTGACTGTGTATATTGGTTTCTGACTTCCCTGAAAAGTTGCATATCGCGGAGGCTATTCGATGCTAATGCAGAACACCACAAGATGTTTTTGTGCTGGTCAAGGGCAGTCAAGTCTGGGGTGAACAAAGGGCTATATCTGTTCTTAGTTCTAAAATCTTTGAATGGGGCATGCTTATTTAAGATGGTGAGGAAAGCACTTTTAAAGAGCAACCAGGCATCCTCTACTGACGGGATGAGGTCAATATCCTTCCAGGATACCCGGGCCAAGTCGATTAGAAAGGCCTGCTCGCTGAAGTGTTTTAGAGAGCGTTTGACAGTGATGAGGGGTGGTCGTTTGACCAGGCAATGAGGCAGTGATTGCTGAGATCCTGGTTGAAGACAGCAGAGGTGTATTTAGAGGGCAATTTGTTCAGGATGATATCTAAGAGGGTGCCCATGGTTATGGATTTAGGGTTGTACCTGGTAGGTTCCTCTATAATTTGTATGAGATTGAGGGCATCTATCTTAGATTGTAGGACGGCCTGGGTGTTAAGCATATCCCAGTTTAGGTCACCTAACAGTACGAACTCTGAAGATAGATGGGGGCAATCAATTCATATATGGTGTCAAGGGCACAGCTGGGGGCTGAGGGGGGTCTATAACAAGCGGCAACAGTGAGAGACTTGTTTCTGGAAAGGTGGATTTTTAAAAGTAGAAGCTCAAATTGTTTGGGCACAGACCTGGATCGTATGACAGAACTCTGCAGGCTATCTCTGCAGTAGATTGCAACGCCGCCCCATTTGTCAATTCTATCTTATTGGAAAATGTTGTAGTTGGGGATGGAAATTTCAGGATTTTTGGAGGCCTTCCTAAGCCAGGATTCAGACACGGCTAGGACATCAGGGTTTGCAGAGTGTGCTAAAGCTCCTCCTTAGGGAGGAGGCTTCTAATGTTAACATGCATGAAACCAAGGCTTTTATGGTTACAGAAGTCAACAAATGAGATTGCCTGAGGAATGGGAGTGGTGCTAGAGGCTGCAGGGCCTGGGTTAACCTCCATATCACCAGAGGAACAGAGGAGGAGTAGGATAAGTGTACGGCTAAAGGCTATAAGAACTGGTCGTGTAGTGCGTTCGGTACAGAGAGTAAAAGGAGCAGATTTCTAGGCGTGGAAGATTAGATTCGAGGCCTAATGTACAGACAATGATATGGTAGGATGTGAGTACAGTGGAGGGAAACCTAGGCATTGAGTGACGATGAGAGGTTTTGTCTCTAGAGGCACCAATTATGCAAGGTGAGGTCACCGAATGTGTGGGGGGTGGAACCAAAGGGCCCAGTTAAGGCATATTCGGCAAGGCTGGGGCTCTACAGTAAAATAAGACAATAATCACTAAGCAAAACAGCAACAGACAAGGCTTATTGACATTAGGGAGAGGCATGTGTAGCTGAGCGTTCATAGGGTCCAAAGGGTAGCAATAGATTCAATAGTCGCTACTACGCTAGGCGAGCTGGAGACACGGCGATTCAGACAGCTAGCGGGCCGGGGCTAGCACATGGGCCTCCAGCGACATTGCAACGGAAGAACCTGTTGAAACCACCTCGGACGATTACGTCGGCAGACCAGTTGTGATGGATCGGCGGGGCTCCGTGTCGGCAGTAAAGGGTCCAGGCCAATTGTCAACATAGGTATTGTAGCCCAAGAACTGGCTGGTGGACCTCTTCGGCTTGCCGGGAGATGGGCAAAGCTTGAGGCTAGCTCAAGGCTAACTGGTGCTTACTTCGGGACAGAGACGTTAGCCAGGAGTAGCCTCTTGGATTGCAGCTAGCTAGCTGAGATGATCTGGTGTAAAGGTTCAGCGCTTGCGGTAGGAATCTGGAGATTTGATAGAGAAAAGCAGTCCGATATGCTCTGGGTTGATATCGCGCTGTGCAGACTGGCAGGTATTGACCGAGCTGAGGCTGACTGATGTCCGAGTTAACGGTGATGACCGCTAGCCGTGGCTAACTGACTACTAGCTAGTAGCTAGTTAGCTGGCTAGCTTCTGATGGGGGTTCCGGTTCTAAAGTATAGAAAATAGCAGATCTGTACCACATTGGGTGAGGCGGGTTGCAGGAGAGTATATTCAGTCCGTAGACTGAGATTAAAATGTATACGAGAAAAAAAACTATATTTACACGGGACAGGACAAGACAAAACACATGTCTGACTGCCTGGAACGAATAAACACCTTCAGCACCCGATGTCACAGGATGGACAAAAATATCATCAAGGAGATCAACCACCCAAGCCACTGCCTGTTCACCCCGTACTATCCAGAAGGCGAGGTCAGTACAGGTGGATTAAAGCTGGGAACGAGAGACTGAAAAACAGCTTCTATCTCAAGGCCATCAGACTTTGACATGGAATCACTAGTCACTTTAATAATGTTTACATACTGCCTTATTCATCTCATATGTATATACTCTACTGTATTTTTATCAATGCCACTCCGACATTGCTCATCCTAATATTTATTTCTTACCTCCATTCTTTTACTTTAGATTTGTATGTATTGTTGTGAATTGTTAGATACTACTACACTGTTGGAGCTAGGAACACAAGCATTTCACTGCAAACGCAAAAACATCTGCTAAATATGTGTATGTGACCAATATCATTTTATTTGATGGTTTACTAAACAACTACTGATTTAGAACAACGGAGTTACCACAAGTCAGCAAAAGACAACAGGAGCACTGCCTCAGCTATTCAATTTAAATCAAATCTAATTTTATTTGTCACATGCGCCGAATACAACTGGTGTAGACCTTACCGTGAAATGTGTACTACAAGCCATAACTCTTATTTTTCTAAAAACTGCATTGTTGGTTAAGAAAAATATTTACTAAATAAACGAAATTTAAAAAATTAAGAGCAACAATAAAATAGCAATAACAAAGCTATATACAGGGGTTACCGGTACCGAGTCAATGTGCAGGGGTACAAGTCAAATAAAATAATTTATCACATACACATGTTTAGCAGATGTTATTGTGGGTGTAGTGAAATGCTTGTGTTTCTAGCTCCAACAGTGCAGTAACATCTAACAAGTAATATCTAACAATACACACAATCTAAAATAATGGAATTAAGAATATATAAATATTTGGACGAGCAATGTCAGAGCGGCATAGACTAAGATGCAGTAGAATAGGACAGAATACAGTATATGCATATGAGATGAGTAATACAAAAATATGTATACATTATTAAATTGATTAGTGTTCCAATTAAATATATGGCCAGTGATTTTAAGTCTGTACTGAACTCGCCTTCTGGGTGATAACGGGGTGAACAGGCAGTGGCTCAGGTGGTTGTTGTCCTTAATTATCTTTTTTTCTTGTGACATTGGGTGCAGTAGGTGTCCTGGAGGGCAGGTAGTTTGCCCCAAGTG
The DNA here is from genome assembly GCF_057628025.1 of Oncorhynchus mykiss. Lineage (NCBI taxonomy): Eukaryota > Metazoa > Chordata > Actinopteri > Salmoniformes > Salmonidae > Oncorhynchus > Oncorhynchus mykiss. The sequence continues at coordinate 19,356,800 of NC_143031.1, forward strand.
ATGCGTTGGGCAGACCGCAGGTTAGTCGAGGTAATATGTACAGGTAGGGTAGGTAGGGTAAAGTGAATATGCATAGATAATAAAGTAGAGTAGAAGCAGCATAAAAAAATAGGGGGGTGGGGGTAAATGCAAATAGTCTGGGTAACCATTTGATTAGCTGTTCAGCAGTATTATGGCTTGGGGGTAGAAGCTGTTAAGAAGCCTTTTGGACCTAGACTTGGCACTCCAATACCGCTTCCCGTACGGTAGCAGAGAGAACAGTCTATGACTAGGGTGGCTCGAGTCTTTGACAACTTTTAGGGCCCTCCTCTGACACTGCCTGATATAGATGTCCTGGATGGCAGGAAGCTTGGCCCCATTGATGTACTGGGCCATACACGCACTACCCTCTGTAGCGCCTTGCGGTCGGAGGCCGAGCAGTTGCCATACCAGGCGGTGCTGCAACCAGTCAGGATGCTCTCGATGATACAGTTGTAGAACTTTGAGGATCTGAGGGCCCATGCCAAATCTTTTCAGTCTCCTGAGGGGGAATAGGAGATTTAGTGTCCTTTTCACGACTGTCTTGGTGTGTTTGGACCATGTTAGCTTGTTGGTGATGTGGACACCAAGGAACTTAAAGCTCTCAACCTACTCCACTCCAGCCCCGTTGATAAGAATGGGGGTGTGCTTGGCATCCTTTTCCTGTAGTCCACAATGTTCTCCTTTGTTTTGATCACGTTGAGGGAGAGGTTGTTGTCCTGGCACCACGCTGCTAGGTCTCTGATCTCCTACCTATAAGGTGTCTCATCGGTGTCAATGATCAGGCCTACCACCGCTGTGTCGTCTGCAAACTTAAAGATGGTGTTGGAGTCGTGCTTAGCCACATACTCATGGGTGAACAGGGAGTACAGGAGGGGACGGAGCACACACCCCTGAGGGGCCCCAGTGTTGAGGATCAGTATGGCAGATGTGTTGTTGCCTACCCTTATCACCTGGGGGCGGTCCGTGAGGAAGTCCGGGTTGCAGTTGCAGAGGGAGGTGTTTAGTCCCAGGGTCCTTAGCTTAGTGATGAGCTTTGAGGGCACTATGGTGTTGACCGAGCTGTAGTCAATGAATGGCATTCTCATGTAGGTGTTCCTTTTGTCCTGGTGGGAAAGTGCAGTGTTTAGCAATGATGGTGTTGATGTGAGCCATGACTGGCCTTTCAAAGCACATGGCTACAGACGTGAGTGCTACGGGTCGGTAGTCATTCAGGCAGGTTACCTTGGTGTTCATGGGCACAGGGACTATGGTTTTCTGCTTGAAACATGTAGGTATTACAGACTCGGCCAGGGACAGGTTGAAAATGTCAGTGACACTTTCCAGTTGGTCAGCGCATGCTTGTAGTACACTTCCTGGTAATCCGTCTGGCCCCGCGGCCTTGTGAATTTTGACCTGTTCAAAGGTCTTACTCACATCGGCTACGGCGAGTGTGATCACAGTTGTCTCATGCATGCTTCAGTAATGCTTGCTTCGAAACGCGCATAGATGTCGCTTAGCTTTCCTGATAGGCTTGTGTCCATGGGCAGCTTGCGGTTGGGCTTCCCTTTGTAGTCCGTAATAGTTTGCAAGCCCTGGCACATTGGACGAGTGTCAGAGCCAATCTTAATCCTGTATTTATGCTTGCCTGTTTGATGGTTCGTCTGAAGGCATAGCCAGATTTCTTGTAATCAACAAGGCTATATATGTTTAGTTTAATACCAGTGGTGGAAAATGTACCCAATTGTCATACTTGAGTATGAGTAAAGATACCTTAATAGAATATTACTCAAGTTAAAGTGAAAGTCACCCAGTAAAATACTACTTGAGTAAAAGTAAAAGTATATTAGTTTTAAATATACAGTACTTTTTAAGTATCAAAAGTAATGTAATTGCTAAAACATACTAAAGTATCAAAAGTAAAAGTATAAATAATTTCAAATTCCTTATATTAAGAAAACCAGATGGCACTATTCTTGTTTTTTACAGATACAGGACCAACTCCATCACTCCAAAGCATTTGTGTTTATTGAGTCCACCAGATCAGGGGGAGTTGGGATGACCAGGGATGTTCTCTTGATGAGTGCATGAATTGGGCAGTTTTCTTGTCCTGATAAGCATTCATTATGTAACGAGGACTTTTGGGTGTCAGGGAAAATCTATAGAGTAAATGTTGGAATATAGTGAAGTAAAAGGTGTCAAAAAGATGAATAGTAAAATAAAGTAATGTACGGATACCCAAAAAAACGACTTAAGTAGTACTCGAAGGTATTATTACTTAAGTACTTTAAACCACTCTTTAATACACTGAAAACAAACATAAAAGATGCTAAATATCATGTGGCTGTTAATGGTATTGATTCCTGTGTGTGAATGCGTGCATGCATGCTTGAGCGAGTAAAACTAAAAATGTTGACTCACCCTACTTGTAGGCTAGTTGAACTCCAATGCCATTCTCCTCTTTCATGTTGGCACATTTAAAAAAAAACATTTACATGTTTATTTTATTTACCCTTTTTATTTCACTAGGCAAGTCAGTTAAGACAATTGTTATTTGCAATGATGGCCTACCAAGAGGCAAAAGGCCTCCTGCGGGGACGGGGGCTGATATTAAAAATATAAATACATAAAATACAATTATAGGACAAAACACACATCACAGCAAGAGTGACAACACTACATAAAGAGAGACCTAAGACAACAACATAGCATGGTATCAACACAACATGGCAGCAGCACAACATGGTAGCAGCACAAAACAGGGTACAAACATTGTCTTCCACAACAGCACGAAAGGAAAGAAGGTAGAGACAACAATACATTGCGCAAAGCAGCCACAACTCACAGTAAGATGATTGATGATGATTGAGTCTTTGAATGAAGAGATTGAGATAAAACTGTCCAGTTTGAGTGTTTGTTGCAGCACATTCCAGTCGCTAGCTAGCTAGTAAACTGAAAAGACGAGCGACCCAGGGACTTGTACTTTGAGGACCTTTAACAGACTGTGACTGGCAGAACGCGTGTTGTATGTGGAGTATGAGGGCTGTAGTAGATATCTCAGATAGGGGGGAGTGAAGCCTAAGAGGGTTTTATAAATAAGCATCAACCAGTGGGTCTTGCGACGGGCATACAGAGTATAGAGTGCAGTGATGTGTCCTATAAGGAGCATTGGTGGTAAATCTGATGGCAGAATTGTAAAGTACATCTAGCTGGTCGAGAGCACCCTTACCTGCCAATCTATGAATTACGTTTCCGTAATCTAGCATGGGTAGGATGGTCATCTGACTCAGGGTTAGTTTAGCAGCTGGGGTGAAAGAGGAGCGATTATGATAGAGGACACCAAGTCTAGATTTAACTTCAGCCTGCAGCTTTGATATCTGCTGAGAGAAGGACAGTGTACCGTCTAGCCATACTCCCAAGTACTTGTATGAGGTGACTACTTCAAGCTCTAAACCCTCAGAGTTAGTAATCTCACCTGTGGGGAGAGGGGCATTCTTCATACCAAACCACAGGACAGGGCAGAGAAAGCTTTTTGGATACTAAGAAAGCTTTGTTGTAGAACGTTTAACACAAAATCCAGGGAGGGGCCAGCTGAGTATAAGACTGTTTCATTCGCATATAAATGGATGAGAGAGCTTCCTACTGCCTGAGCTATGTTGATGTAAACTGAACTGAACTCTTTGAGAGAGGTAGTTAGCATACCAGGCCAAAGACCTATCAGAGACACCAATACTCCTTAGCTGGCCCACAAGAATGGAATGGTCTGCCATATCAAAAGCTTTGGACAAGTCAATAAAAATATTAGCACAACATTGCTTAGAATCAAGGGCAATGGTGACATCATTTAGGACCTTTAAGGTGGAAAAATTACCCAATTGTTATACTTGAGTAAAAGTATAGGTACCTTCATGGGGCACACTCTAACACAAAGACATTATTTACAAAATATGTATTTGTGTTTAGTGAGTCCGCCAGATCATAGGCAGTAGGCAGTGGATGACCACGTGTTCTCTTGATAAGTGCTTGAATTTCACAATTTTCCTGTCCGGCTAAGCATTCAAAATGTATGGAGTAAAAAGTACAATATTTTATTTTGGAATGTAGGGAAGTAAAAGTAAAAGTTGTCAAAAATATAAATAGTAAAGTACAGATAACCCCCCAAAATACTTCAGTAAAAGTACTTTAAAAGTACTACTTAAGTACTTTACACCATTGGCAGTGATACATCCATAACCTGAGCGGAAACCAGATTGCATACCAGAGAGAATACTATAGACATCAAGAAAGCCAGTCAGTTGATTATTGACACGTTTTTCTAACACTTTTGATAAACAGGGCAAAATAGAAATAGGCCTATAACAGTTATCTCCCCCTTTAAATAAAGGATGAACCGTGGCTGCCTTCCAATCAATGGGAACCTCCCCAGAGAGGAGAGACAGGTAAAAGGTCAGAGATAGGCTTGGCGATGATAGGTGCAGCAACCTTAAACTTGGCCCCCAAAAAACATCTGTGTCAGATGGTTTTGACCCTTTCTTCTTTAATAATGCTCAGACCCTTTTTTCAATTTTGCCTAAAATGACATACCCAAATCGAACTACCTGTAGCTCAAATCAAATAAAATGTATTTATATAGCCCTTCGTACATCAGCTGATATCTCAAAGTGCTGTACAGAAACTCAGCCTAAAACCCCAAACAGCAAGCAATGCAGGTGTAGAAGCACGGTGGCCAGGAAAAACTCTTAAATTCACACAGGACACCAGATAGGACAGGAGAAGTACTTCAGATATAACAAACTGACCCTAGCCTCCCGACACATAAACTACTGCAGCATAAATACTGGAGGCTGAGACAGGAGGGGTCAGGAGACACTGTGGCCCCATCCGATGACACCCCCGGACAGGGCCAAACAGGAAGGATATAACCCCACCCACTTTGCCAAAGCACAGCCCCCACACCACTAGAGGGATATCTTCAACCACCAACTTACCATCCTGAGACAAGGCTGAGTATAGCCCACAAAGATCTCCGCCACGTCACAACCCAAGGGGGGGCGCCAACCCAGACAGGAAGATCACATCAGTGACTCAACCCACTCAAGTGACGCACCCCTCCTAGGGACGGTATGTAAGAGCCCTAGTAAGCCAGTGACTCAGCCCCTGTAATAGGGTTAGAGGCAGAGAATCCCAGAGGAAAGAGGGGAACCGGCCAGGCAGAGACAGCAAGGGCGCTTCGTTGCTCCAGAGCCTTTCCGTTCACCTTCACACTCCTGGGCCAGACTACACTCAATCATATGACCCACTGAAGAGATGAGTCTTCAGTAAAGACTTAAAGGTTGAGACCGAGTTTGCGTCTCTCACATGGGTAGGCAGACCATTCCATAAAAATGTAGCTCTATAGGAAAAAACCCTGCCTCCAGCTGTTTGCTTAGAAATTCTAGGGACAATTAGGAGGCCTGCGTCTTGTGACCATAGCGTACGTGTAGGTATGTACAACAGGACCAAATCAGAGAGATAGGTAGGAGCAAGCCCGTGTAATGTTTTGTAGGTTAGCAGTAAAACCTTGAAATCAGCCCTTGCCTTGACAGGAAGCCAGTGTAGGGAGGCTAGCACTGGAGTAATATGATCAAAGTTTTTGGTTCTAGTCAGGATTCTAGCAGCCGTATTTAGCACTAACTAAAGTTTATTTAGTGCTTTATCCGGGTAGCCGGAAAGTAGAGCATTGCAGTAGTCTAACCTAGAAGTGACAAAAGCATGGATTCATTTTTCTGCATCATTTTTGGACAGAAAGTTTCTGATTTTTGCAATGTTACGTAGATGGAAAAAAGCTGTCCTTGAAACAGTCTTGATACAGTGCCTTGCGAAAGTATTCGGCCCCCTTGAACCTTGCCACATTTCAGGCTTCAAACATAAAGATATAAAACTGTATTTTTTTGTGAAGAATCAACAACAAGTGGGACACAATCATGAAGTGGAACGACATTTATTGGATATTTAAAACTTTTTTAACAAATAAAAAAATGAAAAATTGGGCGTGCAAAATTATTCAGCCCCCTTAAGTTAATACTTTGTAGCGCCACCTTTTGCTGCGATTACAGCTGTAAGTCACTTGGGGTATGTCTCTATCAGTTTTGCACATCGAGAGACTGACATTTTTTCCCATTCCTCCTTGCAAAACAGCTCGAGCTCAGTGAGGTTGGATGGAGAGCATTTGTGAACAGCAGTTTTCAGTTCTTTCCACAGATTCTCGATTGGATTCAGGTCTGGACTTTGACTTGGCCATTCTAACACCTGGATATGTTTATTTTTGAACCATTCCATTGTAGATTTTGCTTTATGTTTTGGATCATTGTCTTGTTGGAAGACAAATCTCCGCCCCAGTCTCAGGTCTTTTGCAGTCTCCATCAGGTTTTCTTCCAGAATGGTACTGTATTTGGCTCCATCCATCTTCCCATCAATTTTAACCATCTTCCCTGTCCCTGCTGAAGAAAAGCAGGCCCAAACCATGATGCTGCCACCACCATGTTTGACAGTGGGGATGGTGTGTTGCTTTTACGCCAAACATAACGTTTTGCATTGTTGCCAAAAAGTTCCATTTTGGTTTCATCTGACCAGAGCACCTTCTTCCACATGTTTGGTGTGTCTCCCAGGTGGCTTGTGGCAAACTTTAAACAACACATTTTATGGATATCTTTAAGAAATGGCTTTCTTCTTGCCACTCTTCCATAAAGGCCAGATTTGTGCAATATACGACTGATTGTTGTCCTACGGACAGAGTCTCCCACCTCAGCTGTAGATCTCTGCAGTTCATCCAGAGTGATCATGGGCCTCTTGGCTGCATCTCTGATCAGTCTTCTCCTTGTATGAGCTGAAAGTTAAGAGGGACGGCCAGGTCTTGGTAGATTTGCAGTGGTCTGATACTCCTTCCATTTCAATATTACCGCTTGCACAGTGCTCCTTGGGATGTTTAAAGCTTGGGAAATATTTTTGTATCCAAATCTGGCTTTAAATTTCTTCACAACAGTATCTCGGACCTGCCTGGTGTGTTCCTTGTTCTTCATGATGCTCTCTGCGCTTTTAACAGACCTCTGAGACTATCACAGTGCAGGTGCATTTATACGGAGACTTGATTACACACAGGTGGATTGTATTTATCATCATTAGTCATTTAGGTCAACATTGGATAATTCAGAGATCCTCACTGAACTTCTGGAGAGAGTTTGCTGCACTGAAAGTAAAGGGGCTGAATAATTTTGCACGCCCGATTTTTCAGTTTTTGATTTGTTAAAAAAGTTTGAAATATCCAATAAATGTCGTTCCACTTCATGATTGTGTCCCACTTGTTGTTGATTCTTCACAAAAAAATACAGTTGTATATCTTTATGTTTGAAGCCTGAAATGTGGCAAAAGGTCGCAAAGTTTAAGGGGGCCGAATACTTTCGCAAGGCACTGTATGTTCTTCAAAAGAGAGATCAGGGTCCAAAGTAACGCCGAGGTCCTTCAGTTTTATTTGAGACGACTGTACAACCATTAAGATTAATTGTCATATTCAACAGATGATCTCTTTGTTTCTTGGGACCTAGAACAAGCATCTCTGTTTTGTCCGAGTTTAAAAGTAGAAGGTTTGCAGCCATCCACTTCCTTATGTCTGAAACATATGCTTCTAGCGAGGGCAATTTTGGGGCTTCACCATGTTTCCACCATGTTTCACCATGAAATGTACAGCTGTGTGTAATCCGCATAGCAGTGAAAGTTAACATTATGTTTTCGAATGACAAACCCCAAGAGGTAAAATATATAGTGAAAACAATAGTGGACCTGAAGCAAGGACATGCATATTATTGATACCATTTGAAAGGAAACACTTTGACGTTTGTGGAAATGTGAAATTAATGTAGGACAATATAACACATTAGATCTGGTAAAAGATAATACAAAGAAAAAAAGCATGTATTTTATCAAATGCAAGAGAAAGGCCAAAATGTACTGTTCCAGTTTAGGCACAATTTTAGATTTTGGCCACTAGTAGGCAGCAGTGTATGTGTAAAGGTTTAGAATTATCTAATGAACCACTGCATTTCTGTTCCAAATGTTTTATCAAGTCTGCCCAAATGTGCCTAATTTGTGTATTAATACATTTTCAAGTTTGTGACTATGCACTCTCCTCAAACAATAGCATGGTATTCTTTCACCGTAATAGCTACTGTAAATTGGACAGTGCCGTTAGATTGACAATAATTTAAGCTTTCTGCCCATATCAGATATGTCTATGTCCTGGGAAATGCATGCATACTTATTTTCCACCATAATTTGCAAATAAATTCATTACAAATCCTACAATGTGATTTTCTGGATTTCCTTTCTCATTTTGTCTGTCATAGTTGAAGTGTACCTATGATGAAAATGACAGGCCTCTCTCATCTTTTTAAGTGGGAGAACTTGCACAATTGGTGGCTGGCTAAAAACTTTTTTGCCCCACTGTATATGATGAACAAAGTAGCAGTAGCGTAAAAGAGGGGTTGGCGGGTGGTGGGTGGGACACAATGCAGATTGCCCGGTTAGCCAATGTGCGGGAGCACTGGTTGGTCGGCCCAATTGAGGTAGTATGTACATGAATGTGTAGTTAAAGTGACTATGCATATATGATAAACAGAGAGTAGCAGCAGCGTAAAAAGAGGGGTTGGGGGGGCCACACATAATGCAAATAGTCCAGGTAGCCATTTGATTACCTGTTCAGGAGTCTTATGGCTTGGGGGTAAAAACTGTTGAGAAGCCTTTTTGTCCTTGACTTGGCACTCTGGTACAGCTTGCCATGCGTTAGTAGAGAGATCAGTCTATGGCTGGGGTCTTTGACAATTTTTAGGGCTTTCCTCTGACACCGCCTGGTGTAGAGGTCCTGGATGGCAGGCAGCTTAGCCCCAGTGATGTATTGGGCCGTACGCACTACCCTCTGTAGTGCCTTGCGGTCAGAGGCCGAGCAATTACCGTACCAGGCAGTGATGCAACCAGTCAGGATGCTCAAGTTGATGCAGCTATAGAACCTTTTGAGGATCTCAGGATCCATGCCAAATCTTTTTAGTTTCCTCAGAGGGAATAGGCTTTGTCGTGCCTTCTTCATGACTGTCTTGGTGTGTTTGGACCATTCTAGTTTCTTGTTGATGTGGACACCAAGGAACTTGAAGCGCTCAACCTGCTCCACTATAGCCCCGTCGATGAGAATGAGGGCGTGCTCGATCCTCCTTTTCCTATAGTCCACAATAATCTCCTTAGTCTTGGTTATGTTGAGGGATAGGTTGTTATTCTGGCACCACCCGGCCAGGTTCTCTGACCTCCTCCCTATAGGCTGTCTTGTCGGTGATCAGGCCTACCACTGTTGTGTCGTCTGCAAACTTAATGATGGTTTTGGAGTCATGCCTGGCCATGCAGTCGTGGGTGAACAGGGAGTACAGGAGGGGACTGAGCACGCACCCCTGGGGAGCTCCAGTGTTGAGGATCAGTGTGGCAGGTGTGTTGCTACCTACCCTCACCATCTGGAGGCGGCCCGTCAGGAAGTCCATGATCCAGTTGCAGAGGGAGGTGTTTAGTCTTAGGATTCTTAGCTTATTGATGAGCTTTGAGGGTACTATGGTGTTGAACGCTGAGCTGTAGTCAATGAATAGCATTCTCACATAAGTGTTAATTTTGTCCAGGTGGGAAAGGGCAGTGTGGAGTGCAATAGAGATTGCATCATCTGTTGATCTGTTTGGGCGGTATGCAAATTGGAGTGGGTGTAGGGTTTCTGGGATAATGGCGTTGATGTGAGCCATCACCAACCTTTCAAAGCACTTCACGGCTATGGACGTGAGTGCTACGGTTCTGTAGTCATTTAGGCAGGTTGCCTTTGTGTTCTTGGGCACATGGACTATGGTTGTTTGCTTGAAACATGTTGGTATTACAGACTCAATCAGGGACATGTTGAAAATGTCAGTGAAGACACGTGCCAGTTGTTCAGCACATGCGCGGAGCACACGTCCTGGTAATCCCTCTGGCCCCGCAGCCTTGTGTATGTTGACCTGTTTAAAGGTCTTACTCAAGTTGGCTATGGAGAGCGCGATCACACAGTCGTCCAGAACAGCTGATGCTCTCATGCATGCCTCAGTGTTGGTTGCCTCGAAGCGAGCACAGAAGTGATTTAGCTCATCTGGTAGGCTTGTGTCACTGGGCAGCTCGCGGCTGTGCTTCCCTTTGTAGTCTGTAATAGTTTGCAAGCCCTACCACATAAGACGAGTGTTGGAGCCGGTGTAGTATGATTCAATCTTAGCCCTGTATTGACGTTTGGCCTGTTTGATGGTTCGTCGCAGGGCATAGCAGGATTTCTTATAAGCTTCCGGGTTAGTGTCCCGCACCTTGAAAGCGGCAGCTCTACCCTTTAGCTCAGTGCGAATGTTGCCTGTAATCCATTGCTTCTGGTTGGGGTATGTATGTACAGTCACTGTGGGGACTATGTCCTCAATGCACTTATTGATAAAGCCAGTGACTGAGGTGGTGTACTCCTCAGTGGTATCGGAAGAATCCCGGAACATGTTCCAGTCTGTGCTAGCAAAACAGTCCTGTTGCTTAGCATCTGCTTCATCTGACCACTTTTTTATAGACCGAGTCACTGGTGCTTCCTGCTTTAATTTTTGCTTGTCAGCAGGAATCAGGAGGATAGAGTTGTGGTTGGATTTACCAAATGGAGGGAGAGGGAGGGCTTTGTACGCGTCTCTGTGTGTGGTGTGTAGGTGATCTAGAATTTTCTTCCCCTCTTGGTTGCACATTTAACATGTTGATGGAAGTTTGGTAGAACTGCTTTAAGTTTCCCGTCATTAAAGTCTCCGGCCACTAGGAGCGCCGCCTCTGGGAGAGTGGTTTCCTGTTTGCTTATTTCCTTATACAGCTGACTGAGTGCGATCTTAGTGTCAGCATCTGTCTGGTGGTAAATAAATAGCCACGAAAAGTATAGCTGAAAACTCTCTAGGCAAGTAGTGTGGCCTGCAAATTATCACAATATACTCTACTTCAGGCGAGCAAAATCTAGAGACTTCCTTAGATTTCTTGCACCAGCTGTTTACAAATATGCACAGACCGCCACCCCCCTCATCTTACCAGAGTGTGCTGTTCTATCTTGCCGGTGCAGCGTGTATCCCGCTAGCTGAATATCCATGTCGTCATTCAGTTACGATTCCATTAAACATAGGATATTACAGTTGATGTCCCGTTGGTAGGATATTTGTGATCGTACCTCGTCTAGTTTATTGTCCAATGATTGCACATTGGCGAGTAGTATTGACGGTACCTCAGCTTTCCCACTTGCCTTTTCCGGATCCTGAACAGACATCCGGCTCATTGACCTCTGTACCTGCATCGCTTCCTCTTGCAAATAACGGGGATGTCTGCCCTGCCAGGTGTTTGGAGAATGTCTTGTGCGTCTTGTTTGTTGAAGAAAAAATATTTTTGTCTCATCCGAGGTGAGTGATCGCTGTCCTGATATCCAGAAGCTCTTTTTTGCCGTAAGATACTGTTGCAGAAACATGATGTACAAAATAAGTTACAAATAACGCGAAAAAAAACCACATAATAGCACAATTGGTTGGGCGCCCGTAAAACTGCTGCCATTTCTTCCGGCGCCATCCCTTCAGCAGGGCAGGTTTTATATGGTATAGTTTATAATGTTACCTCATTGGGCTCCCGAGTGGTTCAGTGGTCTAAGGCACTGCATCTCAGTGCTTGAGGCATCACTAAACACCCTGGTTCAATTCTAGGCTGTATCATAACCTGACATGATTGAGAGTACCATCAGACGTGGCACAATTGACCCAGCGTTGTTAGGGTTTGGTAGGGTTAGGCTGTCATTGTAACTAAGAATTTGCTCTTAACGGACTTGCCTAGTTTAAAAAAAAGGTTAAATATAAAAAAATATATATATAAAAAAATCAGCATAGCAGGTATCTAAACTCACTGGCCAGTTTATTAGGTAGACCATCCCGTTCACAAAAACAGATCGCTCCTACCGACATTGAGTCAAGTGGCCATGGCTTGTTATATAAAGCTGGCAGACAGACATCGAGGCATTCAGTTACTGTTCAAATGAATTTTAGAAGGGGCCAAACCAGTGACCTAAGTGACCTTGAGTGTGGTATGATTGTCGGTGTCAGGCACGCCGGATGGATCCAGAATCTCAGAAATGGCTGCCCTCCTGGACTTTTCACGCACGACATTGTCTAGTGTTTCCCGAGAATCATGTGACCAATAGAAAACATCCAGTCAGCGACAGTCCTTGTTGACAGTTCCAAAATGTTACAATTCAGATTGAAATCAGTTGATAAGTATTCACCCCCTGACCCAATACATATTAGAATGTCCTTCTATGAGGGTGCATACTGCCACCTGAATTGTGTTGTTTGAACCATTATAAAACAGGTATAAGGCCAAGGTTGGTGATTTACTGCCACCTGCAGTTATGGAATGTTTGCTCACAAGTATAATTCAGTGGCTGATACCTCCTCATGACCTGGATGGAATTATGTGATCCTTAACTCATGGGAAGTCTCACCCAGTTGACTTGTTCAAATGTTTTAAGTCATCTATGGTGCTGTCCATGCTAAAACAGGCTTTTGGCACTAGGGTCATCTATACATCTCTATGGATAAACTCTTACAAGCGCATCGCCAATATAAATTCTATAGTGGACAGGGTACAACTCTAACCTGCGTCAGTGCTTTTCTTCTCTCTGTTTTCCTTCGATTTTGACACTATCTTCTGTATGACAGAAATATTACAGGTCAAATCATGGCCAACATGTCCATGCCAGACTGTTCAAATGACCTTGACCATACCATACAGATACCCATAAAACCCCAAAAAGCAAGCAATGCAAGATGTAGAAGCACAGTGGCTAGGAAATGCTCATAAAATGAAACATAAACATTCGTAACAAGAAGATATACCAAAATATACAGCAGTATTTTCACATCCAAGCACAGAGAATAACGCTCCACCATCAGTGTTTCCAGCAAGCTTCTTTAATGATATTTGAACATTTTAAGTTGTGTAGTTTTGGCCGATATTCCAAAGTCTTATTTCCCTCCCTTTACACAGGAAGATTAACTTTCCTTTCATTTTAATACAATTGATCAGTCAAATGTAAATCTCTCACCTAAAATAACTATTTACGTTTTCAACAGAGCCAGAGACCATAATAATAGTGCTCACAATAATATAATACAAATATAACGTCTAGACAAAAATAATAAAAAGACAGATTACATGTAATATTTTAGGGATATGTTGCAGTCTTATTCTCTCCTGGTTTTAGTAGTTTCTGTCAAAGTAATACATGATTGTATAATGTAGAAAGCAGGAGAGAAATGTTTGTTTTTTTTTTCTTTAAAGATTGCTCTTATTTTAAGAGATGCAGTGTTTTTCATAACTGTTAGTCATTTTTTAAAACATTTAAAATAGTCCATAGAAGTCCTTTTCATCCAAGTCTTCCGGCTGGTGAAAGTCATATATTTGTTGTGCCAGTCTTTTCTCAATCCAACCATGAAATTACACAGGTCCTGTGCTCTCACCCCAGAAGCTTATTTATGAGACTTCCTCAGTAGCTCGTACACAAAGGACGATGTACAGTAACGTAGAGAGTTTAGTTCCAGAACCAGAAGAATTGAAGGTATACGGAAACTGGGCAAAGAGCTGGGGGTGTTCCCCGATCCAGGAGGGTCCCTATCAATTAGGAATGGATGAATACTACATGACTTCAGAGGGAAGTCAATAACTCTAATGACAGACTGTCCTCTTGTATTTTGCTATATCACACCACGCGCTTCCCAAGAGCCACAACTCAAGCCAGAGGAGATACAGCCACACCAAAAGGTGAACAAATGGAGCGCTTACCGGTATACTGTTATCACCTCACCACTGGCAGTATATCACTGAAATATCTCTCAAGAAAATTGAGTTTGTCAATTTATTCTTTCACCATCTACTGTGAACAAGACCAAGGCTTCATGCTAAGGATGCGGGTTAGTGAGATCCACTAAATCACTTGAGGACCTATTAAAGGGAGAATCCTAACTTAAGGGAACATTTGACTTAAGTGGAGGTTACAATAGGAATCACCCCTAAGTGATTAAAGAATTACTTCAGGATGTCTTAAGATACCTAATCAAAATCTACAAGGCTTTCAATGTTGTAGGCATGATGGGGGGGGGGGGGGGGGTTCACTTAACATAGTATTACGTTTAGAAAAAACAGATTAAACTTGCCATTTTTTTTTCGAGTGGAATTTGATCAATCATGGAATGATTCCAACTGAAGAGGTATGTATATTGACCACCCTCTCCACCCCGCATTCTCACTCTGCTAAGCCTTTGTCATGGTGGTCCTCCAGGTCCAAACCATTAACCACAACACAGTTGTGCTTTAAGTTGGACTATAGCATCACGTACAGTTGTGTTTCTGACCCCCGATGGATATATTGAAAGTGGTGTGTTCCGAATGCTGAATGCACGTGAGCAATGGGAAGATGGCACTCTTATCCACAGGAGGAGAAAGAAGCGGGGGTTGAAAAATAACTTCAATCCCTATCTACTAATATCCTGATGGTGGTGGTAGCCAGTACACTTTGAGCAGCACTTGTGTTAATTTCCGAAGTGGGGTGTTTGGGGGTGGAATGGTCCTAGTGAGAACGCTGTGTGAGTTGTGGCGTTCTTTTCCCTGATTGCCATTTGTGCCGGGGGGGGGGGGGGGGGTCCCCTGATCGTTCCAGTCTCCACTGTGGGCCACAGCAGTATGGGAGGGGTGGGGGGCTGAGGTGGTGGGCCTCCAGAGGACAGGAAGAGGTGTCGTCCTCCGTGTCCCTCCTTCGTCCTCTTGTGGTGGAGGGGAAGGGGCTCTGTCATCACTAACTATTATCTGAAGAGCGAAGCGAGAGAGACAGAAAGAGAAATAATAAACACATATTTTGATTTTGCTTTCCTCATTGTGTTTTTCTCTTTGATATTTTGACCACAAAACCTATACTTATGATAACCAACAACACATCTGGTTTTAAGTTGTGATACGTATTCTGTTTGTTGTCCCGTGTGTACGGTTTACTCAAACTTCAATGCCTGCAGAAATAACTATGTATCGGTGGAGCACAAGATATATCTACGCGTATGTACTCCAAAGCCCTTTCAAGCATCCTGTGCATGTGAACTACTGTTGTATCTGTTCATGATAAGTATCAGAGTGCGTCCCAAATGGCACCTTCTTCCCTATAAATTGCACTACTTTTGACCAGGGCCCAAAGAGCTCTCAAAAGTAGTGCAATTTATAGGGAAGAAGGTGCTGTTTGGGACGCACCCGGATACTTTACTGATAAAGAGTACAGAGTGTCATATGGGATGCAGTATCAATAATTCACAGTACCTTTGTTCTCCTCTGTGTCAGTAGCTGTTTCAGTCAGCCTTTGGCGCAGTTCATTATACTTGGTCTCCACTTCCTGAAAGCAGATTTTTGACAGAAACTTAGCTCTGGTAGAACATATGAACATACAGATGGATAAAATTAGTGTATGGGTGGATGGCCCCATACAGTAAAACAAATATAATAGTATGAGCAAACAGGCAGATTGACAAACAGATGTCTTGATCATGCCGCGTGAGAGACTGCATGATAGACATTGAATAACTTTACCTATAAAGCCCTTCTCATACATTTCACTCAAAGCGCGAGTTCTGGGCCGAAGATGCCCTGGGGCGCACATCAAAGATCAGCTAAGAACATAAAACTGACCTTAGAATTTGAAGCCAGGTCTGATTTATCTGAAATCTTTCAAATACTTTAAAGCTGCAATATGTCAGTTTTTGGAAGATCTGACCAAATTCACATAGAAATATGAGTTATAGATATGTCATTCTCATCGAAAGCACGTCTAAGAAGCGGTAGATCTGTTCTATGTGCGCTATTTCTATGCTTACCATTGTTAAGTTTCGTTTTCACGTCTTTTACTTTCCGTTTTGTACACTAGGTTAAACAGCTGAAAATTTCACAACGGTTTAGATGGTACAATTATTCTTTACACTATACTTGCTTGTTTTGTCACAAACTGAAATTAGGCAAACTATTAGAATATTAGGAACCAGGAAATGGTGCAGCAATTTCTGCATAATGCACTTTTAAGCGCTTACTCTAGCCTGCCTGAAGTGCTAAATGGGCGTGGTTTGCCATTTTGGGACTCTTCTAATTGGTCTCAATCAACCACTTTTAAAGGGATACTTTGGGATTTTGGCAATGAGGCACTTTAACTACTTCCCCAGAGTCAGATGAACTCGTGGATACCATTTTTATTTCTCTGCGTGCTGTTTGACTTAAGTTGCTAACTAGTGCCATGCAAGCAGATAGCACAATAACAGTCAGTCTATGGCTAAGACTGATTAGCATTGGCGCGTGAAACTACCTCTAACCTCCTTCATACTGGACAGAGATATAAAAATGGTATCCACAAGTTCATCGAACTGTGGGGAAGTAGATAAAGGGCATCCTTGTCAAAATCCAGAGGTAATGATTTCAAATAGTATTTGAACCCAGGTCTGATCTATGGGGGGAAACGTCATGTTACTTAAAGGGGGGTTGATTGTGTACCTTCAGGTGCTGCAGGTTGGCCTGGAGCAGGCGGATGTGGGTCATGACCTGGCGTCTGAGTTTGGGGCCGGCACCCCCTGTCTGCGAGGACGAGGAGAGCAGCTTCTTCAGGTCGATGTCCGGGCCCCATTGGGCCCCACCCCCCCCGCCACTCGCCTGACCGTCATTGTCCGTGCTGCTCTCCCCCGAGGCCCCGTAGCCCTCCAGGACCATGTAACTGCCTGGGGAGGGAGGGAAAGAGAAATGGGGAGGGAGGGAGAGGGAGAGACGGTTGGAAATGGGTAAGTTATGCCCACCTGAGTACTTTAACTTCCACAATTAAAAAGGAACCTCAAACATGCTATAAAAACAACAGTATATCCTAACTTCCACTTAAGTAGAATTAGAACTTTGTCTCCTATTGACATCGACAACGATTCATGACTAAGTGAAATACTACTTCACCTAAGGGGTGAATCCCCTGCCGCTTTTCTGCCTTGAATGTCCCAGTTGGCTCACCGTATTCCTCGGAAGTCTCAAAGAAACCTGTGTCCCCAGACGGTAGTTCATTGGACCCCGGGGCCTCCTCCTCCCTCCCTGCCTCGGTCTTCTCCGAGGCGCCGTTCTCCGAGGAGCCAGTAGAGGGTGCTGCTACGCTGCTTGGGGCCGAGATACTGTTGTTGTCCTCTGGGCCCCTCAGGGACGTGGTCCTCAGCAGGCGGCCTCCAGGGGCTCGGCCCTTCCTCTGCTCTTTTTCTTTCCCCTTCTCTTTGTCCTTGTCGCTGCCCTCTGCTCTGCTCGTCATGTGGTTGAGAAGGACCTGCCTCAAGGCTGCCACTGGGATAAGGAGAGAGAGTCAGCGTGGCTACAGGGTCATGTTCATTAGGCTAAGAAGAAACACTCATTTTCAGTTTCCGTTGCAAAACATTTAGTGTGCCATTCAATGTGTCATTCTATCATTGTATGTGACATATTGGTCTAAGGCTAAGGCAGTGAACTCACAGGTTCTTAGGGCCTCCTCGGCTCTGGAGGGTGGCATGCCGAAGGCGTCATCGGGATCCTCGTCGTCGATGGTGATGCCCAGGCGTGACCTCTCCTGGAGGATGGGCAGACTGTCTGCCAGCTCTCCATCCAGAAAAGCTTCAACTTCCTCCTCATCTACCTCCTCCACTTCCTCCTCCTCTTCTTGTTCTTCTCTTCTGTCTGGCAGTGGCGAGTCCTCTTCTTCCTCGTCGTCTGATTTGACACCGTCAAATGGGTTGGTCGATGTGGGTGTGGGTTGCAGACCCGGCAAGGAAGTGACGTCTTTTTCTAGGGGACACAGATACATGGGTAATGAAGGCGTGTTACAGCTGCATGAAGAATAGTCAAACTCACATAGCTTTTCATAGGGTAGATGTTTTTTTTTTATTGTTAGATACTACTACACTGTTGGAGCTAGGAACACAAGCATTTCGCTAAAGCCGCAATAACATCTGCTAAATATGTGTATGTGACCAATAAAATGTGATTTGATTAGATTTTTGAAAATGTATTAAATGTCTAGATATTGATACCTGGGGACTGGGTACATCCCATGGAGGTGCGCTCAAGGTCTTTGTTCAGTTTGGGCACCCCCGTGCTGATAATCTCTACTGCGTCTCGCTCCACACTGCAACACACATGCCAAACGTATGCACGCATACACAAACGTAAATTATAAACTAGGGCGATGTGCCTTTTTTCATTAGAAAGCAGAGTGTATAAAAAAATAAAGGGAACACTTAAACAACACAATGTAACTCCAAGTCAATCACACTTCTGTGAAATCAAACTGTCCACTTAGGAAGCAACACTGATTGACAATAAATGTCACATGCTGTTGTGCAAATGGAATAGACAACAGGTGGAAATTATAGGCATTTAGCAAGACACCCCCAATAAAGGAGTGGTTCTGCAGGTGGTGACCACAGACCACTTCTCAGTTCCTATGCTTCCTGGCAGGTTTTTTTGGTCACTTTTGAATGCTGGCGGTGCTTTCACTCTAGTGGTAGCATGAGACGGAGTCTACAACCCACACAAGTGGCTCAGGTAGTGCAGCTCATCCAGGATGGCACATCAATGCGAGATGTGGCAAGAAGGTTTGCTGTGTCTGTCAGCGTAGTGTCCAGAGCATGGAGGCGCTACCAGGAGACAGGCCAGTACATCAGGAGACGTGGAGGAGGCCGTAGGAGGGCAACAACCCAGCAGCAGGACCGCTACCTCCACCTTTGTGCAAGAGGATCAGGAGGAGCACTGCCAGAGCCCTGCAAAATGACCTCCAGCAGGCCACAAATGTGCATGTGTCTGCTCAAACGGTCAGAAACAGACACCATGAGGGTGGTATGAGGGCCCGACGTCCACAGGTGGGGGTTGTGCTTACAGCCCAACACCGTGCAGGACGTTTGGCATTTGCCAGAGAACACCAAGATTGGCAAATTCGCCACTGGCGCCCTGTGCTCTTCACAGATGAAAGCAAGTTCACACTGATCACGTGACAGACGTGACAGTCTGGAGACGCCGTGGAGATCGTTCTGCTGCCTGCAACATCCTCCAGCATGACCGGTTTGGCGGTGGGTCAGTCATGGTGTGGGGTGGCATTTCTTTGAGGGGTAGCCCTCCATGTGCTCGCCAGAGGTAGCCTGACTGCCATTATGTACCGAGATGAGATCCTCAGACCCCTTGTGAGACCATATGCTGGTGCGGTTGGCCCTGGGTTCCTCCTAATGCAAGTCAATGCTAGACCTCATGTGGCTGGAGTGTGTCAGCAGTTCCTGCAAGAGAAAGGCATTGATGCTATGGACTGGCCCGCCCGTTCCCCAGACCTGAATCCAATTGAGCACATCTGGGACATCATGTCTCGCTCCATCCACCAACGCCACGTTGCACCACAGACTGTCCAGGAGAGATCCCTCAGGAGACCGTCCGCCACCTCATCAGGAGCATGCCCAGGAGTTGTAGGGAGGTCATACAGGCACGTGGAGGCCACACACACTACTGAGCCTCATTTTGACTTGTTTTAAGGACATTACATCAAAGTTGGATCAGCCTGTAGTGTGGTTTTGCACTTTAATTTTGAGTGTGACTCCAAATCCAGACCTCCATGAGTTGATGAATTTGATTTCCATTGATCATTTTTGTGTGATTTTGTTGTCAGCACATTCAACTATGTAAAGAAAAAAGTATTTAATAAGAATATTTAATTCATTCAGATCTAGGATGTGTTATTTTAGTGTTCCCTTTATTTTTTTGAGCAGTGTATATAAAAAGCCAACAAGGCCAGTGAACTCACTCGGTCTGAAGTAAAGGTATGATGTGTGTTTTCGTCTTCATGGTTTCTGCGCTCTGCGTTATCAGACACTGCCACCTAGTGGATGGGAGGAGTTAATGAGAAACAGACCAACCATATAAATAGAAAGTGAGCCCATCCTGTCTTCCTGGGAAGTGCACCATCTACAGTGACTTCAGAAAGTTCTCACACCAATTTACTTTTTCCACATTTTGTTGTTACAAAGCGGGACTAAAATGGATTTAATTTTCATTTTTGGCCAACGATCTACACAAAATCTATAAACTATTTATGAAAAAATATTAATATTTTATCTTGATTAGATAAGTATTCACCACCCTGAGACAATACAAGTTAGAAACACCTTTGGCAGCGAATACAGCTGTGATTCTCTAAGAGATTTGCACACCTGGATTGTACAATATTTGGCCATTCTTTTTAAAATTCTTCAAGCTCTGTCAAGTTGGTTGTTGATCATTGCTAGAAAGCTACTTTCAAGTTTTGCTATAGATTTTCAAGCTAATTTAAGTCAAAACTATAACTAGCTGTATTCCCAAAATGTCATTTCTTTGCCACATGTTTTACAGTATTATTTAAGTGCCTTGTCACAAACAGGATGCATGTTTTGGAATATTTTTATTCTGTACAGGCTTCATTCTTTTCACTCTATCATTTAGGTTAGTATTAAAGGTCCCCAAAGCACACACATCCCTGGGTCGCTCCTCTTTTCACTTCACTGCAGCTAGCGACTGGGACAAGCTGCAACAAACACTCAAACTGGACAGTTTTATCTCAATCTCTTCATTCAAAGACTCAATCATGGACACTCTTACTGACAGTTGTGGCTGCTTTGCATATGATGTACCTTCTTGCCCTTTGTGCTGTTGTCTGTGCCCAAAAATGTTTGTACCATGTTTTGTGCTGCTACCATGTTGTTGTCATGTTCTGTTGCTACCATGCTGTGTTGTAATGTGTTGCTGCCTTGCTACAGTATGTTGTTGTCTTAGGTCTCTCTTTATGTAGTGTTGTCTCTCTTGTCGTGATGGGTTTTGTCATATAAATACATACACATACAACAATTCAAAAGTTTGGGATCACTTAGAAATGTCCTTGTTTTTAAAAGAAAAGCAAATTTTCTGTCCATTAAAATTACATCAAATTGATCAGAAATACAGCGTAGACATTTTTTATGTTGTAAATGACTATTGTAGCTGGAAACAGCAGATAATTAAAAAAAAAATGGAATATCTACATAGGCAAAAAGAAGCCCATTATCAGCAACCATCACTCCTTTGTTCCAATGGCACGTTGTGTTAGCTAATCCAAGTTGATCATTTTAAAAGGTTAATTGATCATTAGAAAACCCTTTTGCAATTATGTTAACACAGCTGAAAACTGATGTTCTGATTAAAGAAGCAATACAACTGGCCTTCTTCAGACTAGCTGAGTATCTGGAGCGTCAGCATTTGTGGGTTCGATTACAGGCTCAAAATGGCCAGAAACAAAGAACTTTCTTCTGAAACTCATCAGTCTATTCTTGTTCCGAGAAATTGCCAAGAAACTGAAGATCTCATACAACGCGGTGTACTACTTCACAGAACAGAGCAAACTGTCTAACCAGAATAGAAAGAGTAGTGGGAGGCCCAGTGCACAACTGAGAAGGCCAGCATCCCGGAGTCGCATCTTCACTGTTGATGTTGAGACTGGTGTTTTGCTGGTACTATTTAATGGAGCTGCGAGTTGAGGACTTGTGAGGCATCTGTTTCTCAAACTAGACACTCTATTGAACTTGTCCCTCATGAGCAGTTTTCTTCCTCTCCGTCAGCTGAGTTAGGAAGGATGCCTGTATCTTTGTAGTGACTGAGTGTAATTAAGAACTTCACCATGCTCAAAGGGATATTCAGCATCAACCAATAGGTGCCCCTCTTTGCGAGGCATTTAAAAATCATTCTGTTTTTTGTGCTTGAATCAGAGCTTGAAATGCACATACTCGTTTGAGGGAACTTACAGATCATTGTATGTGTGGGGTACAGAGATCATGTTAACCAACTTATGTGATTTGTTAAGCACATTTTTAGGTCTGCCATAACAAAGGGGTTGAATATTTGTATTTATTATGGATCCCCATTAACTTCTGCCAAGGGGTCCAGCAAAATGAAGGCAGCTATACAATTTTAAAAACATTACAATACATTCATAACACATAAAGTGTGTGCCCTCAGAAAAACCTGGGAATACTTATTGACTGAATACATTTCATTTAATTGTTATTCATTTCAAGGGGTATTGTGTGTATATCAGTGACAGAAAATCTAAATTTAATCAATTTGAAATTCAGGCTGTGACAACCAAATGTGGAGAAATAAAGTGGTGTGTATACTTTCAGAAGGCATTGTATCTCTTTGAGAGCAACTTAGCTTGGAGCAAATCCAGATTTTTCGGTTGGAGGATTCTGTCCCTGCTTATTCTCCCCTGGAATCACTCATCTGGGATTTCTGGAAAACCTGGGAACTTTTGCAATCCTAGTTCCAGCCAGGTAACAACTGACTGGGATGCTTGAATAAAGTGACTTTGGGATGAACAGACAAACAGACTTACGTTCTTTGCTCGGACACGGTCTGGGCCATCAGCTCGTAGATCTGGGCTCCGTTGTCGGACATAGACAGCACAAAGAAGGACTTGTTGTCTGACAGGAGAAGAGACAATATCATTAGAACATACATTATATTGACAGTCTTTACTATTTTGTCTTTCCTCTCCAAAGTCCACTAGATATAGCCTGGTCCCAGGTCTGTTTGAGCTGTGTAGCCAACTCCAATTTCACGTCAGTAAAACAGAATGTGAGCTATTGCAAGATCAGGCAGGTTCCAAAAAGCTTACGCCAATAGTCACTGTCATGCCAAACATGGTGGTTGGCAAGACTGCACAAACAGATCTGGGACCAGGCTACTACAGACATGTTGCTTGAAGCAATTTGATAAGATATGATTCCAGGAGCCTTTTCAGTGGAATGCAACATTCAGAACAACACAGATGGAAACGTAGCAAATAGAGCAATAACTATTTATATCAGATTAAAAAAAATAATAATAATAATAAAATAAAATAAATAATTCACACTAAATAGCCCCCTTAATAAGCAAATAACAGTTGCTACATACATTTGATGAATTCTTCAAGAATAAAACTTAGAAATGCCTCATGAGCTTAGTTCAACTGTCGTACCCCTTCAAAACCCAAAATATAAGTTTGTGGTTAAAACTATAATGTTGATACAATGGATTGTCAGTCCTTGCATCTATAGCCCCTGTCTACGAATTTGAGGGTGGTTACATTTCTCAAGCCCCATCCCTTAGTGTTTTACTGAAACATAAACGAGGGAAAACGCTTTAATATTGTTAGAACTGAATGGACACACCGGTGGCTACCGAGCGCACCAGCACGGTGTTGAGGTTGATGATGGGGCTGAAGATGTGCTTGGTGTCGGCGGTGCCCGCCAAGTTCTTGCTGTGGCACTTGAGGACCAACCGCTCGTCCTGCTTCTGCAGCAGCACCAGGATATCCTCCAGGAGCAGCGTGTACAGCTCTGAGGGCACAGGAGGAAGTTCAAGGTAATACTTTTGTTTTTATAACCAAATGGCATCACAGACACTGAAATACATTGATAAACATCATTGAAATTCATGACAACATGACTCAAGTTGTTGATTCATTGGTATGGCATGGGGAACATTTTGTTTCTCTCAGTCCTGGCATTTGGTATAGAGAGAAGATGGTTTACAACACACAGAAAATCACTTATACTCAACAGGACAAGCTAGTCCTCATGTGGGCTAAAACTACTATAGCATGTGAACCCCGGGTCTTCTTCTCAGTCTTCTATTGTATGTTGTAGCCTACTTAGCTTTTCAGCATTGGATGAGGACAACTCTAGCGTACCAAAGGGCTAAGCTGAAAATGGAAATAACAATTGTCCTAAAGGTAAAAAATAATAATTATTCTCTACATGATCAACATTTCTACACCGCTAAAACACATTCTGTTGAAT
This sequence comes from Oncorhynchus mykiss, assembly GCF_057628025.1. Classification (NCBI taxonomy): domain Eukaryota; kingdom Metazoa; phylum Chordata; class Actinopteri; order Salmoniformes; family Salmonidae; genus Oncorhynchus; species Oncorhynchus mykiss. Next base: position 19,380,772 of record NC_143031.1, read on the forward strand.
TATGGGTACGTACCGATGGTCTTGTCTTTGTTGACCTTCCAGGAGAGAGGTCCCTCGTGCACCATCTTCTTCTTGGTCAGGTCTAGACTCTACACACACGCACATGCACACACACACGTCAGAACAGGCACCTTTCTACAGCTTTAAGCCAACGGTGGTTCTTGTCAATGAGAATCTGTCCAATTAACTTCCCTGGTCAAATAAAGGTAAATGCATGTAAATAAATGGAGACACAAGTAGTCTCACCTTGAACTCTGAGATCATTGGGTTCTCACTCTGTTTGAGAGAGGACAGGTCCAGGCGTCTCTGGTAGTCCTCTAACCTCTGTAGGGAGAGGAGCCCACACACTTACCAGCACTGGCTAGACAGTATACAGTTAGTACAGTCATTTAATATGGTGCCTTGCAAAAGTATTCATCCCCCTTGGTGTTTCTCCTATTTGGTTGCATTAAAACCTGTGATTTAAATGTATTTGTATTTCATGTAATGGACATACACAGAATAGTCCAAATTGGTGAAGTGAAATTACTTGTTTAAAAATAATAATAATAAAAATGGAAAAGTGGTGCGTGCATATGTATTCACCCCCTTTGCTATGAAGCCCCTAAATAAGATCTGGTGCAACCAATTACCTTCAGAAGGTGCATAATTACATTGCACACAGGTGGACTTTATTTAAATAAGTGTCACATGATCTCAGTATTTATACACCTGTTCTGAAAGGCCCCAGAGTCTGCAACACCACTAAGCAAGGGGCACCATCAAGCAAGTAGCACCATGAAGACCAAGGAGCTCTCCAAACAGGTCAGGGACAAAGTTGTGTAGAAGTACAGATCAGTGTTGGGTAATAAAAAAATATCAGAAACTTTGAACATCCCACGGAGCACCATTAAATCCATTATTAAAAAATGGAAAGAATATGACACCACAACAAACCTGCCAAGAGAGGGCCGCCCACCAAAACTCATGGACCAGGCAAGAAGGGCATTAATCAGAGCGTCAACAAAGAGACCAAAGATAACCCTCAAGGAGCAGCAAAGCTCCACAGCGGAGATTGGAGTATCTGTCCATAGGACCACTTTAAGCCGTATACTCCTCAGAGCTGGGCTTTACGGAAGAGTTGCCAGAAAAAAGCCATTACTTAAAGAAGAAAATAAGAAACACGTTTGGTGTTTTCCAAAAGGCATGTGGGAGACTCCCCAAACATATGGAAGAAAGGTACTCTGGTCAGATGAGACTAAAATTGAGATTTTTGGACATCAAGGAAAATGCTATGTCTGGCGCAAACCCAACACCTCTAATCACACCGAGAACACCAACCGGCAGGGACCAGGAAACTGGTCAGAATTAAACGAATGATGGATGGTGCTAAATGCAGGGAAATTCTTGAGGGAAACCTGTTTCAGTCTTCCAGAGATTTGAGACTGGGGCGGCGGTTCACCTTCCAGCAGGACAATGGTCCTAAGCATACTGCTAAAGCAACACTTGTGTGGATTAAGGGGAAACATTTAAATGTCTTGGAATGGCCTAGTCAAAGCCCAGACCTCAAGCCAATTGAGAATCTGTGGTATGACTTAAAATTGCTGTACATCAGAGGGACCCATTCAACTTGAATGAGCTGGAGCAGTTTTGCCTTGAAGAATGGGCAAAAATCCCAGTGGCTAGATGTGCCAAGCTTATAGAGACGTACCCCAAGAGACTTGCAGCTGTAATTTCTGCAAAAGCTGTCTCTACAAAGTATTGACTTTGGGGGGGTGAATAGTTATGCACTTATTTCTTGTTTATTTCACAATAAAAAATATTTTGCATCTTCAAAGTGGTAGGCATGTTGTGTAAATCAAATGATTACAAACCCCCCAAAAATATATTTTAATTCCAGGTTATAAGGGGGGTGAATACTTTTGCAAGCCACTGTAGACAGCCATATTAAGGTAGGAAGTGAATCCCATTGGTGCAGTCTGAACTGGCTTCGCTTAATTTAGCTTGCAAGTGTCCCACAGTTTTCAATTGAAACGTGGCTGCACCATGACAACTGTTGGTGTAGCCAGATGTGTGCATGTGTTCACCATGTGTCTAGTCCCAGTGGTTGTCCTCTCCATAGTCAGTTACCTGTTTGTTCTCTGCCTCTTTCACTGTCTGGTTGACATAGTTGAGGATCGTCCTGCAGCACTCCCCGGCCCTCTTCACCTTGTCCCTCTCCTCTGCATCCTCTGTCAGGCAAAAAAACAAACAAGCAGATGATATCAGTCTCATGGAGTGGACCAAATAAATGCACAACAAAACTGTGTTTTATAGTGGTGCTGTCTACTGTACCTGTGTACTTGGCTATGCTCTCCAGCAGTAGCGGATACTTGGTCAGCCTCTGCATCTCCACTGGAATGATATCCTTCAGCTGCAGTCTGCGACACAGACGGTTGCTCTCAGCCTCCTACGGGACGAGAGAGACACACTCGAGTCAGTACTACAGTCACTCACTCCAGATCAAATGGTCAATCTGACGACATCCCAATGATGACGAAAGCCAGTTTTTTTCCTTTAGAGATATCATTGTGTTTCCAAGCCACTATAATGCAAAATCTTCATTAGCGCCAACTGAGAATGCATGGAGTAGAATGCCCGGTCGTCAAGAGAACCTTCAGAACAATATTGTGACACAACATGCAACCCATGATCAGTAGAATATAGTATAGTATACTGTGTCGTACCTGCATAAAGGAGGTGAAGCGCTGGTCTTTCTTCTGCCGGGTCTTGATGAGTTCCAGGGCAAAGGGCTGGTTACTGCAGAAGGTGCCCACCGCCCGCTTGATCTTCTCCTCCTCATCATCACTGAACTACACACATGCACAGAGGGACATGGTAACATGCGCGCCCACATACGCACAGGGGGACATGGAAATGCAGGGACACAGAAAAGGACACAGACACACACACAGCAATGTTAGCAATGGCTTTTGGATATAATACTCCCCCTCTCCTGCAGTGACTGAAAATATATCCCAAAATGCCAATAGGGCTCTGGTCAAAAGTAGTGCACTATAAAGGGAAGTCTTCTCTTACCCAAGCTAGTAGATCGTCTCCTATCAGGTCTATCACTGACGTCTCGTTCTTCTTCCGAATGACCGTCATCTGTTCCGTTATCCACACTGTAGGGAGGAAGAGAAAAGTCAGGGAAAAGAGGACATTTGTTTGAGAATAGGTGTAATTTCAATGATTTAGGAAGTGAAAATTCTAGTTGTGTAAATTAGCATTATCCCTGAGAGAGGAGTTTGACTGTAGCTTTGAAGAGGAAGCCCCGCGGTGAGTATAGCTAGCATTGCACACACACAGAGACACACACACACACACAAACACACACACACAGTGTACCGTGTAGCTGGACAATCTCCTCTAGGTTAGTGAAGATGTGTTTAATGTCTCCAGGAGGCAGGATGCTGTCTCGGGTTAGTTTCTGGCAGAACACGTTATCCAGCACCTTCAACATCCTCAGGTGTGCCCGCTCTGTGTAGAAGAGCTCTGTGGAGACGCACACATTCAGACCCACAGAATTAAACAGAACACGATAGCTGCCATTATCAGCCCATTCTAAAGCTATGCAGGTCTATGACATCAGCCACTAGTACAGGGTTTCCAAAACTCGGTCCTCCAAGGTGTGCGCGTATTGGTTTTTGCCCTAACACTACACAGCTGATTCAAATAATAAACTCATCAAGCTTTGATACTTTGAATCAGCTGTGTAGTGTTAGGGCAAAAACCGAAACGTGCACCCCTTGGGGTCCTGAGGACCGAGTTTGGGAAACGCTGCTCTATCATATCTCTATGGTCAAACCGTCATAAGACAGGCGGAACCCATTGTCTTCTGACAGATGGTGCTATTCTAACGCACCCGCAGACGGCTGTCACGCTACCTGATGCAAGACAATGAGGTGGAACCAAGATTTTCATTTGGGATTGAGGCTTGCAGATTTCCTGGTATATCAGGATCTACGCAACATAGAATTTGGAGACTTTCCTACGGAAACGTCACACAAACCTTAGCGACTTGTGGTTTATTTAGCTAGCGGACCGACCATCGCTGATAATCATGATGAAAGAGTTCACCACTTGACTTGAATGGACACAGTAGGCTTGGTCATAGACATACTCAAATAGTCAATAAGGTTTAGGTGAGGCTGGGGCGGATAGGATATAAAGGTATAAAAATGTAAAGGACAAATTATAATACAGCGCATCATATTTGCCATCTCAAAGCTAAACAGTTAGCATGAAACTACTTTGAATATTCAACAGCTATCTATCTGTATGATTGATCCCCAGGCAGCTGTACAGTATGTGGAGCCAAAATGGCCACCGGCCTCACCGTTGATGACTTCCTGTCTTTTGATCTCCTGTGGAGTCAGGCCCGCCAGGACCTCTCGGCTAACCAGCGCCTGCCAGTTGGGAGGGTCCTGCTCGCACTCAATCTCGTTCCCCTGGTCGTCCTCACTCGGCACATCCCCACAGCCTAACCCGTCCATCCTGACATGAAAACAAGAAGTCTCTGATGGTGACACCTGGATTGTGTTGATTAGGGCATGAAGTAGCAAAATATTTTGCATCGGAACCCTGTTTCAGTTCATTTTCTTAAGTTTGTTTTAATTGAACTTTTATTTATCCGGGAAGTCCCGTTGAGATCAGAAGACCTCTTTTACAAGAGACCTGGTGCTTAATGAACACGGCCCTGGGCCCAATTAAACAACAGTAAAGCGAAACTCTACGATTGAGATTGGGAAAGTTACCGAGTTACTAAGTGCAGATGTCAAGCCTGTAATACATGGTAGAGAGAGGGGGACCAATAACTCAATCAATTATATTCAAAGGTTTTGCCAAAGTTAAGTTCAAGTTTAATCATGTTAATTGTGTTTAATCAATCACAATTGATTCAATTATGTGGGCAACACAAACGTTTTCAATAGCTGGTACTACCGAACAACTGGGGAAAATCAGTTATCATTCATGCCATTCATATGACTACAGAGACAAAAAAACAACAACCGGATCTGTGTTCAAATAGTATTTGAAATTATTTATCCGTACTTGATTGAGCTTGCCTGGCTAAATTGACCAATAGAACAGTCCTTAAACTGCAAACCCTGCCCATATGGCACTCCAGAACAGCTCGATTTCAAATTGTACTTGAACCCAACAACATCAGATGAAATAGACCCCAAAAAAATAAGAATAGGGAAAGACTCACCTCTGGGCTGGTTTGGGTGTGCCTCCCTCTTGAGCCCTGGGGAAAGAAGATCACGGTCCCTGTCAACACACTTTCTGCCATTCACCAAATCCCTCTTTTCAATCCTCCACATCTATCTGAGCAGAGGTCCTAAGGCATAAGTTGGAGAACTCCCCATCTCCAAGTAATACACCATAAGAGGACCTTTCTTTCAATGAGTTTCAATGAGGTCATGAATGATCGGAGAGACAAAGACAGCGATTCAGCAGTGCAGTGCTGTAGCAGCAGCACCCGAACAGAAACGGCTCCGAGGCCTTGAGCAGGACGGCTGGGTATGGGCTGTGTAACCCAACAGCATGGCTGTATGAGACTGCAGACTTTGCGGGCGACTGGTTGCGTCGGGTGAGAACGGATGAGCTTGGCAGTGGACCAACACGGCAGCAAAACATTCTGCCTTGGAAGGCTTTTCCCGGGAGAGCTTGCTCCCTATTCGGAACAATATTTCAGTGATCATGCAATCTCGCTCAGCATAAGATTTAGGGTGCATCCCAGATGCCACCCTATTCCCTATTTAGTGCACTATTTTCGACCAGAGCCCAAAGGGAATTGGGTGCCATTTGGGAGGCAGATTTAGTGTAGATTTGTGTTGACCCAGAGGACAGTCCTGACTCGGATTAAATAAGCCCTTTGAGGTGAAGGGATGGTATATATCAGAGTATCTCAACCCTTGAGCAGATTAGAATATTCACTATGTATTGCTGAAACCATCACATTTGATTACAGCAGATCTGCCCTCTGTATTTCTACGCTGTATATTACTAGCACATTACATGGAGAGGTGCTGTTACCAAGTCAATCAGCCTATCATAGTCACTATAACGTCACTATGTAAACAATAGTATTTTTGAGGGGGGGTAAACGCTGCTGCAAGCAAAGAGGTTATCAGAAATGATAATCATACAATAACTATTTCGTTCCCTTTTTATCCACCGTTTGTAAAATTCACTGACTGTACAAAACATTAAGAACACCTGCTCGTTTCATGACATAGACTGACCAGGTGAATCCAGGTGAAGCTATGATCCCTTATTGATGTCACTTGTTAAATGCACTTCAATCAGTGTAGATGAAGGGGAGGAGACAAGTTAAAGAAGGATTTTTAAGCCTTGAGACAATTGAGACATGGATTGTGTATTTGTGCTATTCAGAGGGTGAATGGGCAAGACAAAAGATTTTAGTGCCTTTGAACGGGGTATGGTAGTAGGTGCCAAGCGCAACGGTTTGAGTGTAGAACTGCAACGCTGCTAGGTCTTTCATGCTCAAAAGTTTCCAAAGTGTATCAAGAATGATCCACTACCCAAAGGACATCCAGCCAACTTGACACAACTGTGGAAAGCATTGGAGTCAACATGAGCCAGCATCCCTGTGGAACGCTTTCAACACCTTGTAGACTCCATTCCCAAATTCAATTGTTCTGAGGGCACAAAAGGGTGCAACTCAATAATAGGAAGGTGTTCCTAATGTTTTGTACACTCAGTGTACATCGATGAATGTTCTTGCTTACCTCATAGTTTAGTTTTAAAATGTAACGCTTGCTAAACAAATTAATGTAAAATAGGTTGATTAAGTAAATTGTCCTCAATGGCCTCGTAGCTTGAATTTAGAATGACAATGGCCACAGCCTGAATTAGGTCAAATCAAATTTGATTTGTCACATACACATGGTCAGCAGATGTTAATGCGAGTGTAGCGAAATGCTTGTGCTTCTAGTTCCGACCATGCAGTAATATCTAACAAGTAATCTAACAATTTCACAACAACTACCTTATACACAAGTGTAAAGAAATGAATAAGAATATGTACATACAAATATATGGATGAGCGATGGCTGAACGGCATACGCAAGATGCAGTAGATGGTATAGAGTACAGTATATACATATGAGATGAGCAATGTAGGGTATGTAAATATTATATAAACTGGCATTGTTTAAAGTGGCTAGTGATACATTTATTACATCCAATTTTTTATTATTAAAGTGGCTAGAGATGAGTCAGTATGTTGGCAGCAGCCACTCAATGTTAGTGATGGCTGTTTAACAGTCTGATGGCCTTGAGATAGAAGCTGTTTTTCAGTCTCTTGGTCCCAGCTTTGATGCACCTGTACTGACCTCACCTTCTGGATGATAGCGGGGTGAACAGGCAGTGGAGGAACTTAAAACTTTCCACCTTCTCCACTACTGTCCCGTTGATGTGGATAGCGGGCTGCTCCCTCTGCTGTTTCCTGAAGTCCACGATCATCTCCTTTGTTTTGTTGACATTGAGTGTGAGGTTATTTTCCTGACACCACACTCTGAGGGCCCTCACCTCCTCCCTGTAGGCCGTCTCATTGTTGTTGGTAATCAAGCCTACCACTGTAGTGTCGTCTTTAAACTTGATGATTGAGTTGGAGGCTGTATGGCCACGCAGTCATAGGGGAACAGGGAGTACAGGAGAGGGCTGAGAAGGCACCCTTGTGGTGCCCCAGTGTTGAGGATCAGCGGGGTGGAGATGTTGTTTCTTACCCTCACCACCTGGGGATCGGCCCGTCAGGAAGTCCAGGACCTAGTTGCACAGGGCGGGGTCGAAACCCAGGGTCTCGAGCTTAATGACGAGTTTGGAGGGTACTATGGTGTTAAATTCGATGAACAGCATTCTCACATAGGTATTCCTCTTGTCCAGATGGGTTAGGGCAGTGTGCAGTGTGATTGCGATTGTGTCGTCTGTGGACCTATTGGGGCGGTAAGCAAATTGGAGTGGGTCTAGAGTGTCAGGTAGGGTGGAGGTGATATGGTCCTTGACTAGTCTCTCAAAGCACTACATGATGACGGAAGTGAGTGCTACAGGGCGATAGTCATTTAGCTCAGTTATCTTAGCTTTCTTGGGAACAGGAACAATGGTTGCCCTCTTGAAGCATGTGGGAACAGCAGACTGGGATAAGGATTGATTGAATATGTCCGTAAACACACCAGCCAGCTGGTCTGTGCATGCTCTGATGATGCGGCTAGGGATGCCATCTGGGCCGGCAGCTTTGCGAGGGTGAACACATTTAAATGTTTTACTCACGTTGGCTGCAGTGAAGGAGAGCCCACAGATTTTGGAAGCTGGCCCTGTCGGTGGCACTGTATTGTCCTCAAAGCGAGCAAAGAATTTGTTTAGATTGTCTGGGAGCAAGACATCGTGGTCCGCGACGGGGCTGGTTTTCTTTTTGTAGTCTGTGATTGACTGTAGACGCTGCCACATACATCTTGTGTCTGAGCCATTGAATTGCGACTCTACTTTGTCTCTATACTGACGCTTAGGTTGTTTGATTGCCTTGCGGAGGGAATAGCTACATTGTTTCTATTTGGTCATGTTTCTGGTAGCCTTGCCCTGATTAAAAGCCGTGGTTCGCGCTTTCAGTTTTGCGTGAATGCTGCCATCAATCCACGGTTTCTGGTTGGGGAAGGTTTTAATAGTCACTGTGGGTACAACATCATCGATGCACTTGCTAATAAACTCGCTCACGGAATCAGCGTATTCAGCAATGTTATTGTCCGACGCTATGTGGAACATATCCCAGTCCACGTGATCGAAGCAATCTTGAAGCGTGGAACCCGATTAGTCGGACCAGCGTTGAACAGACCTGAGCATGGGCGTTTCCTGTTTTAGTTTCGGTCTATAGGCTGGGAGCAACAAAATGGAGTCGTGGTCAGATTTTCCGGGGGAGGGCTTTGTATGCGTCTCGGAAATTAGAATAACAATGATCCAGGGTTTTGCCACCCTGGGTCGCGCATTCGATATGCTGATACAATTTAGGGAGCCTTGTTTTCAGATTACCCTTGCTAAAATCCCCAGCTACAATAAATGCAACCTCAGGATATGTGGTTTCCAGTTTACATAGAGTCCAATGAAGTTTGTTCAGGGCCGTCGATGTGTCTGCTTGGGGGGGATATACATGACTGTGATTCTAATCGAAGAGAATTCTCTTGGTAGATAATGAGGTCGGCATTTGATTGTAAGGAATTCTAGGTCAGGTGAACAAAAGGACTTGTATGTTGTTATGATCACACCACGTCTCGTTAATCATAAGGCATACACCCCCACGCTTCTTCTTACCAGAGAGATGTTTGTTTCTGTCGGCGCGATGCGTGAAGAAATCAGGTGGTTGTACCGACTCTGATAACGTATCCCGAGAGAGCCATGTTTCCGTGAAGCAGAGAATATTACAATCTCTGCTGTCTCTCTGGAAGGCAACCCTTGCTCGGATTTCGTCTACCTTGTTGTCAAGAGACTGGACATTGGCAAGTAGTATATTCGGGAGCGGTGCGTGATGTGCCCATCTACGGAGCCTGACCTGAAGACCACTCCGACCACTCCACTCCGTCCGTTTGTTATAACAAGAGGTACACTATCAAAGTGTATCGCTTCTGTGGCCTGTGTGGTCTAACAGAGTCTGCATGGGTTCGAATCCGCCCCGAGACCATGAATTTGTTCCCGCCCTTACCTGTCACTTTCACGCTCCTCCTCCTGTAATTGGTCCAGGGTGCAAGGGCTGAAGTCAAAGTGGGTGCTGGTTAGGTGGACCATCCCGTCCAGGGTGTCGCCCGAGTGGAGCCCGTCGGTGCTCAGTCTGGGTAGGGCAGAAGAGGGAGTGAGTCCTGGAGAGGAGAGAACAAAATAGGAGGAGAGGTCAGGGGTTGTAAGTAAAAAGTATCTCAGAGTAGGAGTGCTGATCTATGATCAGGTCCCCATTGTCCATGTAATCTTATTTTCGTTGTGATCTAAAAGACAAGACCGATCCTAAATCAGCATTTCTACTCTAAGACACTTGATACATATGACCCCAGAGGGAGGCTCTTACATTAGAACAATCCAAGGTTAATGGGCTAATGTCCAGGTGGATTAATAATGTTCCATTAAATTCGACCTAGGCTTATGTCCTTCTCCAGGTGGATTAATGAAGTTCAATTACATTTTAGCAGGGTGAATGTCCCTCTCCATGTGAATTAATAAAGTTATATTCTATGTCCAACCAGAGGCAATATGGTCCTAAGCAATATGGTGAAGGCTCACGTAAGTTTCTTCATTCTGAAGGTCAAACAAGATCTCCATGGAAGAGAAGTGCGTAAGTCAACAGTTGTCTTATCGTGCGGTGGAACAAGCTCAAGACTAGAGATACGCTATAGTCTAAAAGCAGTGCAAAAATAATATCTGCACTACACACAGCAGATGTTTCAAAAAGAAAATAGAGAGGGGTCGTTTCGACAGATCATATGCAGACAAAGCCTAGACGACGTTCTGAAAACAAGGCCTCCCCCCAATTAGGAATAAACAAGAAAAAGCCAAAGAAAGCAATTGTGTTCCAGAAGGCTGGGCCACTGTAAGCCGGGCTAAGCCAGTGTAAAAGAGTCCTGACAACAAAAGGCCAAGGAGAAAACATGTCTGAGAGGAGGGAAGTGGATGACAGAACAAAAGCAAACAGACAACGTGGGGAGGAAAGAAAGCGAGGAAGCCAGCTTGGAGGGAAAACATGAAGACAGAAAGAGAGAGCGAGAAAAGAGGTATGGATTATACTGAATGAGGTGAGTCCACCCATCAAATATATAGCTATTTGAGTATTTGGAAAAGCACTAAAGCGCTATACTGTATGACACAATTCTTTACCTTCTATCATCATTTGAGAGAAGTGGAGAGGAAAAGGCAGATATGAAGAAACAGTAAGGAGGAAAGGCATAGGTTGGGGGAGAGAGGAGGGGTCCTTACCCGAGTCAGAGTCGCGTCCCGTCGGGTCGGAGCCCTGGCTGGCTGGGGCACTGTGGGGGGGCGGTGCGATGTAGGCCAAGGGGTGGGTGGCCGCGTCAGAGCCTGGATCGCTAAATTGGCTGCGGGCACGGATGCCGCCTGCCGAGAATTCTGGTTGCTCGAAGACGCTGAGGGCGGGCTGGGAGAGCTGCTTCTGGGGGCCCCGATGCTTGTTCAACTCCATGGCCTTACTGACTACACACACAGATATAAGCCAAACGAGAGTCAGTAGCTCACACAGCCATGCACAGCCACACTATCTCCAAACCCAGAGCTCAGGGAGAAAGAAGGAGCAGCAGCTATGAAGAGGGAGGGGGCTTGAGACGAACCACAGTGGCTTGGCTGATACAATACAGATATAGATCAACTAGATCTACTAGATTGGCCAATTGGTTGACAACGGCAAAGTAGCAATGTTATGACAAAAGGGTCCATATCTTCCTCATTTCTAAATGGACATCTGATCAAATGAAAAGGAGCAGTATGGAAGTACAGATGTATTTATCTCAATATGAAATCATAAAAAAATGTAAAACATCACACTGATTAATTGCAATACTTATTATACTTGTAAAAATGTTTTAGTCGTGATATATAAATGTCTCCCAAGGCTCTTTGAACATGTAAATGAGTGTGTGTGCAAGTCTAATATGTGTATATCTATGGAGGGAGCAGCACAACGTAATGGGGAGCTGGCCCACACAACTCCAGACAGGCACTTCCTGTTGCGGAAGTCCACAATCTCCTTACAGAACTGGATGTGAGATGTAATGTGTCTGAGCCTGAACACAACACCACTAGCTTCTGTCCTCAGTGCAATACCAGGGCTATACATTCCCTTGAACTAAGTTCAAATATCCACACCTGCATACTACTGGTGATGTATTGGACATGCATATTAGGTAAATGCTAGTGTGGATATTGGCACATAGGGATGTTGTTATTTTTGTATATGAAAAAATGTGTCACTACAGAGCCTGTTACACATCTCACACTAACCATTACCGTTTTTTTTGCGTTCCAAACTGGCACACTAGGAGGGAACTGTTAAGTGTACTACGTCCATTTGTACTCTTCCACACTTACTTGAAGCTGAGTCCACGCGGCTGGGCCGCCGAGGAGGGCCAAGGATGCTGGGAAAGCGAGGCTTCTTCACCTTCTCCTCCCCCTCTTTCTCAGGTTTGATGCTCTTCTGCTCCACAGAACAAAACACATACAAACTGCCCAGTCAGAGAATTTAAAACGGGGTCACTTTCAGTGGGCAAATGTTGTAGAACGTTGAAGATAGACATGTCATGAATAGAGCTGCCGTGATTCCTTATTATACATATTCTACATGTCAATGAGGCTTCTTTTTTTATGCTATTTTTATCTGGAAGTTGCACAAGATTGTTCCCTACTGAACGCTACCCTGGAAAGCTGCTAACAAGTGAGACACTATGTCACCATGCTTGTTACCAAGAAAAAACTCATACTAAGAAGTAAAACGGTGCCGCTGTGAGAAGAAACTGAATAATTTATGCTACATTAAATTAGAAGTTCCTACAAGCTGTAAAAGATGATGTATTTGTGCTCAAATACATCATTGATGCATCAAGCTGGTTGTGTACAGTATGTGTCTGTGTGTGTTGTACCTTGATCTTGGGCAGGAAGTTGATGCGGACTCGTTTGGGCTCTAGGCTACGTGGTTCCTTTACTTTCACCCCCAGGTGTTTCATATAGGTGAGGATGACATACTGCATAGTAGTGCTGCAACACAATACACTATTTATTCATTGTTTATATTACCATTAACCCAGTACAGCCCAATTTATCATTTATCATTTAAATCATCATATTGATGATATTATTATACTTAGAAAAACAGTTAAGTCATGACACATAAATGTCTCCCAAGGCTCTTTGAAAACAGTAATTCTAATAGGACACGTTATCAATCACTAGAAGCACATGTGAGGAAAATCGAATGAAAAGGTTAGGAAACTGACCTAATCAGTTTTTACTAATCGCCCTGTTCCATTCATATTGTCAGAACAGGGTCGTGTTAATTAGGGCGTGTAAAGGAAAACATTTTGCAACTAAAAACAAAAATATTTTTTTCACAAGACCAGGTAGTCCCTCCCCACATCGGTCTGTTTTCTACCATTTGGTACTAATAAACACCACCCTGGCACAACTCAAAGTGTGTAGTACCACAGATCTCCAACAGATGGAGGCAGATGACACTTTTAAAAACTTGTATTTAACCTTTTATTTAACTAGGCAAGTCATTACGCTATGACGTAATGGCAGACACAATGCGTCCTAAATGGCACCCAATTTGGTAGTGCATAATAGTGCATAATATAGAGAATAGGGTGCTAGTTAGGTTACTGAATATGTGTCCCATGTCACTTCAACAGCTCTTCTCACAGCATGGATAGAAACAACATGCTGATGGAATTCACATATTAGAAATATGCAGCCACAACATGAGCCATTCCCCAAATAGACCACACAACATTGTGCATGCACGCACGCACACACCATCTGTCCTAGCACAGAGAAGAAGACCCCTTAGTCAGAACAGAACGCCGGTTAGCCATATGGGATATGAACCACTATCATATAATCTGTGTGCTAACTACATGCGACTGAAAATAGTGGGAAGAAATGGTTTAGAGTATTAAACCAAGAGAACATAATTCCAATACGCGTGGACTTCCGATCAGGACTGTATACACAAAGCATCTGATAGTAGGTGTGGTGATCTAGGATCAGGTCCCCCCTGTCAATATAATAATAAACATCAACCAAAAGGGGAAATGATCTTAGATCAGCACTCCTACTCCGACAGGTTATGTGAATACAGGCCCAGATAGTGTGGGTGTTGTAATTGAACTCATACACAACCACTGTGTGACCACACACACTCACTTGAATTCATTCAACAATCAACACGCTACTTCCCCAGCAAACGTTCTATACTCTAGTATGAGAACAGACCTATCCTCGTCAAATTCTGACATGAAGTGGTTAGTTACTTTAACATCAGGGGTCGGCAACAGGTGGCCCGCAGGGAATTTTTGGGGCCCTCAAGCAAAACAGGAAATCTGTATCTCAGGTACGAAATAATCATTTTCAAATACAATCTCTTATTGAGCTTAGTTGTGGTCAATATGCAGTGTACAAATTATTATAATTATGTTGCCCCCCCCCCAACCATCCACTGACAAAAATCTAGTTGCCAACCCCGGCTTTAGATAAAAAAAATCCCCCCTTACCACTTCTCCTCTTCTGTGGGCTGTGACGTCAGCCTGGAAGAAGAGAAACAAATAATAGGGTTAAGTGACACACACACACGTGTAAGCGTGCACACACGCACACACACAACAATAAGCAGTTTCACTTCTACTTCAAATAGACACATGTGTAGTCTGCTTGTATAATGGTAATGCAGTTCTATTAGCCCATGTTTAATATCTCAATTAGTCATTATGTGATTCCTCACATCCTATCTCCTCGCCTCCTTCTCAACTGTATTGGAGGAGAAGATCCAAGGTCCCTTTATTCTGACCTTTTTCTCCAATATTTTTTGAGAAGGATGAGAGGAGAGAGGATGTGAAGAATCAAAGAAAGATTAGTTGAGAAACAGCCCATGACTGGCGAGCTTTCTGGCACAAAATGGCTGCCGTGCATCATCCAGGTGGGTGCTACACATTGGTGCTACACATTGGATCTCGTCACGGTATCTCTGTGCATTCAAATTGCCATAGATAAAATACATTTGTGTTCATTGTCCGTAATTTATGCCTGCTCATACCATAACCCCACCGCTGCGATGGGGCATTCTGTTCACAACGTTGACATCAGTAAACCGCACACAACGCTATACACATGGTCTGCAGTTGTGAAGGGGTGTTACTGCGAAATTCTCTAAAACAACATTGAAGGCGGCTTATGGTAGAGAAATTATCAATGAATTCTCTGGCAACAGCTTTGGTAGACATTCATGCAGTCAGCATACTAATTGTATGCTCCCTCAGAACTTGAGACATCTGTGGCATGGTGTTGTGTGACAAACCTGCACATTTTAGAGTGGCCTTTTATTGTCCCCAACACAAGGTGCACCTGTGTAATGATCATGTTATTTAATCAGCGTATTGATATGCCACACCTGTCAGGTGCATGGATTATCTTGGCAAAGGAGAAGTGCTCACTAACAGGGAATACGGTTTTGGTGCATATGGAACAATTCTGGTATCTTTTATTTCAGGTTATGAAACCAACACTTTACATGTTGTATTATTTTTTTGTTCAGTGTAGAATCATTTAGGATCTCTGTGATGCTTAGGTTTTTTTCTGTTATCAAACAAAACTCTAAAAGGCCCAAAATATTCACAAGGCAATTTCAAAAGGCCAAAATCTGCATGTGCTTGCACATGTCAAAACATTGGTAACTAGTAGCTACGGTCTATCCCGGAACGGCTTAAACCTTCACACTGGCATCAACACTAAACAGGTGAGTGCAGGTAAGAGAGACGGTCTTGGGAGAGTGAGATGATATCAGTGGTCTTGAAAGTACAAGTATGTGTCTCTGTCTGTCTCTGTTGTCTGTCTTTGTATGTCTGTCTGTCTGTGTCTGTGTGTTTGAGAGAGAGCGATAATATCTAACTTGTATCTATCTTAATCCCTGTAATCTGTACAGTTTGGCGTGTTTGAGGCCCAGAGAGCAGAGACACGCAATCACTCACTGACCTGGAAATAATTCCCAGAAATGGCACGTGTATGTGGTACAATTTCTTCTCCACACACACGGTAACTGGAACAACAGAGTGGTTCCATGTCATTTCAGTAAGCCATGACACCTAGGGACCGCACAGTTATTCTAATATTTTAATATCCCAACAAACATTAGATTTCGAATAATTGCGGGAGTATTCAGATTTATTTTTAATCATAAGTCTATTTCAACAAGGAAAAGTATTTGTCTAAATTATGTATGTGACATTGCTACACACAAGGACATACCATGACATTAGACATTATTAATTCAATGAAATAAAAAAACGTTTAAATTAATTTGTATGATGTGTGCCCCATAAAATGACATACCATAGTAGCCTACACAGGCTTCACATGTTGTTGTTATTGTCGGCCATTCAAAATGGCACTGTCTACAGTCAGTGGCTCCATGTGTACTAAGCAATGTGGGAGATCTCTAATCAATGCAACATGGAATTACAATGACTTTTTATTTAACCCTTATTTTACCAGGTAGGTTGACTGAAACCACATTCTCATTTACAGCAACGACCTGGGGAATAGTTACAGGGGAGAGGAGGGGGATGAATGAGCCGATTGGAAGCTGGGGATGATTAAGTGGCCATGATGGTATGAGGGCCAGATTGGGAATTTTAGCCAGGACACCTGGGTTAACACCCCTACTCTTACGATAAGTGCCATGGGATCTTTAGTGACCTATTTAACATCCCATCCAAAAGACGGCACCCTACACAGGGCAATGCCCTGGGGCATTGAGATTTTTTATGTTTTTAGACCAGAGGAAAAAGAGTGCCTCCTTCTGTCCCTCCAACACCACTTCCAGCAGCATCTAGTCTCCAATCCAGGACCAACCCTGCTCAGCTTCAGAAGCAAGCCAGCAGTGGAATGCAGGGTGGTATGCTGCTGGACAATTACAGTATTAAGTTAGTTAAATGAGATGGAGAAAGCTATAACTAAAAGAAACTATCAGGTAGGCTGTTGTTTAACAGCCTATCAGGCCAATCTTGATGTGATTGGCCTGACTAAAACATGGCTTAAGCCTGATGAATTTACTGTGTTAAATGAGGCCTCACCTCATGGTTACAATAGTGACCATATCCCCCATGCATCCCGCAAAGGAGGAGGTGTTGCTAACATTTACGATAGCAAATTTCAATTTACAAAAAGTTTTTATCTTTTGAGCTTCTAGTCATGAAATCTATGCAGCCTACTCAATCACTTTTTATAGCTACTGTTTACAGGCCTCCTGGGCCATATACAGTGTTCCTCACTGAGTTCCCTGAATTCCTATCGGACCTTGTAGTCATAGCAGATAATATTAAAATGTTTGGTGATTTTAATATTCACATGGAAAAGTCCACAGACCCACTCCAAAAGGCTTTTGGCGGCATCATCGACTCAGTGGGTTTTGTCCAACATGTCTCTGGACCTACTCACTGTCACAGTCATACTCTGGACCTAGTTTTGTCCCATGGAATAAATGTTGTGGATCTTAATGTTTTTCCTCATAATCCTGGACTATCGGACCACCATTTTATTACGTTTGCAATCGCAACAAATAATCTGCTCAGACCCCAACCAAGGAGCATCAAAAGTTGTGCTATAAATTCTCAGACAACCCAAAGATTCCTTGATGCCCTTCCAGACTCCCTCTGCCTACCCAAGGACGTCAGAGGACACAAATCAGTTAACCACCTAACTGAGAAACTAAATTTAACCTTGCACAATACCCTAGATGCAGTTGCACCCCTAAAAACATTTCTCAAAAGAAACTAGCTCCCTGGTATACAGACAATACCCGAGCTCTGAAGCAAACTTCCAGAAAATTGGAACCGAAATGGTGCCACACCAAACTGGAAGTCTTCCGACTAGCTTGGAAAGTTGGTACCATGCAATATCGAAGAGTCCTCACTGCTGCTCGATCATCTTATTTTTCCAACTTAATTGAGGAAAATAAGAACATTCCGAAATTAATTTTTGATACTGTCGCAAAGCTAACTAAAAAGCCGCAATCGCCAAGAGAGGATGGCTTTCACTTCAGCAGTAATAAATTCATGAACTTCTTTTTCTCTTGAAAAAGCCAAACCTTGACCCAGAAAATATAAAAAACTATCGGCCTATATCGAATCTTCCATTCCTCTCAAAAAAAATTGAAAAATCTGTTGAGCAGCAACTCACTGCCTTCCTGAAGACAAACAATGTATACGAAAAGCTTCAGTCTGGTTTTAGACCCCATCATAGCACTGAGACTGCACTTGTGAAGGTGGTAAAATGACCTTTTAATGGTGTCAGACCGAGGCTCTGCATCTGTCCTTGTGCTCCTAGACCTTAATGCTGCTTTGATACCATCGATCACCACATTCTTTTGGAGGGATTGGAAACCCAAATTGGTCTACACGGACAAGATCTGGCCTGGTTTAGATCTTATCTGTCGGAAAGACATCAGTTTGTCTCTGTGAATGGTTTGTCCTCTGACAATTTAACTGTAAATTTCGGGGGTTCCTCAAGGTTCAGTTTTAGGACCACTATTGTTTTCACTATATATTTTACCTCTTGGGGATGTTATTCGAAAACATAATGTTAACTTTCACTGCTATGCGGATGACACACAGCTGTAGATTTCAATGAAACATGGTGAAGCCCCAAAATTGCCCTCGCTAAAAGCCTGTGTTTCAGACATAAGGAAGTGGATGGCTGCAAACGTTCTACTTTTAAACTCGGACAAAACAGAGATGCTTGTTCTAGGTCCCAAGAAACAAAGAGATATTCTGTTGAATCTGACAATTAATCTTGATGGTTGTACAGTCGTCTCAAATAAAACTGTGAAGGACCTCAGTGTTACTCTGGACCCTGATCTCTCTTTTGACAAACATATCAAGACTGTTTCAAGGACAACTTATTTCCATCTACATAACATTGCAAAAATCAGAAACTTTCTGTCCAAAATTGATGCAGAAAAATTAATCCATGCTTTTGTTACTTCTAGGTTAGATTACTGCAATGCTCTACGTTCCGGCTACCCGGATAAAGCACTAAATAAACTTCAGTTAGTGCTAAATACGGCTGCTAGAATCCTGACTAGAACCAAAAAATGTGATAATATTACTCTAGTGCTAGCCTCCCTACACTGGCTTCCTGTTAAGGCAAGGGCTGATTTCAAGGTTTTACTGCTAACCTACAAAGCATTACATGGGCTTGCTCCTACCCTTCTTTCCGATTTGGTCCTGCCGTACATACCTACACATACGCTACGATCACAAGACCCAGGCCTCCTAATTGTCCCTCGAATTTCTAAGCAAACAGCTGGAGGCAGGGCTTTCTCCAAAAGAGCTCAATTTTTATGGAATGGAGACGCAGACTCGGTCTCAACCTTTAAGTCTTTACTGAAGACTCATCTCTTCAGTAGGTCATATGATTGAGTGTAGTCTGGTCCAGGAGTGTGAAGGTGAACGGAAAGGCTCTGGAGCAACGAACCGCCCTTGCTGTCTCTGCCTGGCCGGTTCCCCTCTCTCCACTGGGATTCTCTGCCTCTAACCCAATTACAGGGGCTGAGTCACTGGCTTACTGGTGCTCTTCCATGCCGTCCCAAGGAGGGGTGCGTCACTTGAGTGGGTTGAGTCACTGACGTGATCTTCCTGTCTGGCTTGGGTTGTGCCGTGGCGGAGATCTTTGTGGGCTATACTCGGCCTTGTCTCAGGATGGTAAGTTGGTGGTTGAAGATATCCCTCTAGTGGTGTGGGGGCTGTGCTTTGGCAAAGTGGGTGGGGTTATATCCTGCCTGTTAGGCCCTGTCCGGGGGTATCATCGGATGGGGCCACAGTGTCTCCTGACCCCTCCTGTCTCAGCCTCCAGTATTTATGCTGCAGTAGTTTATGTGTCGGGGGGCTAGGGTCAGTCTGTTATATCTGGAGTACTTCTCCTGTCTTATCCGGTGTCCTGTGTGAATTTAAGTATGCTCTCTCTAATTCTCTCTTTCTCTCGCTCTTTCTCTCTCTCGGAGGACCTGAGCCCTAGGACCATGCCTCAGGACTACCTGGCATGATGACTCCTTGCTGTCCCCAGTCCACCTGGCCGTGCTGCTGCTCCAGTTTAAACTGTTCTGCCTGTGGCACCTGTCCCAGACCTGCTGTTTTCAACTCTCTAGAGACAGAAAAAGCGGTAGCGATATTCTGAATGATCGGCTATGAAAAGCCAACTGACATTTACTCCTGAGGTGCTGACTTGTTGCACCCTCGACAACTACTGTGATTATTATTATTTCACCATGCTGGTCATGTATGAACATTTGAACATCTTGGCCATGTTCTGTTATAATCTCCACCCGGCACAGCCTGGTTCCTCTCTAGGTTTCTTCCTAGGTTTTGGCCTTTCTAGGGAGTTTTTCCTAGCCACCGTGCTTCTACACCTGCATTGCTTGCTGTTTGGGGTTTTAGGCTGGGTTTCTGTACAGCACTTTGAGATATCAGCTGATGTAAGAAAGGCTATATAAATACATTTGATTTGATTTAATCTGAATGGAATCGTTGTAGACAAAGACAGGAAGTGCAGAAAAGTAGGCTCAATCACTTTTAGCCTAGATAGCTAGCGAGGTAGCTGGCTAACATAGCTGGATATCTTAGCTAGCATCTTTACATCGATTTGATGCAGTCAAGACAGGCACTACCAGATGGGATGACAGATAACCTATGAAATCTATACATTTGTCTAACTAGCAGGAGTCTGTATTGCTACTCTCTCTCTCTCCCGCTCCTGTGTAAAACTCACCGGCATCCAAGTTGAGCAGGCTGCGCAGCAAGTCAGTTCCCAAGTTTAAACAAAGTTGTTTTTATTTTTGTATTATGTATTTCGTCTATCAGGATATTCCCCTAAAATCAGTTGTGGCTTTTGCCAATTTTTTGGGCCTTCCTAATTTCTTCCTCATTATACTTATTGAATATTATCTGAATCCTGTAAATTAAAATAGCCAATTTGGGTGCAATCGATTAGCTTGATTTCTCAGAGACCAAATTATATTTCAACAAAATAATGTTTCAGAAAGGTTATTTGTATCTGTTACAGAAACAGTGTTGTTGGATGTTAAAATCTTATGTCTTGTGCTTTTTGAGGCTGAACGACCCAACACTCCTTTCACCTCTAACCTACAACTTATAACATTACCAGAGTAGATAATCCTTATGGCGCTGATAACATCATCTTCCTGTGATTGTAATTGCATGTGTGTGTACGTGAGTGACAAAGAATGTGTGTGTGTGCAAGAGAGAGAACGAGAGAGAAAGAACGTGCATCGTGCACTACACTTGCCTCCTGTCTATCTCGAAGTGGAAAACAGAGACCTGACTCGTGTCGTGTTATCACTCAATCATCTTGATGATGCTGGTTTGTGTGTGTGTGTCTGATGAGGCAGCACACATGATGGAGCAGTGACTGTCTGTTGAGGAACAGGCTGTCTTACCATAGTGAGCTAGGTTATAGGACTACATCATGGGCTGGATAGAAGCAGTTTATCGTCTTCAGAACTGGATAATAATTGTTTTATTTCCCTCTTAAAAGAATACTATAATTTTCCCTTCCCGCATGGATCATTTCTTTCATAATAACCTTAAACCTGATGAAACTTGTCAATCGAATTTTTCTATAGGCTATTGATATTGTTTGTTCTCTCTTATTATTAGTTCTCTTGCTACACTACATGGCCAAAAGTATGTGGACATCCCTTCAAATGAATAGATTCGGCTATTTCAGTCACACATTGCAGACAGGTGTATAAAATCGAGCACACAGCCATGCAACCTCCATAGGAAACATTGGCAGTAGAATGGCCCGTCCTGAAAAGCTCAGTGACTTTCAAATGTGGCACTGTCATGGGATGCCACTTTTCCAGCAAGTTAGTTTGTCTAATTTCTTCTCTGCTAGCGCTGCCCTGGTCAAGCCTAGTGGTTAGAGCGTTGGACGAGTAACCGCAAGGTTGCAAGATTGAATCCCCGAGCTGACAACGTCAAAATCTGTTGTTCTGACCCTGAAAAAGGTAGTTCCTCGACCGTCATTGAAAATAAGAATTTGTTCTTAACTGAAGAAAAAAAAACTGTGAGTCATGTTTTTGTGAAGTGGAAACGTCTAGGAGCAACAACGGCTCAACTGTGAAGAGGTGGCTCAAGCTCCCAGAATGGAGTGCTGAAGCGCGTAGCACGCACAAATTGTTTGTCCTCGGATGCAAAACTCACTACCGAGTTCCAAACTGTCTCTGGAAGCAACATCAGCACAATAACTGCTTGTCGGGAGCTTCATCATCGTCGATACACGATGTTATCGTAATATCGCCCAAACCTAGTGTGCATGTATTGCAGGGACTTACAGAACCTCCTCTATCTTGGAGATGATGTGTTCGGCACAGGAGCGTTCTCTCTCCAGCGACACGCGGTCTCTCACCCTCTCTGTGTCCAGCTTAGCCAGCTCCCCTTCTGCCAGGGTCAGACCCATGCTGCGCTTCTGCCTGTAGACACACGCACATACGCACACACACACACACACACACACAAACACGCACACACACAAACACGCACACGCACACACACACACAGACAGATCCACACAGACAGATCCACATACACAGACACACGCACAGACAGATACACACAGGCAGAGAGAAGATTTTGCAATTTTATAATTCATGAGGAAATATGACATCAAAGCATCATTATGTGCACATCTTCTTTGAGAAGTGTGAGTTTGTGCACGTGTATGGTATGTGTGTGAGACCGTGTGAGTATGAGTGTTTCTGTCTGAATGTGTGTCTGTGTACGTATGAGTGTTTCTGTCTGAGTGTGTGTGTGTGTGTGTGTGTGTGTGTTTGTGTCTGACCTGAAGTCCTCTAGGTTCCTCTGGATGTCTGGTAGCAGTGTGTCCTGTAACAGCTGTATGTAAGGTCTGTGCAGTTCCTCTGGGATCAGCTCAGGTCTCCGCCGCTCTGGGAACACACAACAGCATGTTTGCCAACACACACACACACTCAGTTTGAAGCAGTCTCCCTTTTTTGGAAACATTCTAATCAATTACACTAGACAATACACTACTGCATTGCTAAAACTGTTGCTAAACTAATACAAGACATGAGAGGAGTGAGTAATAACTCACCTAGTTCAGAGGTCATAGACTCAGGCACAGCTACTTTCAGATTCTGCAAGGGAGAAAAAGAGTTCTCAGCTAAAAAAAAAAAGCTAGAAGAGAGACCTTCTGCAATACAACCACAACAATACCCTTTCCTCTCCTTCATCCACCACACCAGATAAAGAGTGTACATTTAAAATGATCCTAATTATCTGAAAGGAGATTAAAACCCAACAGACAGACTTCTTCCAGCAGAAGCACACCACTTGTGAAGGAACTGTCCAGACACACTCACAAGATGGTGCTGGGGTTTTAAAAAGTTGGTAGTCAATGCCCCAGACACAGACACACACACTGGTGTCACCTATCTATTCTATACCCATGTGTGCCCGTGTCAAATCCCATTTAAAATACTTTAGCTGAGCCAAAAGTTACAGTCTTCTTTGTGTGTGTGTGCCCCTTTACTTGCGCATATGTGTGTGTGTGTGTGAATGCATGTGTGCTTGTACATAATGTGTGTGCACAAGTGTGTGTCTTACCGCTGCTCGGTCCATAAAGAAAGTATGGAAATCCATGAAGATCCGTCTGGTCTCTTTGGAGTTGGTCTGCTTGTACAGGTCAGCATAAAGGTAGCATAGCTGGGAGAGAATCAGAGCCAGTTAGGTCTAAACGACTGACCAAAGCATTCTGGGGTCAAACCACCAAAGTGCTAAAGAGTAACTGCTGTACCCTAATTAGAAAATATCAGCATTCATTAGGGGCTGCAAAATGTGCCCACATTTCTGGAAAACCTGTGAATTTTGGGACAGTTACAGTAATGTTGCATGCCTAGAGCTCAAGCAGTAGCTACTATGGATGTACTTTATGAATGGTGTGAATGAGTGTAAGAGTATGTGTCTGTTAGGCAGGCATTTTGTTTTGGTGTGTGTCTGTGTGTGGTTGACTTACCAGAGGTGCAGGGTCAAACTGAGAGACCACGTGATGGAGGAAGGCGGCCAAGTGAGCGGGCCGAGACTTGAGCAGCTCTATACTCTGGAAACAACTACACTGACCGTTGATCTGAGAGAGAGAGATCAACAGAAAGGTAAAGTTGAGTAAGAGAGAGACATTGAGAAAATGAGACAGAAACAGACAGGAGAGAAATAGAGAGAGAGAGAGAGTATAGAGATACTCAGTCAGCCAATCAGACAGACAGACAAACAGTTGTCTAGCAGTACCTGCTCCTGCTCTGTGTCAAAGTAGTCGTCCTCTGCTCCGATTATCTGTGGGTTGAGACGGGAGAAGGGGCTGCCCACACTGGACTGGAAGTTACAGTTCTGATTCACATACACACACACAGAGAGACAAGGTGTTAGTGCAATGATGGGACTCACATGCACACACACACTCACGAACTGGGTTATTGCAAACAACAAATATACAGTGTGTGTGTGTGAGTCTCACCAGGTCCGCCGTGTCCTCTGCGTCAGGCGAGGGGCAGGAGTTGAGGCTCTCTCGGGGGGTGGTCTTTGGGCTGTGGCAGGGCGTCTCTCTTTGGCACGGATTCTCAGGGAGGGGACTGGGAGACACCTGACATAAAAAGACCCACACACCAGTCACATTTTACATTTGCCAGTCTCTGATTTTGAAGGGGCATTGTGGTATTGATTCCACACTTTCCAGTCCAATTTTCTCAAACAAAAGCATTGAGGAAAATAGGACTTGGAATGTCAGTTTCTTCCTGATTTGACTGAATTGAAATGGAAAACACCCCAACCATGGTTCCAGTACAATGGTATTCTGTTGAGAATACCAGTTCACATATAATTGTCATGGAAGGACAATCTGGTGGTGATAATAACAGACAGGCTAGTTGGCCAGGTTGACTCACAGCGTTATTGGTCCAGGGCCCGTCGCTGCTGCTTTCTCCCTGCGAGGAGGGGGTCTGCTCTCCATCGGCTGCCTCAATGCCCCCCTCCTCCACCTCACCGTCCTGGTGGAAGAGGGAGCCATCCTGAAAACACACAGAATCATGTGTGACAGGCCAGACAGTAACTGGGCTGTCCCTTTGAGAGTGTGTGTCCCATGTCAATAAAGCCCTTGACTTGAGAGAGAGAATGACCGTGTGAGAAAGAGAGACAGAGACAGAGAGACAGAGAGAGAGACAGTGAGAGAGAGCGAGAGAGGTAGAGAGACACAGTGAGAGTGAGAGACAGCGAGAGAGAGCGAGACAGTGAGAGTGAGCGAGACAGTGAGTGAGTGAGAGACAGTGAGTGAGTGAGAGACAGTGAGTGAGTGAGAGACAGTGAGAGAGAGTGAGAGAAACAATGAGAGAGAGTGAGAGAAACAATGAGAGAGAATGAGAGAAACAGAGCGCAGGAGAGACTGTGTGTCTATGAGAGAAAGTGTTTGTGTGTGCTCCTAAGCTTGATTATTTGAATCAGCTGTGCTATGGCAAAAAAACTAAATGTGCACCCCTTGGGGTCTCGAGGACTGAGTTTGGGAAACCCTGGGATACATACGTATGTGTGTGTATACCTGAGGTGTGCCTGTGGCTTTGCTGAGCTGGCTCTGCAGCAGAGGAATGTGTTTCTTGGCCTCCTGGATGTCCTTCAGTAGTTTCGCTGTGGGGTTCCTGCTGTACACCTCCTTCATAGCCTGGACATGACACACAGGACACATTTTAGGAGAGGACACAGGAGGGAGGCTGGGAGGGAGGGAGGTGTGTGTGTGTGTGTGTGTGTGTGTGCACATGTGTATGTGTACGAGTCTGCGTGCATGTATGTGTATGTGTCCAGTTGGCATGGTCCTAGTTCTATTTCATGGTCAGTCATAGGAGGAAGTGAAACTAAGAGGGTGAGATGTAGTCAGTGTTTGAGTGGTTACCATGGTAGAGTATCTGTTTAGTGGTAAGAATGATTGGCTTCGATGGTACAGGGTCGTATTCATTAGGGCACATGGTAGCAAAACATTTTGTAACAGAACACAAAAACAAGCGTTTCTTAATGTTCTGGTTGCCTCTCCCTGTTCAGTTCATTTTCTTCCATTTAGTGCCTGATGAACACGAACCAGAGGAAGAGAAGAAATGGCTCACGAAAGACTTGAGGATTGTGGAAGAACTTGTTTATTTTTGTCCATTCCTCCCTCACCCACCACTGCAACAAGGCTGTGTTCATTCGTCGCAAAACAGAAAACTGCTTGAGTTCTGGGGAGGTACTACCCAAAGACGTTCAATAAGCAACTCTCATCTCACATTCTGTTGCAAAACGTCTTGTTATGGTGTGTCCTAATAAACACGACCCACAAGACTCTAGCTACACCACTAAAAGCTACTTTAAAGTTTTGACAGCTAACCTGTTTAGCATTGAAATGGGAGGCAGGCGCTCACACTCCCCAGAGAGACAAAGCAGCCATCAATAGAGGCCCCACAGGGGACTTAAACACAAACACACTAATGAGAATGAATTAACTTTGCCTTCATTCAATGCTTTCCAGGAAACTCAGTGAGTATTCCACGCTAAACTGGAATGATGCCACTGCTATTGTCACGTTAGTCGTATGAAGGAGACCAAGGCGCAGCGTGGTATGCGTACATTCTCTTTATTAAAAGAATGAACACTGAACAAACTAACAAAATAACAAACAAACCGTGACACTATACAATATAGTGCTGACATGCAACTGCACATAGTCAATGATAAACAATGATAAACAGCTGTCTCTGATTGGGAACCATATCAGGCCAACATAGATATACAAAAACCCATAGACCTACAAAAACCCTAGACATACAAAAAAAACTAGATTACCCACCCTAGTCACACCCTGACCTAACCAAAATATATAGAAAACAGATATCTAAGGTCAGGGCGTGACAGCCATGAATGCTGCTAGGAAATGTAGTTTACGAAAGTTCAGTCAGTAAGGCTGGTCTGAATGGATCATCACTTTTCATTCATCTAACTCATATAATTCATATAATTCACATCGCTTCCTATCTCACTCATCAGCATAGCAGATATTTACAGGGTACAGCCAAAAGAGGAATGGCCACCCCTCAGAGCCTTGTTCCTCTCTAGTTTTCTTCCTAGGTTCCTGCTTCTACACCTGAATTGCTTGCTGTTTGGGGTTTTAGGCTGGGTTTCTGTATAAGCACTTTGTAACATCTGCTGATGTAAAAAGGGTTTAATAAATACATTTGATTTGAATTGATTTGATGTTACCTCATTAGCTTAGCGTCACATCTCTCCTCCTATCCTATTAGCAAGCATTCACCTATTAACTTCAGTCTATGAGCATTGAACACTAAGGTAATTTCACCACAGTTGCTGATTAACCTATGGGCTAACGTGTGCTATTATCACTTTCCTTTTTTTCAACCAATGGGAATGAATCTAGGGGAGTATTTACAGTGAGCTCCAAAAGTATTGGGACAGTAACACGTGCTGTTGTTTTGGCTCTGTACTCCAGCACTTTGGATTTGAAATGATACAATGATTGTGAGGTTAAAGTGCAGACTGCCAGCTTTAATTTGAGGGTATTTTTTATCCATATTGAGTGAACCATTTAGGAATTACAGCACTGTTTGTACATAGTCCCCCCATTTTAGGGGACCAAAAGTATTGTGACAGATTCACTTATATGTGTATTAAAGTGGTAATAGTTAGGTATTTGGTCCTATAATCCTAGCACGCAATGACTACATCAAGCTTGTGACTACAAATGTATTGGATGCATTTGTTTGTTTTGGTTGAGTTTCCGATTATTCTCTGCCCAATATAAATGAATGGTAAATAATGTATTGTGACATTTTTGAGTCACTTTTATTATTTATAAGAATGGAATAGGTTTCTAAACACTTCTACATTTATTTGGATGCTACCATTATTACAGATGATCCTGAATGAATAGTGAATAATTATGAGTGAGCAAGTTACAGACACACAAATACTATAGCCCCAAGACATGCTAACATCGCACCATTACAATAATAGGGGAGGTTAGCATTTTTTTGGGGGGGGGATATGATATTTGTGTGTCTAACTTTCTCACTCATCGTTATTCATGATTCATTCATTGTCATATTCACTGTATAATTTCCAATCCAAAGTGCTGGAGTACAGAGCCAAAACAACAGAAAATGTGTCACTGTCCCAATACTTTCGGAGCTCACTGTATATGTCAACGCAAACCTTGTGTCTCCCACCACAGTCTTCCAACGACCTTCTACCTCCCCACCACCACTAACTGAAGGTCCGTCATCGGATCCCCGTTCTCCCGGGAGGAGGGGGGGTTCAATGCCAGCTGCCCAGCATAGGGCAACCTGTCCTCACCATCTGGCTCTGAGGAGCTTTCCTCTGAGACGAGGCCTACCTCAAACTATTCAATAAAATTCTATATTGTATTCTGTATTTGTTGTTATTCAGTTAAGCCTGTACTTGATTGAACTGAAGCATGTTGCAAATTAACATAATGAATGTGCAGAAACGTGTAATGACATCATTAAGATAAAGCATTTATGGGTGATCCACTTCAATGACGAGCTTTTGATGACAATTTAATGTGTGAATGATTTTAATTTCATCTGGGCCCGTATTCATATAGCGTCTAATAGCAGGCGCGCTGATCTAGGATCAGTTGTACATTTTGATAATGAATAAGATCACATGTACAAGTACCTCATTCTAGATCAGCACTCCTACTTTGTCTGAGATGATTTATGAGTGTAGCTGCATAGAAAAACCGGCATTCACTCTTTCAAATCAAAGAAACAAAGTTTGACTGACTGTCTCATCTCCTCATGAAACCTTCAGAGTATGGTGACACTGTGTTTGTGTGTGTCTTGCCTGTAAATCCTCCTGCTCCTTGGTCAGCATCTTCTGTAAGATGTCCACCTTCTGGCTGTGAAGTGCGTTATTCTCCTCCTGAGGGACCAACCCCAAAAATGAATAATAAGAACTTTGTTCGCTTGGGGACTTCACTGGCGTGCAGCAGAGGGAGAATGGCAGCTTTGGCATAGGTTTAACTGGAAATAGAGGAAACTAGTGAGAAGAGAAAGTGAAAGAGGCAGAGTGAGTGTGGATACTGAGGTGGGAAGGAGAAGGGGGAGTGAAGAACGGAAGTGGAACTGTGGAGAGAGAGCGGGAGAGAGAGGACAACGAGGGTGACAGGAAAACAGAAAGAGAGAGAGAAGACAGAGAGGGGCAGATATAGACAGAGAGGGAGACAGAGGGACCAAGAGAAAAAAAATACATACAGTACCAGTCAAAAGTTAGGACACACCTATTCATTCAAGGATTTTTCTTTATTTGACTATTTTCTGCATTGTAGAATACTAGTGAAGGCATCAAAACTATGAAATAACACATATGGAATCATGTAGTAACAAAAAAGTGTTAAACAAATCAAAATAGATTTTGTATTTGGGATACTTCAAAGTAGCCACACTTTGCCTTGATGACAGCTTAGCACACTCTTGGCATTCTCTCAACCAACAGTCTCAAAGGAGTTCCCACATATGCTGAGCAGTTGTTGGCTGCTTTTCCTTCACTCTGAGGTCCAACTCATCCCAAACCATTTCAATTGGGTTCAGGTCTGGTGATTGTGGCGGCCAGGTCATCTGATGTAGCACTACATCACTTTCCTTCTTGGTCAAATAAACCTTACACAGTCTGGAGGTGTTTTGGGTCATTGTCCTGTTGAAAAACAAATGATAGTCCCACTAAGCGCAAACCAGATGGGATGGAGTGTCGCTGCAGAATGCTGTGGTAGGTATGCTGGTGAAGTGTGCCTTGCCTTCTAAATAAATCACAGACAGTGTCACCAGTAAAGCACCATCACCCTCCTCCTCCATGCTTCACGGTGGGAACCACACATGCAGAGATCATCCGTTCATCTACTCTGCATCTCACAAAGACACAGCGGTTGGAACCAAACATCTCAAATTTGGAATCATCAGACCAAAGGATAGATTTCCACTAATGTCCATTGCTTGTGTTTCTTGCCCCAAGCAAGTATCTTCTTATTATTGGTGTCCCTAAGTAGCGGTTTCTTTGCCGCAATTCAACCACGAAGGCCTGATTCACACAGTCTCCTCTGAACAGTTGATGTTGAGATGTGTCTGTTACTTGAATTCTGTGAAGCATTTATTTGGGCTGCAATTTCTGAGGCTGGTAACTCTAATGAACAGCAGACGTAACTCTGGGTCTTCCTTTCTTGTGGCGGTCCTCATGAGAGACAGTTTCAACATAGCGCTTGCTGGATTTTGCGACTGCACTTGAAGAAACTTTCAAAGTTCATTAAGAAGGAAATAAATTCCACAAATTAACTTTTAACAAGGCACACCTGTTAACTGAAATGCATTCCAGGTGACTACCTCATGAAGCTGGTTGAGAGAATGCCAAGAGTGTTCAAAGCTGTCATCAAGACAAATGGTGGCTACTTTGAATAATGTCAAATATTAAATATATTTTGATTTGTTTAACACTTTTTTGGTTACTACCTGATTCCATATGTGTTATTTAATAGTTTTGATGTCTACAATATTTTTCTGCAATGTAGATAATAGTAAAAATAAAGAAACACCCTGGACTGTGTAGGTGTGTCCAAACTTTTGGCTTGTACTGTATATAAAATGAGAGAGAGAGTGTCTGAAATGGCACCCCACTCCCTATAGAGCACACTACTTATTCTATGGAGTACACACCTTATCCTATAGAGTACACTACTTATTCTATAGAGTACACGCCTTATCCTATAGAGTACACTACTTATTCTATAGAGTGGTATACTATATGGTAAATAGGATGCCATTTCAGTTGCAGACAGAGAACCAATTGGCCGTCTGTCGTACCCAGAGGGGCAGCGGGGAGGTGATGTGGTCCTGGGGGCTGGTGGAGGAGGTGACGCAGCGCTCCCCTGTTCCCCCCGTTGGTCCAGGAGAGTGGGGCGAAGAGAGGAAAGAGGACAGGTCTCCCCCCTCGCCCTCCGACAGCGAGATCTGGGCCAGCCCCGGGGGCCTCCCCAGCACTGTGAGGGCCACATAGGAGCCCGCTGACACATAGAGACAATAGGGGTCACAGCTCTATTACTTGTATGAGTTTTAATTCTTATTATAAAAAATAGATCTTCATGTAATGTCTCTATGTAGCCAACATTCAACTTAAATTGACTGAAAACTTTTCACTCACAATGGCTAGCTTATTATACAGTATGGTCAGACTCATGAGATGATAATAAGACATTATACATCCTTATGACAAGTCTTACAGTGCATTATAAGCGCATATAGCCTACTACAGGTTGACTTTAAGAAAGTAAGTCTCTTGAAGAGCCTGTGATTTTTCATGTCTACGAATAATTGGATATAAAACTGTCACTTGAACTTACATTTTATTAGCTTGACGACTTCTACATGGTTTGAATGTGTTACTAAGGTCCCGTTAACCTGCAACAAAAACATAAACTACACCTCAAATCAACGTCATTCAAATTAAATACAACACTTTCTATAAGAGGACTATGTGTTCTGTCTAAAACGTAGCAAAAAATGACAAAAACAATGCAAATGGGAAGCCCCATATTAGTTCATGTTCAACAGGAGCATGTGTACATACCTCTTTCCAAGCGAAGAAACACCTTATTCATTTCTAAATGTTAATTCAAATCAAATACATTTTTTGTCAAATGCTTCGTAGACAACAGGTGTAGACTAACAGCTGACTTACAGGTCCGTTTTCACCAATACAGAGTTAAAGATAAGATAAAGAATGTCATAAAAAATAGAAAGTGACACAATTAATACATTTCCAGAGAATAACAAATAAAAATATCAAGTAAAAATAACATAGGTATACATAGGGAGTAGAAAATAACGTGGCTATATACAGGGAATACAAGTACAGAGTCGATGTGCAGGGGTACGAGGTAATTGAGGTAGCTATGTACATATAGGTAGGGGTAAAGTGACTAGGCAGAAGGATAGACAATAGACAGTAGCAGCAGCGCATGTGGCGAGTTTGAAAGTGTGTGTGTGGAGTCAGTACAGTATGCATGTGTGTGCATGTTATGTGTGTTTGGGCGTATGTAATATGTGTGTGCGTGTGTGTGAGTCCAGTCTGTGTGCATAGGGTCAGTGCAAGAGAGTTAGTGCAAAAAACGGTTAGTGCAGGTAGTCCGGGTAGCCATTTGATTAGCTATTTAGCACTCTTGTTTAGAAGTCTTATGGCTTGGGGGTAGAAGCTTGTTGGTTCCAGACTTGGTGCATTGGTACCACATGCTGTGTGTTAGGAGAGAGAACAGTCGGTGGCTTAGGTGGCTGGAGCCTTTGACCATTTTTTCCTGCTTCCTCTGACACCGCCTTGTATAGAGGTCCTGGATAGCAGAGATCTCTTTCCCAGTGATGTACTGGGCCGTACACACTACCCTCCATAGCGCCTTGCAATCGGACACCAAGCAGTAGCCATATCGAGTGGTGATGCAGACAGTCAAGATGCTCTCAATGGTGTAGCTGTAGAATTTATTGCAGATATGCCAAATATTTTCATCCAACTGAGGGGGAGAGGCATTGTCCTGCCCTCTTCACCACTGTGTTGCTGTGTGTTGACCATGATAGAGTCTTTGTGATGTGGACATCGAGGAACTTGAAGCTCTTGACCCGCTCCACTACAGACCCGTCGATGTGAATGGGGACGTGCTCGACCCTCTGTTTCCTGTAGTCCACGATCAGCTCCTTTGTTTTATTGACGTTGAGGGAGAAGTTGTTGTTATTGACCTCCTCCCTAAAGGCTGTCTCATCGTCGTTGGTGATCAGGCCTACCAATGTTGGGTTGTCGACAAACTTAATGATAGTGTTGGAGTTGTGCACGTCCATACAGTCATGGGTGAACAGGGAGTAAAGGAGGGCACTAAGCACGTACCCCTGAGAGGCCCCCATGTTGAGGGTCAGCATTGAGGATGTGTTGTTGTCTACCTTTACCACCTGGGGGCAGCCCTTCAGGAAGTCCAGGATCCAGTTAAAGAGGGAGGTGTTCAGTCCCCGGGACCTTAGCTTAGTGGTGAGCTTGGATGGCACTATGGTGTTGAACGCTGAGCTGTAGTCACTGAACAGCATTCTCACATAGGTGTTCCTCTTGTCCAGGTGGGAGAGGGCAGTGTGGATTGCAGTAGAGACTGCATCATCTCTGGATCTGTTGGGGCGATATGCGAATTGGAGTGGCTCCAGGGTGCCTGGCATGATGGTGTTGATGTGAGCCATGACCAGCCTTTCAAGGCATTTCATCTCTACAGATGTGAGTGCTACGGGGAGGCAGTCATTTAGACAGGTTACTTTGGCTTCTTTGGCACAGGGACTATGGTGGTCTACTTGAAACATGTAGGTATTGCGGACTGTGTCAGGGAGAGGTTGAAAATGTCAGTGAAGACACTTGTCAGCTGGTCAGAGCATGCTCTGAGTACATGTCCTGGTAACCCGTCTGGCCCTGCTATGAATCCTAACATCAATACCAACATCAATGCATGACTAACTGAAAATGTTACTGAAGTGAAAGTTTAGATTCACTCCCACAAAATAACAATTCATTTTCTTCACTGACACTATGCACAGCACTAAGCCATCCTGCCCTTTCCAATGACCCATTGGAATGCATTGCCATTATATGGTGTAGCTACTCAGCATCCCAGCAGAGGGCAGTGGTAAAGTATGGAGGGGGCCTAACCCATGACCCACGACCTACTGCAGTAGCCTGTAGGGTTCTCTTGTCTGAGACAGAATTGAGTTTTTCCTAAACACTGATCTTTGGTCAGTTTAGCATTTTCCCCACTAAGGGGCAATCCCCAGTTGCTATAGACACACATGATAACATACGCACTATACACACGTACGCATGGATTTTGTGTTATCGACATGTGGTAGTAGACTAGTGGCCTGAGGGCACACATGTGTTGTGAAATCTGATGTGAAAGGTAATGCAATGTTTTTAATTGTAAAGAACTGCCTTCATTTTACAGGACTAATAGGGATCCATAACAAATACAAATTTTTGTATTTTTGGAATTATAAAATAATTATCTGTACCCATTGATTCTTAAAGAATATAACTTAGAAATGGCTCATTAGTTTAACAGTCGTACCTCCATTTGAATCCTAAATAAGCATGTTTTACTCAAATTTTTGTAAAAATAAATAAATAATGTAAACAAAAACTACATAGCCTCAAAACATGGTTAAAACTATATCTTGCATCCATAGCTCTGTATGAATTTGAGAGTGGCTACATTTCTCCGGCCCCATCCCTCAGATTTTTACCAAAACAGAGGCAGGGATCAGGGTTTGTTATTGTTTAAATTGCGGATTGCCCCTTTAAAGATAAGGATTGGGGAGGGGAGACTGATCCTAGAATGGTAACTTGGGAAAACTTCACCTGGAGAGGTGTCTGTTTTAGAGATAGTGTCAGGATGAAGTTGCCCCCTTCACACTGATCTAGTGTCGGTTTCGCATTTTGGTTTAAATGCATGAGGTAAGATTTTTGGGAAAATAAACTGATCCTAGATCTGAGGCTAAGGGTAATCTCTGGAGAAGTGGCGGGAGACGTGTTAGAAAACGTAATACACGACTAGCAAGTCTCCACCCCTCCAAATGAAAACTCTCAGCCAGTTTCGGGCAAATCTATGTGCCAAATGTCCCCTCCCCTTCCAAAATTTGAAATATGCGAACACCAGCAAAATCATGATTTGTCCAAATGATCAGAGATTAAAAATCTGAGTACCGAAACAAAGTTCCTCGTTAGTCGTCCCGTCCCACAGTCTGTCGACAGATCAGACCTGGATTCAAATATGTTTGGGTATCTGATATATATATTTTTTAATGTTAGTGTATTTGAGTATTTTCAAATACACAGCCAAAAACAAGTCCTTTATTTGAGAATTTTAACAGTTATTTGTAAAAACCAAATAGTCTATAAAATTGTACATGAGAGTATTTTCAAATACACAGCCAAAACAGGTCCTTTATTTGAGAATTTTAACAGTTATTTGTAAAAACCAAATAGTCTATAAAATTGTACATGAGAGTATTTTCAAATACTATTTTCAAATACCTGGGTAAAATGCATGAGAGTGTATTTTTAAGTCAGTCTGAAGTTACATTACACCTTTAGCCAAATACATTTAAACTCAGTTTTTCACAATTCCTGACATTTAATCCTAGTAAACATTCCCTGTTTTAGGTCAGTTAGGATAACCACTTTATTTGAAGAATGTGAAATCTCAGAATAATAGTAGAGAGAATGATTGATTTCAGCTTTATTTATTTCATCACGTTGTCAGAAGTTTACATACACTCAATTAGTAATTAGTAGCATTGTCTTTAAATGGTTTAATTTGGGTCAAACGTTTCGAGTATCCTTCCACAAGCTTCCCACAATAAGTTAGTTGGGTGAATTTTGGCCCATTCCACCTGACAGAGCTGGTGTAACTGAGATTTTCTATGGGATTGAGGTCAGGGCTTTGTGACGGCCCTCCAAAACCTTGACTTTGTTGTCCTTTAGCCATTTTGCCACAACTTTGGAAGTATGCTTGGGGTCATTGTCCATTTGGAAGACCCATTTATACCAAGCTTTAACTTCCTGACTGATGTCTTGACATGTTGCTTTAATATATCCACATTATTTTCCTTCCTCATGATGCCATCAATTTTATGAAGTGCACCAGTCCCTCCTGCAGCAAAGCACCCCAACAACATGATACTGCCACCCCCGTGCTTCACGGTTGGGATGGTGTTCTTCGGCTTGCAAGCCTCCCCTTTTTCCTCCAAACATAACGATGGTCATTATGGCCAAACAGTTATACTTTTGTTTCATCAGACCAAAAAGTACGATCTTTGTCCCCATGTGCAGTTGCAAACCGTAGTCTGGCTTTTTTATGGCGGTTTTGGAGCAGTGGCTTCTTCCTTGCTGAGCGGCCTTTCAGGTTATGTCGATATAGGACTCGTTTTACTGTGGATATAGATACTTTTGTACCCGTTTCCTCCAGCATCTTCACAAGGTCCTTTGCTGTTGTTATGGGATTGATTTGCACTTTTCGCACCAAAGTACATTCATCTCTAGGAGACAGAACGTGTCTCCTTCCTGAGCGGTGTGACGGCTGCGTGGTCCCATGGTGTTTATACTTACGTACTATTGTTTGTACAGATGAACGTGGTACCTTCAGGCGTTTCGAAATTGCTCCCAAGGATGATCCAGACTTGTGGAGGTCTACAATTTTTTTTTCTGAGGTCTTGGCTGAATTCTTTTGATTTTCCCATAATGTCAAGCAAAGAGGCACCGAGTTCGAAGGTAGGCCTTGAAATACATCCACAGGTACACCTCCAATTGACTCAAACGATGTCAATTAGCCTATCAGAAGCTTCTAAAGCCATGACATTTTCTGGAATTTTCCAAACTGTTTAAATGCACAATCAACTTAGTGTATGTAAACTTCTGACCCACTGGAATTCTGATACAGTGAATTATAAGTGAAATAAAAAGTCTGTAAACAATTGTTGGAAAAATTACTTGTGTCATGCACAAAGTAGATGTCCTAATCAACTTGCCAAAACTACAGTTTGTTAACAAGACATTTGTGGAGTGGTTGAAAAACGAGTTTCAATGACTCCAACCTAAGTATATGTAAACTTCCGACTTCAACTGTATGAGTATTTTCAAATACTTTCCTAGTATTTTTCCAAATGAATTACAAATATTCAACTACTTGTCTTTACAAATAAAATATATCTGAATACTTACTTCGAATGTACCGTATGTGAAAGCAATTCAGATATTTGCCATTGTATTTGAACCCAGGTCTGCGACAGATGCTACTGCCATTTATGTTACATGCATCTGTCCACGAGAGATTAGGCTATGGGTAATGTCTAGGAAGAGTGTTATGGGCCCCAGAGAGGGAATGAGCCTCACCTTGATGATCCTATCACCCGTCTGGACACCCGCTCGCATGGCAGCGCCATCTGCGGAAGAGGACAGGACAGGCAAAGGGAGTGAGAATGATAAAAGGTTAGTGATATTACTGTATCTGACTGTATTGTGACACCTCCAGATATAAATCCAATATATTGTATCCTTGCCTTGGCTATCAAGACTGCATGAATATATATTTACATTGTGCTATGCTCCCAATTGAATATATTGTGCTAACGTCAGAGGTTTACACCCCCAAGATATACAATTAAATTACCTTGACATATAATAAATATACAGTTGAAGTCGGAAGTTTACATACACCTTAGCCAAATACATTTAAACTCAGTTTTGCACAATTCCTGACATTTAATCCTAGTAAAAATTCTCTGTCTTAGGTCAGTTAGGATGACCACATTATTTTAAGAATGTGAAATGTCAGAATAATAGTAGAGAGAATGATTTATTTCAGCTTTTATTTATTTCATTACATTCGCAGTGGGTCAGAAGTTTACATACACTCAATTAGTATTTGGTAGCATTGCCTTTCAATTATTTAACTTGGGTCAAATGTTTTAGGTAGCCTTCCACAAGCTTCCCACAATAAGTTGGGAGAATTCTGGCTCAATCCTCCTGACAGGCCAAACAGTTATACTTTTGTTTCACCAGACCAGAGGACATTTCTCCAAAAAGTATGATCTTTGTCCCCATGTGCAGTTGCAAACCGTAGTCTGGCTTTTTTATGGCGGTTTTGGAGCAGTGGCTTCTTCCTTGCTGAGCGGCCTTTCAGGTTATATCGATATAGGACTCGTTTTACTGTGGATATAGATATTTTTATACCCGTTTCCTCCAGCATCTTCACAAGGTCCTTTGCTGTTGTTCTGGGATTGATTTGCACTTTTCGCACCAAAGTGCGTTCATCTCTAGGAGACAGAACACGTCTCCTTCCTGAGAGGTGTGACGGCTGCGTGGTTCCATGGTGTTTATACTTACGTACTATTGTTTGTACAGATGAACGTGGTACCTTCAGGCGTTTGAAAATTGTCCCAAGGATGAACCAGACTTGAGGAGGTCTACAATTTTTTTTCTGAGGTCTTGGCTGATTTCTTTTGATTTTCCCATGATGTGAAGCAAAGAGGCACTAGGTTTGAAGGTAGGCCTTGAAATACATCCACAGGTACACCTCCATTTGACTCAAAGGATGTCAATTAACCTATTAACTTAGTGTATGTAAACTTCTGACCCGCTGGAATTGTGAGACAGTGATTTATAAGTTAAATAATCTGTGAACAATTGTTTGGAAAATTACTTTTGTCATGCACAACTTGCCAAAACTGTAGTTTGTTAACACGAAATGGTTGAAAAACAAGTTTTAATGACTCCAACCTAAGTGTATGTAAACTTCCGACTTCAACTGTACATACATTTTCATATGGGTGGCCCCAGTGGGAATCGCACCAGTGACCCTGCTGTTGCAAGCACCATGCTTTACCAATTAAGCCACACCATACCTCATCATAATTGAATTGACTAAAGAACAGGAAGGTGTAGATTAGAATATGATGGAAAAGGCCTTACCCTCTTTGACCAACTGCACAAATACAGGGTTGTCTCCGCTCACTGTCAACCCGAAGCCATTCTCATCTTTCTGGATGATCACACAACGCTGGACAAGCCCTACACATAGACAGACAGAAGAGAAAGAAATATTGTGTTACACACCATCGCACACACAAACAACACACAGACATACACTCGGGCTGGCACAGTTAGAGGAATCAAGGACAGTGAGTTGGGACAGGGTGTGCGTGATGGGGCACAATATGCAATGTGGGTGTCAAACGGTTTTCCTATATACAGGTATAAGGCAATGTGTCTCCTTGGTGACGGAGGCACTCACTCAATAGATCAGGTCTGTTTTGTGGCTAGTCGTTGTTATAAAATGATGATGATGAAACCTGAGGCTTTTGAAGCTTCTATTGAGTGGCAGCAATGAATGATTGATACCTCAAGGGTATTACCTGGTTTCAAATACTTAATACTACCCAGTTGTGAAAGTACTTCACTCTCTTCTTCAAAGGCCTTTAATAGATGGATGCATTTTGTTAAAGGGATAGTTCTGAAAAATTGCATCTTAGATATTTGTTCCCTGAACTTGAAGGCAGTCTATGAACAAAAAGAGACAAACAAAAGTATAGTGTGGATTGCAATCACTCCTTGTCCATAGACTGCTTTCAAGATAAGGAAACAAATATCGAAATAGTTTTGCTAAACTATCCCTTTAATGATGATATGATGCTTTGATAGGATGTTGTAAATAATGGCATAACACATGACCCTCTAGGAACCCAGTTTGATGCTCACATAAGACATGTTGTTTGTGGAACATTGATATCAGGACACAAGTGGCAACAGCACCCTCTGTCATGTTTGTTTGAACACAGATTGTGAGTTGTTTGACTTTCAAATAGAGAGAGACACACGGATTCACATTCGTAGATTGACATTGATTCACCACACCAGTAAACTTGCAGGTGAGTTTCACTAAGACAATAGTTCATCCAAAACCATATCATCATTATAAACAGCGAGTGCATACTGTAAACAAAGCCAAACGAAAAAGCAGATTAAACCAGTAGTCCAGGTTGCAGGTAGCCTCTCGTACGAACCATCCTGATCTCGCAAGCTTACATTCTGATTCGTTATCTGTGAAGCAAAACAGAATGTAAGCTCTCGAGATCAGGATGGATCATACGAGGCTAGGTTGCAGGAGATACAGTAAGAAATTGTGCAATGTCAAATAATGGCTAATGTTGCAACCCAGCAACAGATGTAATCATCAATGTATTACTCAAATTATTGCAAATGTGTGAGAAAATGTGGTGCTGTCTCACTTTGAAGCACTTTAATGGACAGTTCAGCCACAGTTTTTATTCACATATTTGTTTCCTTACCTTGAAAGCAGTCTATGAACAATGAGACTGCAGTCATTGCTTTGGTTTTGTTAAACTAGACACTGACACTAACTGATGTTATACAGCGTTTTTCTCAACATAGAAAAGTCATGGCTGGGCTGTACAAGTTTTTTTCGGGCCGCCTTTTTCGGGGAAATACTTTTTGGGATGGAAAAACGTTTTCAGTGTAAACTTAATATAACGTATGTAGAAAACATATTGGACCTATATATTTTTAAATAAGATATATTTTTAACTAACAATCACCAAAATAAAAGCAAAACAGTCAGTTAGAATCTACAATTGTAGAAAATGATGCATTCAGGAGTATTTTGGGCATGACATGAGGCCCCCATTGACTTTGTTAAGTCACTCAGATGGCATAAGAACACAGCATAAGCCATAGCAAAATCTGTAGAATTGCAGAAAATTCACTTTAAAACAGCAACATTTTGTCTCTGCGAGCAAGAGGAAGGCCTCCAAAAAAAGGGGTCGATGACCTTGCTAATGGCCCAGGCCCACTGCCACACCCCAGCCAAACCCCTCACCTAAGCCCCATTTTAATGCAGAAAAAATCCTGCTGTATTAGCAATTTTATAGCCAAAAAACTAAGTAAATTCAATGTCATGCCAAAATCACATCAAAGTCACTTCAAAGTTATTGGGCTACACAATCCCTTTAAAAAATGATCTGGGAATGAAAATGAAAGCATGCTAACCGGGGGACATTGATTTACATTGTTTTTTTGGTTAGAAAATTATAACATTAACAGTTGGGGGCAGTAGCTAGCTTCACAACACCAAAGCATGGATTTCAGTCTTTCCAACCTTGAAAATGTTAATAAATAGGTAATTCGGCTGAACTCTCCCCTCAACATCTCCTGGTAGCATTCCGTCCTCAACCCAAACATCTTCCTTCTCGCTGCTCTGGTAACACTAAAACACCCAGACAATGTTTCTCAACACTGTGGGAAAGTTCACTGCCAGGGCAATGAGAGGCAATGGTTCAATAAAGATTAAAAAAAAGGAGAACGAAGGGGTGTAGGACTCATGTTAGTATGTTAGTGAACAACAGGGGGTCACATGGCAGAAGAACTGGGGACGTCGCAAAACAAAACAGCCCCCACACACGAACGGGGTGCATCTCAATAGTCTAAAACGGCAACTTCAACTTGACTCCCTTTGTTTGCACTGAACTTAACAGGTGGGATAGGTGCTATTATGGTGAAAAAAAGCCTAGTGCTGGTGAATCGGGTTTTCACCTGTCCACTGTCCTGTTCCCTCAGATCAAATGAAGGAGAGGAGACAAGAAAAAGAGAACACTTAGAGACTTTTGAGACACAGCCATTAAGACCATCTTACCCCAGGGTTCGGAGGGGCTTCCCTCGGCTACTACACAGCCAGACAGCTGCACAGGCGCGTCTAATACAGCACGACACAGTTCACATGGTAACGTAAAAACACAACCAGGACACACAGAGGAGAAAACAGAGCAAAAGACAAGAAAATCTAAAACATTGGGAGGAGAAAAAAACATGGCAAAAAAAAGAGTGCGTCTTCTGTACCAGTGTGACTATAGACCTTACCTTACAGTGTGTGAGCAGTCAGTCTGAATTCTGTTGCAATTAGTAATTGTTTTATTGAATGTATGTACAATACCAGTCAAAAGTTTGGACACACCTCCTCATTGAAGCGTTTTTCTTTATTTTTACTATTTTCTACATTGTAGAATAATAGTGAAGACATCAAAACTATGAAATAACACATATGGAATCATGTAGTAACCAAAAAAGTGTTATTTTATATTTGAGATTTTTCAAAGTAGTTAACCTTTGCCTTGATGACAGCTTTGCACACTCTTGGCATTCTCTCAACCAGCTACATGAGGTAATCACTTGGAATGCATTTCAATTAACAGATGTGCCTTTTTAAAAGCTCATTTGTGGAAATTCTTTCCTTCTTAATGCGTTTGAGCCAATCAGTTGTGTTGTGACAAGGTAGGGGTGGTATCCAGAGCATAGCCCTATTTGGTAAAAGACCAAGTCCATATTA
This sequence comes from Oncorhynchus mykiss, assembly GCF_057628025.1. Taxonomy (NCBI): domain Eukaryota; kingdom Metazoa; phylum Chordata; class Actinopteri; order Salmoniformes; family Salmonidae; genus Oncorhynchus; species Oncorhynchus mykiss. The sequence goes on from NC_143031.1 coordinate 19,422,610, forward strand.
TGGCAAGAACAGCTCAAATAAGTGAAGAGATACGACAGTCCATCATTGCTTTAAGACATGAAGGTCAGTCAATCAAGAAAAGGTCAAGAACTTGAAGAAAGTTTCTTCAAGTGCAGTAGCATAAACCATCAAGCGCTATGATGAAACTGGCTCTCATGAGGACCGTCACAGGAAAGGAAGACCCAGAATTACCTCTGCTGCAGGGGATAAGTTCATTAGAGTTAACTGCACCTCAGATTGCAGCCCAAATAAATGCTTCACAGAGTTCAAGTAACAGACACATCTGAGGAGACTGTGTGAATCAGGCCTTCATGGTTGATTTGCTGCAAAGAAACCACTACTAAAGGACCCCAATAATAAGAAGAGATTTGCTTGGGCCAAGAAACACGAGCAATGGACATTAAACCGGTGGAAATCTATCCTTGAGTCTGATGAGTCCAAATATACAATTTTTGGTTCCAACCACCATGTATTTTCGAGATGCAGAGTATGTGAACGGATGATCTCAGCATGTGTGGTTCCCACCGTGAAGCATGGAGGAGGAGGTGTGATGGTGTGTGTGCGCTTTGCTGGTGACACTGTCTGTGATTTATTTAGAAGGCAAGGCACACTTAACCAGCATGGCTACCACAGCATTCTACAGTGACACGCCATCCCATCTGGTTTGCGCTTAGTGAGACTATCATTTGTTTTTCAACAGGATAATGACCCAAAACACACCTCCAGGCTGTGTAAGGTCTATTTTACCAAGAAGGGGAGTGATGGTGCTGCATCAGATGATGTGGCCTCCACAATCACCCAACCTCAACCCAATTGAGATGGTTTGGGATGAGTTGGACCTCAGAGTGAAGGAAAAGCAGCCAACAAGTGCTCAGCATATGTGGGAACTCCTTCAAAACTGTCGGAAAATAATTCCAGGTGAAGCAGGTTGAGAGAATGCCAGGAGTGTGCAAAGCTGTCATCAAGGCAAAGTGTGGCTACTTTGAAGAATCTAAAATATATTTTGATTTGTTTAACACTTGTTTGGTTACTACATGATTCCATATGTGTTATTTCATAGTTTTGATGTCTTCACTATTATTCTACAATGTAGAAAATAGTCAAATAAAGAAAAACCCTTGAATGAATAGGTGTGTCCTAACTTTTGACTGGTACTGTATGTATTTATGTATGGACATGTAGATAACGCTTCCTTGAAAACAACTAAACTGAAATAAAGGTAACTGAGGTTAAGAATGATTAAAAAAAATCAGAATTCAAAAGAAGAAGGATTCTGAGGAAAGCCAAGCCTAAAATGGCTCTCAGACAAAGAAAATGAAGGCATAAAGATAAATGTTTCTTAACTTTCTTTGTATTAGCGACCAGCAAGCCATGTTCTTTCCTCCTTGCGGGACAGTTTACATTAAAACTAACTCTTTAGAACTCCCAGATTAAAGTCTCAGAGACCGGTCAGCATATCATGGACCAGCACAGGTTGAGCTATTGAACGATTGTTTCTTAACCTGTGAGATATACACTACATCACCAAAAGTATGTGGACACTTGCTCGCCAAACATTTCTATTTCAAAATCATGGGCATTAATATGTAGTTGGTCTCCTATTTGCTGCTATAAGCCTCCCCTCTTCTGGGAAGGCTTTCAAATAGAAGTTAGAACATTGCTGTATATATACAGTGCATTCAGAAAGTATTCACACCCCTTCACTTTTTCCACATTTTGTTAAGTTACAACCTTATTCTAAAATTGATTAAATCAGTTTTTCCCCTCATCAATTTACAAACAATACCCCATAATGACAATGCAAAAATAGGTTTGTAGGAAAAAAAACTATCACATTTACATAAGTATTCTGACCCCTTTCTCAGTACTTTGTTGAAGCACCTTTGGCAGCAATTACAGCCTCGGGTCTTCTTAGGTATGACGCTACAAGCTTGGCACACCTGTATTTGGGGAGTTTCTCCCATTCTTCTCTGCTGATCCTCTCAAGCTCAGTCAGGTTGGATGAGGAGTGTCGCTGCACAGCTATTTTCAGGTCTCTCCAGAGATGTTTGATCTGGTTCAAGTCCGGGCTCTAGCTGGGCCCCTCAAGGACATTCAGAGACGTGTCCTGAAGCCACTTCTACGTTGTCTTGGCTGTGTGCTTAGAGTCATTGTCCTGTTGGAAGGTGAACCTTTGTCCCAGTCTGAGGTCCTGACCGCTCTGGAGCAGGTTTTCATCAAGGATCTCTCTGTACTTTGCTCCGTTCATCTTTCCCTCGATCTTGACTAGTCTCCCAGTTACTGCTGCTGAAAAACATCCCCACAGCATGATGCTGCCACCACCATGCTTCACTGTAGGAATGGTGCCAGGTTTCCTCCAGATGTGATGCTTGGCATTCAGGCCAAATAGTTCAATCTTGGTTTCATCAGACCAGAGGATCTTGTTTATCATGGTCTGAGAGCGCTTTAGGTGCCCTTTGGCAAACTCCAAGCGGACTGTAATGTGCCTGTTACTGAGGAGTGGCTTCTGTCTGGCCACTCTACCATAAAGGCTTGATTGGATGAGGGCTGCAGAGATGGTTGTCCTTCTGGAAGGTCCTCCCATCTTCACAAAGGAACTCTGGAGCTCTGTCAGAGTGACCATCAGGTTCTTGATCACCTCCCTGACCAAGGCCCTTCTCACCCGATTGCTAACTTTGGCCGGGCAGCCAGCTCTAGGGAGAGTTTAGGTGGTTCCAAACTTCTTCCATTTAAGAATGAGGAAGGCCACTGTGGGGACCTTTTTGGGGACCTTCAATGCTGCAGACATTTTTTGGTACCCTTCCCCAGGCTGGTGCCTCGACACAATCCTGTCATCAACCTCACGGCTTGGTTTTTGCTCTGACATGCACTGTCAACTGTGGGACCTTACATTGACAGGTGTGTGCCTTTCCAAATCATGTCCAATCAATTGAATTCACCACAGGTGGACTCCAATCAAGCTGTAGAAACATCTCAAGGATGATCAATGGAAACAGGATGCACCTGAGCTCAATTTTGAGTCTCATAGCAAAGGGCCTGAAAACGTTTGTAAATAAGGTATCTGTTTTACATTTTTTATACATTTGCAAAAATATCTAAAAAATTGTTTTCGCTTTGTCATTATGAAGTATTTTGTGTAGATTGATGAGAATAATCAATTTTATAATAAGGCTGAAACCGAACAAAATGTGGAAATAGTCGAGCGGTCTGAATTCTTTCCAAACGCACTGTACCTCCTGACTCGTCACTGTTGTTTATCAGTTCTACAACTAGGGCTGGGCAATATGGCCTAAAAATCTAAATTATGGCCAATTCACGATAAATATATTGATAAAAAACCTTAAAAGGTTAAATAACCATTGTTGCGCAATTAAAGATCAATTCACTGCATTTCAAACAGTCAGGAATAATATAATGAATTCAAAGCTTGTAAAATTATACCTAAGCTAAATATAAGTCTTCCACAAACATAAGACCCACTCATCATTTCATTATTTTATCAAAATAGTTTAACCTGCTTTTTTGCAATTGTCACTGATCTGGCTTTCAAGTCAGTCTACAAAAATGTCCTTTTTGTTACAAATTAACCATGCACAATGCAGTGCAAATCTACTAATAATGCCCAACATCTGGTAAGTGTCACGCTCTGACCATAGTTCTGTTATTTTATTATTTGTTTTAGTATGGTCAGGGCGTGAGTTGGGTGGGCAGTCTATGTTTGTTTTTCTATGTTTGGTTTCTGTTTTCGGCCTAGTATGGTTCTCAATCAGAGGCAGGTGTCGTTAGTTGTCTCTGATTGAGAATCATACTTAGGTAGCCTGGGTTTCACTTTTGGTTTGTGGGTGTTTGTTTCCGTGTGAGTGTTTGTTGCCACACGGTACTGTTTCGGTTTTCCTTCGTTCACTTTATTGTTTAGTATTTCAGTGTTCAGTTGGTTTCATTAAATATGACATCATGAACACTTACCACGCTGCGCTTTGGTCTGATCCTTCTTCCACCTCTGAATGACGTTACAGTAAGAGGCATTACAGAAAATTAACACGGGTTTTTAAATATTTGCATTCTGTAAAGGCTTCCTTCTTTTCACTCTGTCAATTAAATTAGTATTGTGGAGTAACTACAATGTTGATGATCCATCCTCAGTTTTCTCCTATCACAGCCCATAAACTCTAACTGTTTTAAAGTCACCATTGGCCTCATGGTGAAATCCCTGAGCGGTTTCTTCCTCTCCGGCAACTGAGTTAGGAAGGATGACCGTATCTGTGTATGCTCATTGCACATTCATAAAACACAGACTAGACCGCTAGCACCCTACAGTACGTGGCTAAAATGGGAGGGATTTTGGTGCTGTGCCTTTCTGAAGAGTAGACTACCTCATCACATGACTAGGGCTCAAAGCGCACTATTAACCAGTGTGTGTGTGTGTGTGTGTGTGTGTGTGTGTGTGTGTGTGTGTGTGTGTGTTTCATCCTCAGACTCCAGCAGCCATGATGTGTGTGCAAGTGTGAAAGTATTATTGTGACTGTGTGTGTTTGAATGTGTGTATGTACATGTGTGTGTGTTTGTGTTTCATCCTGCTGCCACTCCTGTTTCCCCAGCCTAACAGAAGATAAGCATCAGCCTGGTGCTGGCTGTTAATCTGGCTGTCAGCTGGGGAGCCACGGTGCTCCCATTTGACCCCCCCACCCCAGACCAAACATTAACCCCTAGTCTCCAGTGTGGACCTTTAATAACAGGGTCCTTATTCATTAGGTATCAAATGAAAAAAAAAGAGGGAGGGAGTACGTGAACTTGGCCAATAAGAAACTATTGTTTTTGTTGCAAAACATTTTCCATTCCCAGGGTCGTATACATTAGTGCACAACGTAGCAAAACGTTTTGCAACGGAAAACAAAAACAAACGTTTCCTATTGGACACGTCCAGGTAGTCCCGTCCTGCTTTGGTTTGTTGTCTTCCGTTTGGTGTCTAGTAGCTCCCTCCTAGGCTATAGCATGTCACCGCAGCATTTATCACATCGACACGCTGCATAATTTACATTCAATTATCTAATGTGTGTGAGTGAGTGAAGTCTGAAAGGGTCTAATAACAGTGATTGGCTTGAGCTTATATCAGACAATACAGTAACAGTGAAAGAGTTTATTTTCATTTTGAAACAACCCCAATGTGCATTAATGGTCGCTATGAAGTTAGGATTCGCCACTAACAGAAACTCTTTCCACTCCATTCCACTACTTAAGGAGCTGTTAATTACTATCCCCATATAATTTTGTTTATTTGGTCAGTAGCTAATATTGTGTCAAATGATTATTACAGTTATCGCCAGTAACTGACCGACAGTAATATACTGCACCAACCAAGTGGAAAATGAGATTAGACATTGAAATGGATTGAGGTGTGTATTATATTTTGTGCTTGCGCAGTTTGTTCAATGAGTGTATGTTGCAAGTGTGCGCAAGTCCTGTTTTCTGTTGTGTGTTTGTGTGTGCAGGACCTATGTTGTTTGTGTGTGTGTGTATGCTTGTGCGTGCACACTTACCTGTAGGGTCAAACTCATGCGCAGGTGGGACTGTGTTTTTGTCACTCTTGGGTTTCTTGTCTGGGGGGTGGTCCTTGCTGAGAATGCTAGGGGTCCTGGGAACACACAAACACAGATGGCATGGTGAGAAACACACACACACACACACACACACACAGGACACCAGATTTCGCACGTCTGTGCAGGTTTTTAACCAGGCTTTTAAATTTCAATATTGGTGAAAAATGTATACTTAAAATGTCACTCTATTCATGGAACGACCCCATTATATTATACTTTTAATATTATCTGTTACAATACTCTCTCAGACATACTGTATATTAGACACCTGGGACTTAGACCCTTTACCAGACGAAATAGAGAGCCAAATCCCTGCGGCTTAGGAGGAAGACTGCACCATCAGATTCTAGATACGCGAGGTGTCATCTTAACATGCTTATCAGGGTGTCAGGCACGGTATGGCGTCCAAAAGCCTCATAATATCAGGCTAAATCAACTCAAATACAGGGCAGCATCTGAAATGGAACCCTATTCCTTATTTAATACAATACGTTTAACCAGGGCCAGGTCAAAAATAGTACACTAAATAGTAAATAGGGTTCCATTTAGGACGCATACCAGGTGACCCAACTCTTAGGGGCATATAATTTATTTTGTGGTAAGACATTCTAGTTTTTGGTTCGTTTGGAGGTCATGATTGTAGTCCTTTGTGATTGACAATGTAGACAAAGATTTGCGAAGCAAGGAAAAAACTCTGACCTGGTTGCTTTTTTGGAAAACCTGTGAAAACAAAGACGAGAAAGGATTAGAATACTATTATACTATTTGTCATTGGTAAAACCCTGTTCTAAGTGTACAGTGCCTTCATACCCCTTAACTTATTCCACATTTTGTTGTGTTACAGCCTAAACTCCAAATGGATTAAATATACTTTTTGTCTTACCCATCTACACACAATACCCCTTAATGACAATGTGAAAACATGTTTAGACATTTTAGCAAATTTATTGAAAAAGAAATACAGAAATATCTCATTTACATTAGTATTCATACCCCTGAGTCAATACATGTTAGAATCACCATCAGACAGCCATTTTCTTTCCATAGATTTTCAAGACGATTTAAGTCAAAACTGTAACTAGGCCACTCAAGAACATTCAATGTCATCTTGGTAAGCAACTCCAGTGTAGATTTGGCCATGTGTTTTAGATTATTGTCCTGCTGAAAGGTGAATTTGTCTCATAGTGATGGTTAGCAGGTTTTCCTCTAGGATTTTACCTGTGCTTAGTTCTATTCCATTTCTTTTAATCCTAAAAAAAACTCCCTAGTCCTTGCCGATGACAAGCATACCCATAACATGATTCAGCCGCCACCATGCTTGAAAAAATGAAGACTGGTACTCAGTGATGTGTTGTGTTGAATTTGCCCCAAACATAATGCTTTGCATTCATTAAATAAAGTACATTTTACTTTAGTGCCTTATTGCAAGCAGGATGCATGTTTTAGAATGTATTTTTTTCTTTTCACTCTGTCATTTAAGTTAGTATTGTGGAGTAACTACAATGTTGTTGACCCATCATTTTTCCTATCACACCCATTAAACTCTGTAACTGTTTTAAAGTTACCATTGGCCTCATGGAGAAATCCCTGAGCGGTTTCCTTCCTCTCTGGCAACTGAGTTAGGAAGGACATCTGCATCTTTATAGTGACTATTGTAGGTGTATTGACACAGTGCACCATCCAAAGTGTAATTAATAACTTATTTGCAAGGCATTGGAAAACCTCCCTGGGCTTTGTGGTTGATCTGTGTTTGAAATTCACTGCTCGACTGAGGGACCTTACAGTTAATTGTATGTGCGGGGAACAGAGACGAGGTAGTCATTCAAGAATCATGTTAAACACTATTATTGTACACAGAGTGAGTCCATACAACTTATTTTGTGACTTGTTAAGAACATTTTTACTCCTGAACTTATTTAGGCTTGCCATAACAAAGGGGTTGAATACTTATTGATTCAATACATTTTAGTTTGTTAATTTTGAAACATTTCTAAAAACCTAATTCCACTTTGACATTCAGAATAATTTTTTCAACACAGGTTAAATTTCACAAACTGTATGGAATTGGACCCCTGTGAGGTAAAAATGTATTGTAGCTCTATGTAAGGTTCTGTATTTATTTTCATTGTCAATCTTTGTGTTCTGTTTCATTGTGTTCTTGATTAATTGATTTCACCTGTGTTAGTTACTCACCTGGTCTCATCAGCTCCTTATTTAGTTCAGTTCATTCTGTTTGTACCTTTGTGAGCTATTGTTTGTTTTGACTCTACTAAGCCTTATCCTAGCTCGTTTGTGAGAACCAGTTAAAGCCTTCAGTCCTAGTTTTGATTCACCTGCCTGTTTGCCTGCCTGTGACCACAATTCCTGCCTTCTGCGATAAACACCTCCCGCTCTGCGAGTGAATATACACCTTTTTCTCCCCGAGTATTCATTATACTCCAGAAGTGTTAATTCAAGCAAAAAGTTTATTGTTCTAGCAAAAATTTCACAGGCCTGTACCTAGATTAAAACACATTGAAGAGAGAATCTATTGAAAGTGCTTTTTGGTCCAGGAATATCCTTAATCTGGGTATCTGAAACCAGCCCCATGTTCAACCTTATATTCTCCATTTGCTACCATGTTTGTATTGTTATTGCATGCTACGTCAAGAAAATGACACTAGAAACATACATTTTATTAAAAGATATGTATATAAATCAACAGTTCCGGGGTAACCTTATTCATTATGATCTAAAAGACAAAACTGATCCTAGATCAGCACTCCTACTCTGAGGCGCTTAATGAAAACATGCCCTGGTCTTCCTTGTCATTTGTATGTTTCTGTGTACTGAGTGACATCATCAGTCAGAGACAGCCAGCTTCTAACCCCCCCACCTCTAAACCCACTTTGCCGTCTGTCTCATGACATGCTGCTAACCAGTAGACTGCACTATCATAGGTACATCTTTCATCATCTGCTTACACATCACAGGATCACAACCACCACCATTACTCGAAGGGACCAAAAATGATGGAACACCAGACCCACTTGAATTAATTTCATAATCAAAAATGCGGTGGTGTGGCGATGCCAACATAAGCCCCATGTCCTCAGGCACTTTCTTGGTCCAAGTTGTTCCACTGGTTGGCATATCAAACATGCAGATCCCTACCCAGATGCCTAAGTCTGAGAGATAGGAGGTGGCTGGGTTCTTCATATAAATAGCACAGGCCCCTCTATCTCCACCTCCTCCCTTCTTCCGCGGGTGGTTTTTGGTTTTGTTGCTGTTCCTTCCCTCAGACAATGGGGCCTGCACTTTGAACAATGGCGCTCACGTCAAAGCCAGCTTACTACATTGCGGCATTGTGGGACAGATTCCCGGAAACAGAGAGCGCTTCTGGCAGGCCTCCCATTTCCTGAATGTGGGAGAAGGGGGGATGAGAGGGGAGATTGGAGAGGAAAAGAGGAGGGGGATGAGTGGGAGTGGGTATCTTTCAAAGAAGGCAGGAGGGGGCAGGATGGGGCAGGATTTGGAGAATCCTGTGTTAGTACCTAGGCTGCAGAGCTCGTACTTGGAAATCTCTTTCGACACAGAAAAAAACAGAGCTCAGTCTAATCATGGACAAAATCCCTAATATATAACATTTACCAAAAACACTGTGATACACCTTTCCACTGCTACCACCTTGGATTTAAGAAAAACACTTCTTAATAATTGAAATGGTAATTATTTAATTCAACCAAATAGCACAGTTGTTAAAGTAAATTAACATAATTCAATTAAAAAAATCGGACATCAACCCAGTCATATTGAACCCCTGCCAAAAAGAGAGACATGGGATTCACTACTGCACTGTCTCGGAACAGGAGGAGTTATTAAACTGGTTATCCTCTGATGTGCCCTGGGGAGATTAGGAGGCAGGCCAGAGGATATACTGTCTGGGTGAGGACAGACATCAGTCTCACTGGGTGGTGGCTAAGCAGCTAGTGCAGCTAGCTTTGGGTAAGAAAGGGATTTAGCTGATATTTAGATACTTAAATGCAGACTCATTCAGAGTGGAGAAAAAGAGACCTAATGGGTACGTTGAAAGCCTGCGGGGAACAATGTGCTTGTTAGCTTACAAGGCAGATCAATGGGAAACACAAAGATTCAAGTGTAGTGAAATCGACTGCTAGCCTTTAACAATTAGCTGTTAGCTTTAACAGAGAGTTAAGTCCTGCCGCAAGTAGGTTTTAATTTATTCAGAGTTCATTTTGATCATGTTATAAAATGAATTCCTTAAATTAAATAATCTTTATCAATACTCCATTTATTGTCTACAAGCCAAGCTCACATCATATAGCAAGAGACCGCTCAGAAATGGGCAAGCATTTAGCATTGCTAAATGCTGAAAGGTGGTGGGAAATTGTTTTTACATTGTCTTCGAACAGAGAGAAATTTAACATTAAAAATGACTATGGTAATATGGTTATCTTGAAATAATTGAATGATCCTCTCAATTTATTACATGAAGTTCTAAAGAAAATGGGTCAATTATAAATGCTATAGCTTTGGCAGTGCAGCAATGACAGCCTAAAGAAAGTTTACATGGCAAGCAAAACATTATCACTGATGAGCCACTGCATGTAACATTACAGTTCTGTGGTTGTCACATCCCATTGCCTCCCTCCTGAATCCACTTATACGTTTCTCCTATGAGCAACGTCACCAAAGACGCGTATTACTAAGACAGAGAACACTTCCCATCCTCTTTGATGTTACTGACCTGACACAAGTGAACCAGGTAAAGGAAGGAAAACAGCACCAGAGTTCTACGGAGGGATGCACACAAGGAAGTTCATTTTGTGCCAGACCCACATGTAGAGAGTTGAACACCATTCCTGCATCACCTCAAACATGTCTATCTCACCGGTCTGAGACACATGTAAACGCTTTAACGCTTCACTGCAGTGGAGTCTCTAAAACTGTTACAATAACAAATGGAGTGCCAGAAAGTGCTCTCACTCAGTGGTGCCTGCTAAGCTAAATTAAGCTTTTTGGGAAGTGTGACTGAGGTAACAAGTTTGCCCAAGGGGCCTGGCAAGTGAACACTGCCATTTTATAAGATTTTTTTTCAAAACAATACTGAGAAGAGGGGAGAAAGTGATAAAGTGCATAGAGAGCAACAGCACTGCAGCAGCAGGACTCGAAAAGGGACGTCTTTGGGAACTGGCCTGATCCCTTTCGGTGTAGACAGGCTACAGGGCCAGAGATGCTTAACCCTTTTCCCTTGTGTTGGATCCAAAGCACACGATTTTCAGAGAGAAGCTTGTCGTGAATCACCAGTTCTGGCTACTTCTTTCATTTCACTCTCCGTTCCATATGAGGTCACATTTTGAGGAGGAGTGGCATTTAGAAAGAACATCCAGTTTGGGGGTAAACTTCATGCCTCCTCAAGTATCGCAACTGCTCATCGAAACTGATTCAAGTACACGTTGAGGGTCTCTATGTTACAATAGAAAATGGTCAACTTGAAACATCACATTTGACCTGTACTCAGCCCTAACCATAAAACTAATTGAAGTGGATTTGAGGTGAACTCTGCCAGCCTCGTAAATACCAGAATGATTACCGCTGCGCTATCATGATATCCGTGCAGCAAACATTCATGGAAGCTTTTGGGATCAGGCAGCTTGCGAGGCTAGAACTCTGCTGCTCTGCTCACAAGACAGGTGAACCTGGGCTTGTGAGATAAGACAACTAGTCTCGAACATATTGCCTCCTCCACTGAACACACCAGAGCACAGCACAGTCTGACCAACAGAATATAGCATTTGAAGAGATAAACAGTGGTGAATTTACAACAAGGGGGGAGAGAGAGAGAAATTGAGCGAGAGAGAGAGAGAGAGAGAGAGAGAGAGAGAGAGAGAGAGAGAGAGAGAGAGAGAGAGAGAGAGAGAGTACACAGCCATAATATGACATTTGAAATGTCTCTATTCCTTTGAAACTTGAATGTAATGTTCACTGTTCATTTTTGATCGTGTATCTATTTCACATGCTTTGGCAATGTAAACATATGTTTCCCATGCCAATAAAGCCCGTTGAAAAGAGAGAGGGAGAGAGAGAGAGAGAGAGAGAGAAAGAGAGAGGGAGAGACAAGAAGGACAAGGCAAGGGCCTTCTACACCATCAAAAAGAACATCCTAATTGGGATGTCAAATTGTGTCTGTTTAAAAATACATTCATCAGTTATACAACCCATTGCCCTTTATGTTTGTGAGGTCTGGGGTCCACTCACCAACCAATAATTCACAAAATGGGACAAACACCAAACTGAGACTCATGCACGCAGAATTCTGCAAAGATCCTCTGTGTACAACGTAAAACATGAGCCATTCAATTCTACAACCACCTAAAATGAAGTTATTCCCAAACCTTCCATAACAAAGCCATCACCTACAAAGAGATGAACCTACAGAAGATTCCCCTAAGCAAGCTGGAACTGGAGGACAGCAACACAGTTAGACCCAACCAAATCACGAGAAAACAAAAAGATAATTATTTCCAATGTGTCAAGTAATTAACAAAAAAAAGAATAAAATGGAATGCTATTTGGCCTTAAACAGAGAGTAGTGGCAGAATACCTGACCACTTCGACTGACCCAAAATTAAGGAAATCTTTAACTATGTATAGACTCAGTGAGGATAGCCTGCCGTAGGAAGACCTGGCTCTCAAGAGAAGACAGGCTATGTGCACACTGCCCACAAAATGAGGTGGAAACTGAGCTGCACTTCCTAACCTCCTGCCAAATATATGACCATATTAGAGACACATATTTCTCTCAGATTACACAGACCCACAAAGAATTTGAAAACAAATCCAATTTTTATAAACTCCCATATCTATTAGGTGAAATACCACAGTGAGCCATCACAGCAGCAAGATTAGTGACCTGTTGCCACAAGAAAAGGGCAACAAGTGAAGAACAAACACCATTGTAAATTCAACCCATATTTATGTTTTTATTTTCCCTTTTGTACTTAAATTATTTGCACATCTTTATAACACTGTAATTATTATGACATTTGAAATGTCTCTATTCCTTTGAAACTATAACATTTACTGTTAATTCTTTATTGTTTTCTTCACTTTATTTTATTAATCTATTTAACTTGCTTTGGCAATGTAAACATATGTTTCCTATCACAATAAAGCCCTTTGAATCAAATTGAGTAAACAAGGAAAACGAGAGAGATCGAGTTCTGGAAAAGTACAGAGTACAAATCATTATTACAAGCGTCTAGAGTGAGAGTAGCCTGGAGTACATGCCAGGCATGTCTGTCTACGTTCAGAGAAAAGCTACCTCCAGGCAAAGACCTGAGAGAGCACAATATCATAATCAGATTAGTATGATCGTCATTTATCAAAGTTAGCCCAGTAAACCCTCCTTTCTCCATAACTGTATGTGTATATTATTCTAATAACTCCAGTACGTAGACAGACACACTTCATCACGATCAATCGCTGACCTGGATTACTGCAAGGTAAGCGTATTAACAAATGAATGGAGTGGGACTGTAGCACTCAGGAGAAGGTGATGCTTTGAGCTACTGGAGAAGCACTGCATAAATCAAATGTATTATATCAAAATGTAAATGCATCGTAGTAGCGCAGGAAGTCTGCCACTGAAACCCAAAAGCCGATTTATCTCAAGGCTGTCAATATAATAATGAACTACTGTACATTTATCACATTAAGCAATAAGGCCCAAGGAAGTGTGGTATTTGACCAATATACCACGGCTGAGGAAACACCCATTAGCCGTGGTATATTGGCCATATACCTCAAAGCCCAGAGGTTCCTTATTGCTATTATAAACTGGTTAACAATGTAATTAGAGCAGTACAAATATTTGTTTTGTCATACCATGGAATATGGTCTAATATACGGCTTTCAGCCAATCAGTGTTCACCACCCAGTTTATAAATATCAATAAGGATAGTCTGTAAAGATGATACAGTGGAGCAAAAAAGTATTTAGTCAGCCAACAATTTGGCAAGTTCTCCCACTTAAAAAGATGAGAGAGGCCTGTAATTTTCATCGTAGGTACACTTCAACTATGACAGACAAAATGAGGGAAAAAAATCCAGAAAATCACATTGTAGGATTTTTTATGAATTTATTTGCAAATTATGGTGGAAAATAAGTATTTGGTCAATAACAAAAGTTTGTTGGCAATGACAGAGGTTAAATGTTTTCTGTTCTCTATCCTCTAGAGCAGTGATGTTTTGGGGCTGTTGCTGGGCAACACAGACTTTCAACTCCCTCCAAAGATTTGCTTTGGGGTTGAGATCTGGAGACTGGCTAGGCCACTCCAGGACCTTGAAATGCTTCTTACGAAGCCACTGCTTCGTTGCCAAGGCGGTGTGTTTGGGATCATTGTCATGCTGAAAGACCCAGCCACGTTTCATCTTCAATGCCCTTGCTGATGGAAGGAGGTTTTCACTCAAAATCTCACGATACATGGCCCCATTCATTCTTTCCTTTACACGGATCAGTCGTCCTGGTCCCTTTGCAGAAAAACAGCCCCAAAGCATGATGTTTCCAACCCCATGCTTCACAGTAGGTATGTTGTTCTTTGGATGCAACTCAGCATTCTTTGTCCTCCAAACACGACAAGTTGAGTTTTTACCAAAAAGTTATATTTTGGTTTCATCTGACCATATGACATTCTCCCAATCTTCTTCTGGATCATCCAAATGCTCTCTAGCAAACTTCAGACGGGCCTGGACATGTACTGGCTTAAGCAGGGGGACACGTCTGGCACTGCAGGATTTGAGTCCCTGGCGGCGTAGTGTGTTACTGATGGTAGGCTTTGTTACTTTGGTCCCAGCTCCCTGCAGGTCATTCACTAGGTCCCCCCGTGTGGTTCTGGGATTTTTGCTCACCGTTCTTGTGATCATTTTGACCCCACGGGGTGAGATCTTGCGTGGAGCCTCAGATCGAGGGAGATTATCAGTGGTCTTGTATGTCTTCCATTTCCTAATAATTGCTCCCACAGTTGATTTCTTCAAACCAAGCTGCTTACCTATTGCAGATTCAGTCTTCCCAGCCTGGTGCAGGTCTACAATTTTGTTTCTGGTGTCCTTTGACAGCTCTTTGGTCTTGGCCATAGTGGAGTTTGGAGTGTGACTGTTTGAGGTTGTTTGAGGTGTATTTTATACTGATAGCAAGTTCAAACAGGTGCCATTAATACAGGTAACGAGTGGAGGACAGAGGAGCCTCTTAAAGAAGAAGTTACAGGTCTGTGAGAGCCAGAAATCTTGCTTGTTTGTAGGTGACCAAATACTTATTTTCCACCATAATTTGCAAATAAATTCATAAAGAATCCTACAATGTGATTTTCTGGATTTTTTTTCTTCTAATTTTGTCTGTCATAGTTGACAGACAGTGTACCTATGATGGAAATTACAGGCCTCTCTCATCTTTTTAAGTGGGAGAACTTGCACAATTGGTGGCTGACTAAATACTTTTTTGCCCCACTGTATATTGTACGTTGAGACTATTGGGATGTTATTGCCGAAATACTTACTACAACTCCATTTGTGGTACTGCATGCACAGTGGTAAGATTATAATACACTTGAAGAATTCAACAACAACATTGGAACAGAGTACTGTGAAATCATTTATTCAATTGGGGCGGTACTCATTCAAAACAAAGCTGTTTATTTGGTGTGGCATGCACAGGAATGCTAACTGTATCTAGGAAAATTCAAGTTATTGGCCTTGAAAGGGTATCTGAATACCCTCTAGTCCCACTCAACATAGGTCAGAACAGACCACACACTCACACACCCCGGAAACTCCCTTATCCCCGCACCCCCTCTTTCACCATCCCTCATTCTCCAGGGCCTGAAGGGAGGGAGCAGGCACTCCCCTCTCTTTCTGCCCCAATAAGCCTGATCAGAGTGTGCATACTGACGTGGCTTGGGGATGTACATTTCTTCACGCTACACTGTCTGTTCACGTTTTATTAGCGTAGCCAGGGACGGCTGGGGGTGTGGAGGGGGGAGAGAGAACGATAAATCCCCTAGATGAACAGACAACCAGCCAGCCCCTGAGAGAGACTAGCCAGCACCTCCATATCCACCATGTTTGATCCCTTTAGGCAGGCAGGGAAGGCAAGGCCTGGTCTTGTTTCCACATAGCTAGGCTGTAGGCTAGCCTACAGTGACACTGCGACCAACACAGTAGGTTTGGGGGTGAAATGCTTGAGGATAAGTCGTTTTTGTAGTGCCGGGACATTTAAACAGTGCTTTTATGAATAAATTAATGTAATATTTAACTTATCATTTAAGGCAGGTCATAAGCTTGGGGGGGAGAAGAAACATTGGAGATATGGCAATGAATAATGCATTGACCCATTAGAACCACTAAAGTCACATGAGAAGTTGAACCTCTGTGGGATACACTGGAGGGGGCACGGACACATCCCTGCTGCACCCCCAATAAATATGTATTGAATAGAGAGATTCATTTACGAGAGGAAAATGTGTTCCACCATTACAATGTAAAGCGCTTTGAGCACTTGGAAAAATATGTATTCTTTATTTATTTCAGAGTGACATAATTCATTCAGTTTGTGAAGCACGACATAAATCCAATCTATCATCATCCTAATAATCCATCCACCTGACAGGTGTTGCATATCAAGAAGCTGATTAAACAACATGATCATTACACAGGTCAACCTTGTGCTGGGGACAATAAAAGGCCACTTTAAAATGTGCAGTTTCGTCACACAACACAACGCTACAGATGTCTAAAGTTTTGAGTGAGCGTGCAATTGGCATGCTGACTGCAGGAATGTCCACCAGATCTGTTGCCACAGATTTGAATGTTCATGTCGCTACCATAAGCTGCCTCCAAAGTCATTTTATAGAATTTTGGCAGTATGTCCAACCAGCCTCACAACCGCAGACCACGTGTAACCACGCCAGCCCAGGGCATCCACATCCGGCTTCTTCACTTTTGTGGGAAAAAAAATAATTGTGATTGGCTGGGCCTGGCTCCCCAGTGGGTGGGCCTGACTGCCAAGGCCTATGCCCACCCATGGCTGCACCCCTGCCCAGTCATGTGAAATCCATAGATTAGGGACTAACACATTTATTTCAATTGACTGATTTCCTTAAATGAACTTTATCTCAGTAAAATCTTTGAAATTGTTGCATGTTGCGTTTAGGGTGGAAAATTGTTCAAATGAGTTTAAAGAGAATTACCAGGCGTGTCGATGTATGTTGATGCCAGGCAGAAAAAGGCATGTTGTTGCCAGGCAGAGAGATGCATGTTGATGCCAGGCAGAGAGATACATGTTGATGCCAGGCAGAGAGATGCGTGTTGATGCCAGGCAGAGAGATGCATGTTGACGCCATACAGAAAAAGGCATGTTGATGCCAGGCAGAGAGATGCATGTTGATGCCAGGCAATTCTGAGGCTACTGACGGCAGTGAACTCTTCAAAGTACTGCAGACCGACTGCTCCCCTGGTCAAAGTACTAGTGAGTGAGAGAGTGAGAGAGAGAGAATGGAGGGTTGAGATGGTAGGAGAGACTAGAGAGGGTAGAGAAGGTGAGACATCCCAAATGGCATCCTGTTCCCTATATAGTGCACTATTATTGACCAAAGCCCAATAAAGGAAAAATGGTGCAATTTGGGACAAGGGAGTGAGTATGCCTAGTAGTGGAAGAGGGGATGTTTGAAAGATGGCGCAGAAGAACATGGCTGACGTTTTACATTCTGCCAACAGATTGTGCTATTTTGTTATTTTTTTGCGTTTTGTGTAACTTTATTTTTAACTTATTGTGTACAAAATGTTGCTACTACCATCTCCTATGACCGAAAATAACTTCTGGACATCAGAACAGTGATTACTCACCGCGGAATGGAAGAAACCTTTTCCTTTAACGAGAAGGATATCCTGCTTTCACTGGAACAGGCCCAGATCCCCGCCTTTTGGGTGAAGAAAACACGCAGGAAAATGGGCTGCAGATCGGGCATCCATCTGAAGATCTGTAGGCGAGCGAGTAAACTCTCCTGCCATCCGTTCTTCTTGCTAATGTGCAATCATTGGATAATAAAATTGATGACCTACAATAAATATTATCCTAACAACGGGACATTAAAAACTGTAACATCTTATGTTTCACCGAGACCGATGATACGGACAATATAGAGCTAGCGGGATTTTCCAAGCACCGGCGGTGTCAGAAGGTGGGTGTAGCTGGTGCATGAAGTCAGGCGCAGGAGAGCAGAATGAGTGAGCAACGTACTTTACTCAAAATAAAGGCACAAGGTAACCATACACTTGACCAACAATAAACGGTAATCAATTACACACGGGTGAAAACAGCACCTGTCGAAATCCAGCCATAACGTACCGAATGAACATGGAAACAATCACGCACAAAAACATGGGGGAAACAGAGGGTTAAATACATGAACAAGTAATTGGGGAATGAAACCAGGTGTGTAGAAAACAAAGACAAAACAAATGGAAAATGAAAGGTGGATCAGCGATGGCTAGAAGACCGGTGATGTTGACCGCCGAACGCAGCCCGAACAAGGAGAGGGACCGACTTCGGCGGAAGTCGTGAAAGGCTGAACAGAGACGCTACCTCTGGTAAGACGAGGGGTAGGGGTGTGTGTCTATTTGTCAATAACAGCTGGTGCACAATGTCTAATATTAAAGAAGTCTCAAGATATTGCTCGTCTGTGGTAGAGTACCTTATGATAAGCTGTAGACCACACTATCTACTAAGAGAGTTCTCATCTATATTATTCGTAGCTGTCTATTTACCACCACAGAACGAAGCTGGCACTAAGACTGCTCTCAACCAACTCTATAAGGCCAAAAGCAAAGAAGAAAATGCTCACCCAGAAGTGGCGCCCTTAGTGGCCGAAAACTTAATGCAGAAAACTTACAAAATGTTTACCAGCATGTCACATGTGCAACCAGAGGAAAAAATCCTTGACCACCTTTACTCCACACACAGAGATGCATACAATGCTCTCCCTCGCTCTACATTTGGCAAATCTGACCATAATTCTATCCTCCTGATTCCTGAATCCAAGCAAAAACTAAAGCAAGAAGTACCAGTGACTCGCTCAATACGGAAGTAGTCAGATGACGAAGATGCTACACTACAGGACTGTTTTGCTAGCACAGACTGGAATATGTTCCGGGATTCATCCAATGGCATTGAGGAGTACACCACCTCAGTCATCGGCTTCATCAATAAGAGCATTTACGACGTCGTCCCCACAGTGACTGTACGTACATATCCCAACCAGAAGCCATGGATTACAGGCAACATCTGCATCGAGCTAAAGGCTAGAGCTGCTGCTTTCAAGGAGCGGGTGACTGATCTGGGCGCTTATAAGAAATCCCGCTATGCCCTCAGACGAACCATCAAACAAGCAAAGTGTCAATACAGGATTAAGATTGAATCCTACTACACGGCTCTGACGCTTGTCAGATGTGGCAGGGCTTGAAAACTATTACGGACTACAAAGGGAAACCCAGACGCGAGCTGCCCAGTGACACGAGCCTACCAGACAAGCTAAATGCCTTTTAAGCTCGCTTCGAGACAAGAAACACTGAAGCATGCACGAGAGCACCAGCTGTTCTGGATGACTGTGTGATCACGCTCTCGGTAGCCGATATGAACAAAACCTTTAAACAGGTCAACATTCACAAAGCAGCTGGCCAGACGGATTACCAGGACGTGTACTCAAAGCATGCACGGACCAACTGGTAAGTATCTTCACTGACATTTTCAACCTCTCCCTGACCGAGTCTGTAATACCAACATGTTTCAAGCAGAACACCATAGTCCCCGTGCCCAAGGAAGTGAAGGTGACCTGCCTAAATGATTACCGCCCCGTGGCACTCACGTCGGTAGCCATGAAGTGCTTCAAAAGGCTGGTCATGGATCACCACAACAGCATCCTACCGGACACCCTAGACTCACTCCAATTCGCATACCGCCCAAACAGATCCACAGATGATGCAATTTCAATCTCACTCCACACTGCCCTTTCTCACCTGGACAAAAGGAACACCTATGTGAGAATGCTGTTCCTCGACTACAGCTCAGCGTTCAACCCCATAGTGCCCACGAAGCTCATCACTAAGCTAAAGACTCTGGGACTAAACACCTCCCTCTGCAACTGGATCCTGGACTTCCTGACGAGCCGCCCCGAGGTGGTAAGAATAGGCAGCTGCCACGCTGATGCTTAACACTGGGCCCCTCAGGGATGTGTACTTAGTCCCCTCCTGTACTCCCTGTTCACCCACAACTGGGTGGCCAAACATGACTCCAACACCATCATTAAGGTTGCTGACAACACAACAGTGGTAGGCCTGATCCCCTACAACAATGAGACGGCCTATAGGGAGGAGGTCAGAGACCTGGCAGTGTGGTGCCAGGACAACAAACGCTCCCTCAATGTGAGCAAGAAAAAGGAGCTGATCGTGGACTACAGGAAAATGTGGGCCGAACAGGCCCCCATTAACATCGACGGGGCTTTAGTGGAGCGGGTCGAGAGTTTCAAGTTCCTTGGTGTCCACATCACCAAAGAACTATCATGGCCCAAACATCCCAAGATAGTCGTGAAGAGGGCACTACAATACCTTTTCCCCCTCAAGAGGCTGAAAATATTTGGCATGGGTCCCCAGATCCTCAAAAGGTTCTACAGCTGCACCATCGAGAGAATCCTGACCGGTTGCATCACCACCTGGTATGGCAACTGCTCGGCATCTGACCGTAAGGCGCTACAGAGGGTAGTGCGAACGGCTCCGTACATCACTGGGGCCAAGCTTCCTGCCATCCAGGACCTATATAATAGGTGTGTCAGAGGAAAGCCCAAAAAATAGTCAGAGACTGAAGTTATAGACTGTTTTCTCTGCTACCGCACAGCAAGCGGTACCGGAGCGCCAAGTCTAGGACCAAGAGGCTCCTCAACAGCTTCTACCCCCAAGCCATAAGACTGCTGGACAATTCATAAAATCCCCACAGGACAATTTACATTGACATCCCCCCCCTCCCTTTTGTACGCTGCTGCTACTCGCTGTTTATTATCTATTCATAGTCACTTCACCCCCACCCACATGTACAAATTACCTCAACTAACCTGTACCCCCGCACACTGACTCGGTACCGGTGCCCCTTGTTTATAACCTCGTTATTGTTATTCTTATTTATTCTTACTTTTTATTTTAGTCTACTTGGTAAATATTTTCTTAACTCTTCTTGAACTGCACTGTTGGTTAAGGGCTTGTAAGTAAGCATTTCATGGTAAAGTCTACATTTGTTGTATTCGGCGCATGTGACAAATAAGGTTTGATTTGATTTGTATCAGAGAGACAAAGAAACCCCCCCTCTATCTCTCCATTTGGTATTGGATAGCTATGCGGGGAAAGGAGCTTGTGTATGGCTAGTGAGGCTGAGGGGCTATCTGCTCCTCAGTGTAAGTAACTAGCACTAAATATATAATGTTTTATGTACAGTAACCAGGAATTGTCCAAAACCAATTCCTTGCCAACTGTGGGTTATGATGTAATTTCCTACATCTATGCACACTTGATTCTAGAAATTATATAAATGTTTTTTCCGATGCAAAATTCAAGATTGTGAGTGTCTGATTATGCTTGATTGAAATGGAATTAATCCAACCCATTCCTCATTCTGTCACACAAACCCATGGAGTCAGTATACACAGCCTGATATGTGGGACTGTAGTATATTGAGTTGCAACCCCTTCTTAATATTGAGTTGCACCCCCTTTGCCCTCAGAACAGCCTCAATTAGCCGGGGCATGGACTCTACACAGTGTCAAAAGCGTTCCATAGGGATGCTGGCCCATGTTGACTCCAATGCTTCCCATAGTTGTGTCAAGTTGTTTGGATGTCCTTTGGGTGATGGACCATTCTTCATACACACTGGAAACTGTTGAGCGTAAAAAAACAGCGTTGCAGTTCTTGACAATCAAACTGATGCACCTGGCACCTACTGCCATACCCCGTTCAAAGGAACTTTGAACTGCCCATTCACCGTCTAAATGACACACATATACAATACACGTCTCAATTGTCTCAAGGCTTAAAAATCCTCCTTTAACCTGTCTCCTCCCCTTCATCTACACTGATTGAAGTGGATTTAACACGTGACATCAATAAGGGATCATAGCTTCACCTGGATTCACCTGGTCAGTCTATGTCATGGAAAGAGCAGGTGTTCTTAATGTTTTGTACAGTCAGTGTGTATGTGTGTGTCACGTCAAGGTAACAATGCCCCCGTGACACTGCTTGGATGGGTTAATCTCCCAGGCTTTAGAGGTCTACCAGATGTTGATAGGATTTATGGCCATTACTGTAAACAAACAAAGACACACACACATATTCAGGGAAATACATTTGACCCTAAAATTATAATACCATTCCCCAAATTGTGTGCAATTGTTTGTGTCCCATATGGTACTCTATTCCCTTTGTAGTACTACTTTTAACATAAGACAGGTCAAGGGGATCATTTTGATCCAATATGAATTTAAAATTGAAATATCTCTGCCATTTCTTAAGTAATGCCCCCCTCCGACCTGGACTTTTCCTAAATATGTCTATTTATTGTTAGAATTTCATCACAAACAGAAAGTGTTATAAGCAGCTTTAAGGGAACATGTCATTTCTTTCCCCAGAGCGCCAGAAAGTGACTTTTTCCAATCCTTCAACAGAGTCACATGCAGGTAAGATGTTTTGATTTCTATATAGTGTCACAAAGAGCTGATTCTGAGGTTTCCAAAGCACTTACCATTTCCCCATAAAGATGAGCTCTATTTCAAAATATCCCTTTTTCCAAGAATAACCAGCGTTCCATGTGCTCCACACGTGAGCAGGCAGCCACAGATAGCCTACAGTAACATAAACTAATGAAAATGCTATTGTGTTCTTTAAATTTTACCCAAGACCTTCATAAACTCAACCAAAGTATTATTTTTCCGATAGCATATATGAAATGGATTTATTAGACTGTTAGAATGTTGAGGCAAAACGACTCCTCATTGGCCTGAAGGGGGGTCCAAAGAAGCAAGGCTTATCTAGTGTTAACCACGGCCCAATCTGGTCAAAAGTAGTGCACCTATTGGGAATAGAGTGCCATTTGGGACAACGTCCGTTTCCATCTGTATCATGCAGGGCCTGGAGAAAGTGGAGAGAGAAACCTACTTTACCCCTCCCCCTCACCTCTCCTCTCCTCCACCCACCACAGGCCCTGAGGCACAGCCAGAGTCTCTCACTCAATCTCCCTCTCCACTGGCCAGGCACTTTTAATGGCCTCCCAGCAACCACAGAATAAACATTCAAAACACTGGCACACATATCCTTCCTTGTTGAACAATCAATGGTGTAGCCGTTTATGCACCTTTTTACCTTTTGTGCAAACGTTTACCAACCTAACGCAAAAAAAATTATGGAAAATATAGGTAGCAGTTCAGAACAGTTTTTGCCTATATTATGACAACATTTTGTGGCGTTTTTCTTAGTTTCGGACTTTGGCAAGGAGTTTTTTCGGCTGTTCGGGCACACTAAATTTTTTCTCGAGGCAAGCCAAAGCCGGTCAGTGAAGCCTATTCCTCCTTGTTGGCGACTGGTCAACAGTAGGGATTCTTCAATGAAGTCCCTGTTGTCATTTAACGAGACGACTCATCCTCATGCACATTTATTCTCGTGAGAAATACTGCACCAAACATCCTAGTCGGATGCAAAATTGCGCGACTAAGACCTCCTCGGTAAAAACATAAAAATGTATGACAGATTGCTTCAGTTATCTTAGATACATTTGGACTATTTTGAGGATGTGTATACTGGCTACAGTGTCTCAAAGTGGACAAACAGTACTATTGTAGCTTTTTTCTTGTTTTTCAAGCGAAGGTCTTTTAGGGGAGTATGCGAGCACACTGACGCCTTTAGTTTTTTCACAGCGAACAGTGATTTGGGTTTCCCCACCTATTTGTTTTTACCACTACATCACAAGGTTTTTTCTGGATCAAATGGGGCTTAGGTGGTGGGCGTGGCAGGGGGTGTGGTATGGGGGCGTGGCAGGGGCGTGGCATGGAGCGTGGCATGGGGCATTACAATAAGCACGGAAGCCCGTGTCGGAGCAGCAATCATTTTGTTACAATTTAAGAGGCCCCCATTTTAGTGGTGAAATGTTTGCTTTTTTAAGCCACTTTCCTGCACTTCTATGCATTTTGCCACGGCTAATGCTGTGTTCTTTTGCTCAAACATAATAACAAAATGGCATTGAGACCGACAACACTTGAGAGTGTGGGTCAGGTCAGGGCTACACTAGCTGCACAGCAGTGCTCTGGTCATGGGGAGGTGAGGGGTGGGGCTGGATGGAGACATGCTGCAGTCAGGGGAGCAGGGAGGGAGGCTTGGGCAAACAGATGATTCACCAGCAGCTGAGCTGACACAACACCGCCTCTGTCTGCCAACTACACTCTGTGTGTGTGTGTGTGTGTGTGTGTGTGTGTGTGTGTGTGTGTGTGTGTGAGTAGTGTGTGTTGTCTGCCAGTGTGTGTATGTATGTATGTATGTACAGTGCCTGGCGAAAGTATTCGGCCCCCTTGAACTTTGCGACCTTTTGCCACATTTCAGGCTTCAAACATAAATATATAAAACTGTATTTTTTTGTGAAGAATCAACAACAAGTGGGACACAATCATGAAGTGGAACGACATTTATTGGATATTTCAAACTTTTTTAACATATCAAAAACTGAAAAATTGGGCGTGCAAAATTATTCAGCCCCCTTAAGTTAATACTTTGTAGTGCCACCTTTTGCTGCGATTACAGCTGTAAGTCGCTTGGGGTATGTCTCTATCAGTTTTGCACATCGAGAGACTGACATTTTTTCCCATTCCTCCTTGCAAAACAGCTCGAGCTCAGTGAGGTTGGATGGAGAGCATTTGTGAACAGCAGTTTTCAGTTCTTTCCACAGATTCTCGATTGGATTCAGGTCTGGACTTTGACTTGGCCATTCTAACACCTGGATATGTTTATTTTTGAACCATTCCATTGTAGATTTTGCTTTATGTTTTGGATCATTGTCTTGTTGGAAGACAAATCTCCGTCCCAGTCTCAGGTCTTTTGCAGACTCCATCAGGTTTTCATTCCAGAATGGTCCTGTATTTGGCTCCATCCATCTTCCCATCAATTTTAACCATCTTCCCTGTCCCTGCTGAAGAAAAGCAGGCCCAAACCATGATGCTGCCACCACCATGTTTAACAGTCGGGATGGTGTGTTCAGCTGTGTTGCTTTTACGCCAAACATAACGTTTTGCATTGATGCCAAAAAGTTCAATTTTGGTTTCATCTGACCAGAGCACCTTCTTCCACATGTTTGGTGTGTCTCCGAGGTGGCTTGTGGCAAACTTTAAACAACACTTTTTATGGATATCTTTAAGAAATGGCTTTCTTCTTGCCACTCTTCCATAAAGGCCAGATTTGTGCAATATACGACTGATTGTTGTCCTATGGACAGAGTCTCCCACCTCAGCTGTAGATCTCTGCAGTTCATCCAGAGTGATCATGGGCCTCTTGGCTGCATCTCTGATCAGTCTTCTCCTTGTATGAGCTGAAAGTTTAGAGGGACGGCCAGGTCTTGGTAGATTTGCAGTGGTCTGATACTCCTTCCATTTCAATATTATCGCTTGCACAGTGCTCCTTGGGATGTTTAAAGCTTGGGAAATCTTTTTGTATCCAAATCCGGCTTTAAACTTCTTCACAACAGTATCTCGGAGTGTTCCTTGTTCTTCATGATGCTCTCTGCGCTTTTAACGGACCTCTGAGACTATCACAGTGCAGGTGCATTTATACGGAGACTTGATTACACACAGGTGGATTGTATTTATCATCATTAGTCATTTAGGTCAACATTGGATCATTCAGAGATCCTCACTGAACTTCTGGAGAGAGTTTGCTGCACTGAAAGTAAAGGGGCTGAATAATTTTGCACGCCCAATTTTTCAGTTTTTGATTTGTTAAAAAAGTTTGAAATATCCAATAAATGTCGTTCCACTTCATGATTGTGTCCCACTTGTTGTTGATTCTTCACAAAAAAATACAGTTTTATATATTTATGTTTGAAGCCTGAAATGTGGCAAAAGGTCGCAAAGTTCAAGGGGGCCGAATACTTTCGCAAGGCACTGTATGTGTGTGTTGTCTGCCAGCAACTCTTTGTGTGTGTGTCTTTAACACCAGAATGGTGGTGAGCTAAGCTTGTACATGCCCCTATAGTGTGGACAGTCCCTGCGTTGTCTGCCATAGACCAGGCTGCTGTTCAACCTGCCACAGGTCTGATTCCATTGGTCGACCATGGTGGCACCACATACTGTATATGGGCCTGTCCACCCAAACAGAATACAGTGTACTCCCGTCTGTGTAGAGTACACATACAGCACAGAGACAAGACACAAAGAGACACACAAGCACACATGTACACACGTACACACAGGCACACCTCTACACTCGCACAAGGTGGAGGGAATGACACACAAGCCTCAGATTCCAGTGATTAAATTGAGGTTTGTAATACAATAACCTTGGATTAACCTCCAAGCTTAGGGCAGCTCAGTGAGAATAACTTAGCTCTTTAATAGTTCATTAGCCCGGAGTGTGAATTAAGCACAGCATAAGAGGGTTGAGTGTGTTTTTCTAACTTTTTTTCATTACCATTAGCAACATAGCTAGTTGTAGTGAAGAAGGTTGTAGAGGAGCACTAAGGATTTATCATGGTCCACACACACCAACACAGTCAAGGGCACCATAACGTTTCTTCCCCCTCAGAAGGCTTTAAAGATTCAGCATGGGCCATCAGATTCTCAAACAGTTCTACAGCTGCACCATTAAGAGCATCTTGACTGGCTGCAATCACCGCTTGGTATGGCAACTGCTTTGCATCTGACCGCAAGGTGGTACAGAGGTTAGTGCATAAGGCCCAGTACATCACTAGGGCCGAGCTCCCTGCCATCTAGGACCTCTATAGCAGGCGGTGTTAGAGGAAGGCCCTAAAAATGATCAAAGACTCCAGCCACCCAAGTCATAGACTGTTCTTTCTGTTACCGCACGGCAAGTGGTACAAATGCACCAAGTCTGGAACCAAGAGGACCCTAAACAGCTTCTAACACCAAGCCATAAGACTGCTAAATAGTTTGTCCGGGTAGCTATTGGTTAACTACTTAATTATCTGCATTGCCTCGTTTTGCACTAACTATTTTGACTCATCACATATAATGCTGTTACTGTTTATTATCTGTCCTGTTGCCTAGTCACTTTATCTCTACCTATATGTACATATCATCTCAATTACCTTGTACCCCTGCACATCGACTCAGTACTGGTATCCCGTGTATATAGTCAAGTTATCGTTACTCACTGTGTATTTATTCCTTGTGTTATTTTTTTTCTACTATTTCTCTGCGTTGTTGGGAAGGGCCTGTAAAGGAAGCATTTCACTGTTAGTCTACACCTGTTGTTTCACGAAGCATGTGTCAAATTTGATTTGATAGTCTACTATAAAGAGTTATTTGTAACCTCTAGTTGTCTGTATTGAAAAAACGATCCACTCTTTGTTCTGAAACACGATATGTCATTGGGGAGCAGTTGATAACTAGATCGCAAAAAATGAATAGCATAATACACAAAGTTTTTCTCTTTTTATGTTAGCCACTGATAGCCAGTCAATTAGCCCATGTCAGCTAACATTTTTTAGATTGATAAATGAGTTCAGTGGCTAGCTATCTAAACTTGCTATCATGGTCGAATTACTAGCTGGGGAGCCCCCATTGATTTTGTTAGTCAGACTCACTCAGATATCATAAAACTACAAACATTTCTCTCCACCCTATGGAAAAATGTGGAAAATTGCAGGACATTTGTTGTAAAACATCAAATTTTCCTCTCCACTCCATGGCAAAATCTGTAGAATTGCACAAAATTAACATAAACATTTTATTTTATTGTCTCCGCTGTCAAGAAGGGGGCCACTAAAATGTTTTGCTCGCAATGTGTTATGGATGTGAGTAGTTCCTGCAGACCCGCGAGCAACTGCGGCCCCTCATGATGAGTTTAGATTTTTTGCGACCCCCACCCCCATCAAAGTTAGCCATCCCTGATATAGATCAAATTGCACTTATAATGGAACATTGAGTTTAATGTGCCAAAATAAATTTGAGCAGGCATACAACCACATCAGGTGGTGGAGAGAATGGCAAGAACAATCAAATCAATCCAAAACAGCGCTCATATCCAAGTTAATGCCGTTAGAGAGAGATGAATAGCGCCGGCCCCTCGTGTCATAACTAGAATGAGAGGTGGCAAGCCATGTCCTCGCTCCCTGGCTGTGGTAGCCTAATGACAATAGTGGAGTCAGTGTCACAGATTTGGCAGCTGAGGAGACAATTCTCCACGTCACTACACAAATCAATACCCCTGACATGCTCCAATTACATCGGTTTAATTATTTCAGTCTCCGCCGACCCAAAATGGCAGTTTGAACCAAATTGACTAGTCTTCCGTGAAGAGTACACAAGAAAACAAACTTTGATAGGTTCAACTAAACCCAGAGGGGTTCAGTAAAACTCTGGTATGTGTTTGCAATAGTAGGCCTGTGCACATTCCAAAAAGCTGAGGAACAATACAAAACTTCAATTTGATAGCGCCTATGGCCCATAACAAAGCCATTTCACGGTCAGTGTGTGTGTCATGTCTTGCCTGCTATACTACTGGAGGGTGCAGTGAAGTACAAAACTCTTGAAACAGTAACTCCGCACAGTGGTACTTCGAGCCCAGTTAATTGCAGATTTATTATAAACAGCACTGGGAAATGCTCCTGAGAGCTCTTAGGAAACACAAAACACCGGGTCGTTATTGTCTACAGAACCTCTGTGGTGGCTGAGCAGTGAAGGCCAGGGCATGTTTTTGGTAGTCTTCAATAGAAGACTGCCTGCCATTGAGAAAATACATACCAAGGCTACAGCGAGAACAGGGTTAAAGAGTTAAAGGGATACTGTGAGATTCTGGGACTTTTCCTACTTACCCAGAGTCAGATGAAGTCATGGATACCATTTTTATGTCTCCGTTTGCAGTATGAAGGAAGTTAAGGCGTCCGCATGCTTTTACAGCCGAAACATGTGATTGGCCTGACTGAAACATGGCTTAAGCCTGATGAATTTACTGTGCTAAATGAAGCCTCGCTTCCTAGTTAAACTAGTGACCGTATCCCCCGCGCATCCCGCAAAGGCGGAGGTGTTGCTAACATTTACGATAGCAAATTTAAATTTTTTAAAAAAACAACGTTTTCATCTTTTGAGCTTCTAGTCATGAAATCTATGCATCCTACTCAATCACTTTTTATAGCTCCTGTTTACAGGCCTCCTGGGCCATATACAGCGTTCCTCACTGAGTTCACTGTCATGGCAGATAATATTCAATTTTTTGTGACTTTAATATTCACATGGAAAAAGCCAAAAGGCTTTCGGAGCCATCATTGACTCAGTGGGTTTTGTCCAACATGTCTCCGGACCAACTCACTGCCACAGTCATACTCTGGACCTAGTTTTGTCCCATGGAATAAATGTTGTGGATCTTAATGTTTTTCCTCATAATCCTGGACTATCGGACCACCATTTAATTACCTTTGCAATCGCAACAAATAATCTGCTCAGACCCCAACCAAGGAGCATCAAAAGTTATGCTATACATTCTCAGACAACACAAAGATTCCTTGATGCCCTTCCAGACTCCCTCTGCCTACCCAAGGACGTCAGAGGACAAAAATCAGTTAACCATCTAACTGAGGAACTCAATTTAACCTTGCGCAATACCCTAGATGCAGTTGCACCCCTAAAAACATTTGTCATAAGAAACTAGCTCCCTGGTATACAGAAAATACCCGAGGTCTGAAGCAAGCTTCCAGAAAATTGGAACGGAAATGGCGCCACACCAAACTGGAAGTCTTCCGACTAGCTTGGAAAGACAGTACCGTGCAGTATCGAAGAACCCTCACTGCTGCTCGATCATCCTATTTTTCCAACCTAACTGAGGAGAATAAGAACAATCCCAAATTAATTTTTGATACTGTCGCAAAGCTAACTAAAAAGCAGCATTCCCCAAGAGATGGCTTTCACTTCAGCAGTAAAAAATTCATGAACTTCTTTGAGGAAAAGATCATGATCATTAGAAAGAAAATGACGGACTCCTCTTTAAATCTGCATATTCCTCCAAAGCTCAGTTGTCCTGAGTCTGCACAACTCTGCCAGGACCTAGGATCAAGAGAGACGCTCAAGTGTTTTAGTACTATATCTCTTGACACAATGATGAAAATAATCATGGCCTCTAAACCTTCAAGCTGCATACTGGACCCTATTCCAACTACATTACTGAAAGAGATGCTTCCTGTGCTTGGCCCTCCTATGTTGAACATAATAAACGGCTCTCTATCCACCGGATGTGTACCAAACTCACTAAAAGTGGCAGTAATAAAGCATCTCTTGAAAAAGCCCAACCTTGACCCAGAAAGTATCATATCAGCACATCTGACAGATCCACACCTCCCATGCTCTTGTTGTAGTCCTTCACAGCAGCTGGAATGGGGACATTTTTTGTGGTCCATGCCCCGGCACTGTCCTTCACACGCCTGACGACGTGATCTCCACTGAAGGACTTGTGGATACTGGAGCACATTACCACCTCTCTGGTATCCATCCACTTCACAAACAGTAGGCCATCTTCACGGATCTATCGCATGGTACGCCACTCAGCTCGCTTAGGCATGTCGTTCACCTTGGTCTTTGGAAATCCCACCCTGTTGGTACGAATGGTGCCACAAGCCGAAACCTCCCGCTTCCTCAGCTCTGTAAACAGGGTAGGGCTTGTGTAGAAGTTGTCCACAAACAGTTTGTAGCCCTTCCCCAGCAGTTGAAAATCCAATAACTCCATAATGGAATCATAACTCAGTCCATTACCGGTGGCAAAACTGTTTTTCCCCTCATAAACAAAAAAATTGCAAGTGTAGGCACACACAGAATCAGCCAAAACAAACAGCTTGTAACCCCATTTGGTTGGTTTGTTACGCATGTATTGTTTGAAGCTGATTCTGGCCTTTGAGGCTACCATCCTCTCATCGATGGACAGGTTCTGCTCGGGCTGAAAATAAGTATTGCAACAATGCTGGGATAGAGAGGTTTTATTTTACAGAGAGCCTATCAAATCTTGGTGTGCCTCTCTTCTTGTCATTCTCCCCATCAGCTTCTGGGTCACTGATGTGAAGCGCCCGTGAGATAGTCAGAAACCTTTTACAAGACATGTCTTGGGGAAAGGCAGTTGATAGAGAGCTGACATTTTCCAGTAGTCCCTTGGAGTTTTCAACTTCACCAGCCCCATGTAAATTACCATTGAAAAGTAGCAGAAAATGTCTGACATGGAAATGGTCTTCCATGCCTCTTTCTTTCCTGCCTGCTTCTTAGCCCCGTACTTATTGGTGTTCGCCACCAGGGAATCAACAACTGCCCTCTGGCCCTCTGTCTGCAGGTTTCTCTCTTCCCCACTTCCTCTTCTTTGTCACTGACTTCACAACTCAAGATGGCCGGGTAGGTGTGGAGCCGGAGACAGCGGGGGTCCGGCTGGATGAACCAGCAAATAAAATAAGAAAATCCCCCCCAAAATCTAAAATGAATAATATTTCATATTAACTTCAAACAATGACATTAGCATTAGAATTTACCAATCCAGCATGGCATCCTCGCCGTGCAGAAACATTTCTTCCGCCTCGGAGTCGAAACTAGCAAAACTAGCTTCACTGAAAAATTCATCTTCCTGAAGAAACTCGGTCTCGCAGTCTCGATCAATTTCCTCTATAATTTGGGTTAAATCTGTATACCTAGACTTTGTTTTAGCTTTTCCTGATTTATTCGCCATAATTTAAATATATAAACTTGTTGAAAATGCTATTGAATATGTACTGCTATGTGTAACACTCGTGGCTCCATCAAGTAGGATTTGCAATGGCGAATGAACCTCTTTTACGCCAGAGTTTACGACAAAGGATGGTCTTCGAACGTATAACCATTACATTTTGCCGTTTATCAATCAATGATAGACCGGTCCTACCATTGGTGCGCAATGAGGTCATTGATTGGTGTCTTCAAATCGGTGTGTTTCGGTCAATACGTCCCGGGAAAAGAACCATCATGTATGGTGGTGTTAGTAACAACCAGAGGATTGCAATGAAACCAACCATTACTGGATGGTCCAAAGTTGAATGAGAAAGGAAATCACGACGCAACCGGTTTACATGTTTTGTGTTAGGCTATAAAAATGTATTTTATCAAACAAAACAAACATTCAATGTGTAGTTAGGACACTTGGCATTGCCACCAGAGGAAGATCTTCAATGGTAAGCGATTTATTTTATTGTTATTTCTGACTTTCGTAATGCTAATGCTTGGTTGGAAAATGCTAGTAATACTTGTGTGTGGGGCGCCGTCCTCAGAAAATCGCACGTTTGCTTTTGCAGTAAACCTTTTTGAAATTTGACACAGCGGCTAGATTAATAAGACGTTCATCTTTTAAATTATGTAAGATACATGTATCTACAAGAATGTTTAATTCAATGAATGGTGTATTTAAAATGTTAACTCTCTGTAGTTTCACCGGATGTTGGCCTGGTGGGACGTTAGCGTCTCACCTACCCTAGAGAGGTTAATGGCGTCAGACCGAGGCTCTGCATCTGTCCTCGTGCTCCTAGACCTTAGTGCTGCTTTTGATACCATCAATCACCACATTCTTTTGGAGAGATTGGAAACCCTAATTGGTCTACACGGACAAGATCTGGCCTGGTTTAGATCTTATCTGTCGGAAATATATCAGTTTGTCTCTGTGAATGGTTTGTCCTCTGACAAATCAACTGTAAATTTCAGTGTTCCTCAAGGTTCCGTTGTAGGACCACTATTGTTTTCACTATATATTTTACCTCTTGGGTATCTAATTCGGAAACATAATGTTAACTTTCACTGCTATGCGGATGACACACAGCTGTACATTTCAATGAAACATGGTGAAGCCCCAAAATTGCCCTTGCTGGAAGCCTATGTTTCAGACATAAGGAAGTGGACTTTTCTACTTTTAAACTGGGACAAAACAGATATGCTTGTTCTAGGTCCCAAGAAACAAAGAGATCTTCTGCTGAATCTGACATTTAATCTTGATGGTTGTACAGTCGTCTCAAATCAACATATCAAGACTGTTTCAAGGACAGCTTTTTTCCATTTACGTAACATTGCAAAAATCAGAAATCTTCTGTGCAAAAATTATGCAGAAAAATGTATCCATGCTTTTGTTACTTCTAGGTTAGACTACTGCAATGCTCTACTTTCCGGCTACCCGGATAAAGCACTAAATAAACTTCAGTTAGTGCTAAATACGGCTGCTAGAATCCGGACTAGAACCAAAAAACTTGATAATATTACTCCAGTGCTAGCCTCCCTACACTGGATTCCTGTTAAGGCAAGGGCTGATTTAAAGATTTTACTGCTAACCTACAAAGCATTAATGGGCTTGCGCCTACCTATCTTTCCGATTTGGTCCTGCCGTACATACCTACACGTACATTACGGTCACAAGACCCAGGCCTCCTAATTGTCCCTCGTATTTCTAAGCAAACAGCTGGAGGCAGGGCTTTCTCCTATAGAGCTCCATTTTTATGAAATGGACTGCCTACCCATGTGAGAGACGCAGACTCTGTCTCAATCTTTAAGTCTTTACTTACTCATCTCTTTAGTAGGTCCTATGATTGAGTGTAGTCTGGCCCAGGAGTGTGAAGGTGAATGGAAAGGCACAGGAGCAACGAACTGCCCTTGCTGTCTCTGCCTGGCCGGTTCCCCTCTCTCCACTGGGTTTCTCTGCCTCTAACCCTATTACAGGGGCTGAGTCACTGGCTTACTGGTGCTCTTCCATGCCGTCACTAGGAGGGGTGCGTCACTTGAGTGGGTTTAGTCACTGACATGGTATTCCTGTCTGGGTTGGCGCCCCCCCACCTTGGGTTGTGCCGTGGCGGAGAACTTTGTGGGCTATACTCAGCCTTGTCTCAGATTGGTAAATTGGTGGTTGAAGATATCCCTCTAGTGGTGTGGGGGTTGTGCTTTGGCAAAGTGGGTAGGGTTATATCCTGCCTGTTTGGCCCTGTCTGGTGGTATCATCGGATGGGGCCACAGTGTCTCCTGACCCCTCCTGTCTCAGCCTCCAGTATTTATGCTGCAGTAGTTTATGTGTCGGGGGGCTAGGATCAGTCTGTTATATCTGGAGTATTTCTCCTGTCTTATACGGTGTCCTGTGTGAATTTAAGTATGCTCTCTCTAATTATTTCCTTCTCTCTTTTTCTCTCTCGGAGGACCTGAGCCCTAGGACCATGCCTAGGACACCCCGGCAGTCCTACAATCTAAGCTAGATGCCCTCAATCTCACACAAATCATCAAGGAACCCACCAGGTACAACTCTGAATCTGTAAACAAGGGCACCCTAATAGATGTCATACTGACCAATGGCAAAGGCCAGCTTCTTCAGGCAGAAATTTGCATCCTGTAGCTCCAACTCCAAAAGGTTCTGGGACACTGTGAAGTCCATGGAGAACAAGAGCACCTCCTCCCAGCTGCCCACTGCACTGAGGCTAGGTAACACGGTCACCACCGATAAATCCATGATTATCGAAAACTTCCAACAAGCATTTCTCAACGGCTGGCCATGCCTTCCGCCTGGCTGGCTACTCCAACCTCAGCCAACAGCTCCGTCTTCATCGACCTTGCCAAGGCTTTCGACTCTGTCAATCACCATATTCTTATCGGCAAACTCAGTAGCCTCGGTTTTTCTGATGACTGCCTTGCCTGGTTCACCAACTACTTTGCAGACAGAGTTCAGTGTGTCAAATCGGAGGGCATGCTGTCCTGTCCTCTGGCAGTCTCTATGGGGGTGCCACAGGGTTCAATTCTCGGGCCGACTCTTTTCTCTGTATATATCAATGATGTTGCTCTTGCTGCGGGCGATTCCCTGATCCACCTCTACGCAGACGACACCATTCTATATACTTCCGGCCCGTCCTTGGACACTGTGCTATCTAACCTCCAAACGAGCTTCAATGCCATACAACACTCCTTCCGTGGCCTCCAACTGCTCTTAAACGCTAGTAAAACCAAATGCATGCTTTTCAACCGTTCGCTGCCTGCACCCGCACGCCTGACTAGCATCACCACCCTGGATGGTTCCGACCTTGAATATGTGGACATCTATAAGTACCTAGGTGTCTGGCTAGACTGTAAACTCTCCTTCCAGACTCATATCAAACATCTCCAATCGAAAATCAAATCTAGAGTCGGCTTTCTATTCCGCAACAAAGCCTCCTTCACTCACGCCGCCAAACTTACCCTAGTAAAACTGACTATCCTACCGATCCTCAACTTCGGCGATGTCTACAAAATTGCTTCCAACACTCTACTCAGCAAACTGGATGCAGTTTATCACAGTGCCATCCGTTTTGTCACTAAAGCACCGTATACCACCCACCACTGCGACGTGTATGCTCTAGTCGGCCGGCCCTCGCTACATATTCGTCGCCAGACCCACTGGCTCCAGGTCATCTACAAGTCCATGCTAGGTAAAGCTCCGCCTTATCTCAGTTCACTGGTCACGATGGCAACACCCACCCGTAACACGCGCTCCAGCAGGTGTATCTCAATGATCATCCCTAAAGCCAACACCTCATTTGGCCGCCTTTCGTTCCAGTTCTCTGCTGCCTGTGACTGGAACGAATTGCAAAAATCGCTGAAGTTGGAGACTTTTATCTCCCTCTCCAACTTTAAACATCTGCTATCTGAGCAGCTAACCGATCGCTGCAGCTGTACATAGTCTATCGGTAAATAGCCCACCCATTTTTACCTACCTCATCCCCATACTGTTTTTATTTATTTTATTTTCTGCTCTTTTGCACACAATGTATATAGACTCTCCTTTTTTCTACTGTATTATTGACTTGTTAATTGTTTACTCCATGTGTAACTCTGTGTTGTCTTTTCACACTGCTATGCTTTATCTTGGCCAGGTCGCAGTTGCAAATGAGAACTTGTTCTCAACTAGCCTACCTGGTTAAATAAAGGTGAAATAAATAAATAAATAAAATAAATGATAACTCCTTGTTGTCCCCAGTCCACCTGGCCGTGCTGCTGCTCCAGTTTCAACTGTTCTGCCTGCAGCTATGGAAACCTGACTTGTTCCCTGTGATTAATATTATTTGACCATGCTGGTCATTTATGAACATTTGAACATCTTGAGTTTGAGTTTATTTTTACAGGGACAGTGCACATTAATCAACGTTTCAGTAAAAGTGCTAGTTTTAGCCAGCCGGCTAATTTTCAACCGCAGTCCCTGGGCAGGTTATTAAAAACAATTACAAAATAGACAATAGCAACATAGGACAAGCAAGACATAGCATACAGACAGAGCAACATAGGACAAGCAAGACGTAGCATACAGATATAGCAACATAGAACAAAAAGCAGCCGTACATCTTGGCCATGTTATGTTATAATCTCCACCCGGCACAGCCAGAAGAGGTCACCCCTCATAGGCTGGTTCCGCTCTAGGTTTCTTCCTAGGTTTTGGCATTTCTAGGGAGTTTTTCCTAGCCACCGTGCTTCTACACCTGCATTGCTTGCTGTTTGGGGTTTTAGGCTGGGTTTCTGTACAGCACTTTGATATATAAGCTGATGTAAGATGGGCTATATAAATACATTTGATTCGTTTTGAAACAGTTCTGAAGATTTTGTGACGTTTTTGATTGTTTTTCACGTCGGTGAGGGTTTTTTCGGCTGTTAGAGCAAACAACATATTTTATAGAGGCAAGCCGAAGTCTATGCCCCTTCGTCAGTGATTGGTCAACAGTAGGGATTCTTCAATAAAGTATTTTTTGTCATTCAATGAGAGATGACTCGTTTTCATGTACATTTTTCATTGAGAAATACTGCACCAAACATCACGTAATCAGAGTAATTTTAGATTTATTCGGACTATTTTGAGGACATGTATACTGGCTATGGCATCTCAAAATGGCCTAATGCCACTTTTTTCTAGTTTTTCAAGCAAAGGTATTTTAAGGGACTATGTGAGCACACTCTTTCGGTTTGGCTAGCCGAGGTCAGTTAGGCGCCAGTCGAACTGAAGCATGCAGACGCCTTTAGAGGTAGTTTTGCGAGCCAATGACTGGAAGTCTATGGGTACGCTAGCATATGCTTCTGTACCTGTAGATTTCGAGTCATTGCACTGACTCTGGGTAAATAGAAAAAAAGGCTTAATTGACAGAATAACGCAGTATCGCTTTAATGGGTTCTCCTACTTTGACCCTTATAATATCAAAACAATTTAATTGGTCACTGACGTAGCCAAGATTTCATGACTGACAATAGGGCATCAACGGGCCTTAGACACTTCTGCCTCAGTCTGAAATAAAGTTAGACAGTGCCGCGTTATTGGTTGTATTCACATGATACAGGACTACTGCCCACAAATTCAACTTGTGGGCAAATTCAAACTAAACTTTGTTGACATCTATTGCTAGCTGCATTTCATCCTACTGTAGTCTCTCGAGCGTCCCACAAAAACCCTTGTAACTATTGTAGCCTAAGTACATGAACCTTGCTAAGGTTATATAAGGTTGAGTATCCTACCAAATAAGCAGTGGTGTAAAATACTTAAGTAAAAATACTTTAAAGTGCTACTTAAGTAGTTTTTGGGGGGTAAGTTTTACTTCACTACATTCCTAAAGAAAATAATGTAATTTTTACTCCATACATTTCCCTGACACCCAAAAGTAGTCATTACATTTTGAATGCTTAGCAGGACATCCAATTCATGCACTTATCAAGAAAACATCCCTGGTCATCCCTACTGCCCCTGATCTGGCTGTTGTGTTGGAGTGTGCCCCGGGCTATCCGTAAAAAAAAAATATATATAAGAAAATGGTGCCCTCTGGTTTGCTTAAAATTAGGAATTTTAAACAATTTATACTTTAACTTTTGATACTTAAGTATATTTTAGCAATTACATTTACTTTTGATTCTTAAGTACATATAAAGCCAAATACTTTTAGAATTTTACTCAAGTAGTATTTTACTGGGTGACTTTCACTTTTACTTGAGTCATTTTCTATTAAGATATCTTTACTTTTACTCACGTATGACAATCTCTATTGCACTCCACACTGCCCTTTCACACCTGCACAAATGGAACACCTATATGAGAATGCTATTCATTGGCTACAGCTCAGCGTTCAACACCGTACTGCCCTCAAAGCTCATCACTAAGCTAAGGACCCTGGGACTAAAACACCTCACTCCGCAACTGGATCCTGAACTTCCTGACGGGCCGCCCCCAGGTGGTGAGGGTAGGTAACAACACATCCGCCACGCTGATCCTCAACACAGGGGCCCCTCAGGGGTGCGTGCTCAGTCCCCTCCTGTACTCCCTGTTCACACATGACTGCACGGCTAGGCACGACTTCAACACCATCATTAAGTTTGCAGATGACACAACAGTGGTAGGCCTGATCACCGACAACGATGAGACAGCCTACAGGGAGGAGGTCAGAGACCTGACA
This sequence comes from Oncorhynchus mykiss, assembly GCF_057628025.1. Taxonomy (NCBI): domain Eukaryota; kingdom Metazoa; phylum Chordata; class Actinopteri; order Salmoniformes; family Salmonidae; genus Oncorhynchus; species Oncorhynchus mykiss. Next base: position 19,460,925 of record NC_143031.1, read on the forward strand.
GTGTGGTCCAAGGACAACAGCCTCTCCCTCAATGTGAACAAGACAAAGGAGATGATTGTGGACTTCAGGAAAGGAAGGACCGAGCACGCTCCAATTCTCATTGACGGGGCTGTAGTGGAACAGGTTGAGAGCTTCAGGTTCTGTGCAATCCACATCACCAACAAACTAACATAGTCCAATCTCACCAAGACAGTCATGAAGAGGGCACGACAAAACCTGTTCCCCCTCAGGAGACTGAAAAGATTTGGCATGGTCTTCAGATCCTCAAAACGTTCTACAGCTGCACCATCGAGAGCATCCTGACTGGTTGCATCACTGACTGGTATGGCAACTGCTCGGGCCTCCGACCACAAGGCATTACAGAGGGTAGTACGTACGGCCCAGTACATCCCCGGGGTCGAGCTTCCTGCCATCCAGGACCTCTATACCAGGCGGTGTCAGAGGAAGACCATAAAAATTGTCAGACTCCATCCACACTAGTCCTAGACTGTTCTCTCTGCTACCACATGGCAAGCGGTACCAGAGCGCCAAGTCTAGGTCCAAGAGGCTTCTAAACTAGAAGTCGACCAATTAAATCGGCATGGCCGATTAATTTGGGTCGATTTCAAGTTTTCATAACAATCGGTAATCTGCCTTTTTGGCCGCGGATTATTGCCGATTACTTTGCAATAAACGAGGAAACTGCGTGGCAGACTGACCACCTGTTACGCGAGTGCAGCGTCAAAAGGACCTTGTGGCTGCAAGGAGACAAGGGAAGTTGCTAGCTAGCATTAAACTTTTCTATAAAAAAACAATCAATCTTCACATAATCACTGGGTAACTACACATGGTTGATGATATTACTAGGTTAACTAGCTTGTCCTGCGTTGCATATAATCAATGCGGTGCCTGTTAATTTATCATCGAATCACAGCCTACTTCAACTTTGCCAAACGGGTGATGATATAACAAAAACGCATTCGCGAAAAGAGCACAATCGTTGCACAAATATACCTAACCATAAATATCAATGCCTTTCTTAAAATAAATACACAGAAGTATATTTTATTAAACATGCATATTTAGTTAAAATAAATTAATGTTAGCAGGCAATATTAACTAGGGAAATTGTGTTACTTCTCTTGCGTTCAGTGCAAGCAGAGTCAGGGTATATACAACAGTTTGGGCTGCCTGGCTTGTTGCGAACTGTGTGAAGACCATTTCTTCCTAACAAAGACCGTAATTAATTTGCCAGAATTGTACATAATTATGACATAACATTGAAGGTTGTGCAATGTAACAGCAATATTTAGACTTAGGGTTGCCACCCATTCGATAAAATACAGAATGGTTCCATATTTAACTGAAAATAATACAAGTTTTGTTTACAAAATGATAGTTTCCTGATTTGACCATGTTATTGACCAAAGGCTCTTATTTCTGTGTTTATTATATTATAAGTCTATGATTTGATATTTGATAGAGCAGTCTGACTGAGCGGTGGTATGCAGCAGCAGGCTCGTAAACATTCGTTCAAACAGCACTTTACTGTGTTTGCCAGCAGCTCTTAGCAATGCTTGAAGCACAGCACTGTTTATGACTTCAAGCCTATCAACTCCCGAGATTAGGCTGGCAATACTGAAGTGCCTATAAGAACATCCAATACTCAAAGGTATATGAAATACAAATGGTACAGAGAGAAATAGTTGACGCGTCATAATTCTTATAATAACTACAACCTAAAACTTCTTAACTGGGAATATTGTAGAACTGGGAATATTGAACCACCAGCTTTCATATGTTCTCATGTTCTAAGCAAGGAACTTAAACGTTAGCTTTTTTACATGGCACATACTGCACTTTTACTTTCTTCTCCAACACTGTGTTTGAGCATTATTTAAACCAAATTGAACATGTTTCATTATTTATTTGAGACTAAATATATTTTATTTATTTATTATATTAAGTTTAAAGTGTTCATTGTTCATTCAGTATTGTTGTAATTGTTATTATTACAAATAATATCTATAAAAACCGTCCAATTAATCGGTATCGGCTTTTTTGGTCCTCTAATAATCGGTATCGGTATTGAAAAATCATAATCGGTCGACCTCTATTCTAAACAGCTTCAACCTCAAGCCATAAGACTCCTGAACATCTAATCAAATGTCTACCCAGACTATTTGCATTGCCCCCCCCCCCCTTCTACGCTGCTGCTACTCTCTGTTATTATCTATGCATAGTCACTTTAATAACTTTACCTACATGTACATATTACCTCAATTACCTCGACACCAGTGCCCCGCACATTGACTCTGTACCGGTACCCCCTGTATATAGTTCTGCTATTGTTATTTACTGCTGCTCTTTAATTATTTGTTATTCTTATCTCTTACTTTTTTGGGGGGTATTTTCTTAAAACTGCATTGTTGGTTAAGGGAGTGTAAGTAAGCATTTCACTGTAAGGTCTTTCTATACCTGTTGTATTTGGCACATCTGACAAATACAGCAGGTAGCCTAGTGGTTAGACTAGTAACCGAAAGGTTGAAAGTTCAAATCCCTGAGTTGACAAGGTAAAAATGAATGTCATTCTGCCCCTGAACAAGGCAGTTAACCCACTGTTCCTAGGCCGTCATTGAAAATAAGAATTTGTTCTTAACTGATTGCCTAGTTAAATTAAATTAAAATGTGGGTACTTTTTCCACCACTGCAACTAGGATATGTAACAAAAAAGGTCAGGTGAGTCCGTTCCACAACAACATAAAACCGACTGAGCTAGCTCAACCACTGTATGACTAGGATTAGCGTCATAGCTATTAGCGTCATAGCTAAAATCTGCCTGCCTGCCTACCCCTTCATCAGTGTTCAGGGAGTGTCTCCTCTCTGGGCTATTTATAACCATACAGTTATCAAGAGGGCCATTTTTTTTTTTACAACAATAGTCATGTCTCAGATACCAAAAATACCAGACAATTCCTCTGGGATGATCACAGCAGAGTACATGCTGAACTACACAGAGGGCTGGAGATAGCAAAAGGCCCAGGTTCCAGTCATCGCAGCCCTTTCCCCCCCAGGTGACTCATGTTCTCCCTACAAAACTAAGTCAAAAACATTTATCAACATGGCATGTTAGTTCACAGAAGATCAGCAGAACCTGAGCTTGTTTCTCATTGTCACAGAAGTTCATGTCTGGACTTCACACCTGTTTAAGAACTGAGAGGTAGGAAGAGTCCTCCATTGTACAAACAACTCCCTTTCACATCTAACAGCTGTAGAATTTCAAGTGGTTTCTTGGCCTGACAAAGACATCTCCTTTACTGAGTCCATTTAGACACAAACAGTCTCACTATAACTAGTTGGGCTCTACATTTTTTCCTACTTTGTTTAGGGAGAACAAAACGAAAAGCCCTTTGCTCAGCAGTTGTCTTTGTGGTAGGGTAACTAAGAGCGAGTGAGAACAGTGTGCAAACATTTCAATGGTCCTCCACACAGCTGCTGTCTATGCATGTGTGGGAGAATACCACACCTAGGCCGACAAACAGCACCTCAAACGCATGAACACAGAGGAGCTTTGCTGAAAGGTATCCTGCCTTTAACTAAAGGGAAAGACAGGATACCTACCGTTCTTTGTCAGACTAAAATTATCCTTGATACTGACAGAATATCAGTTGGGGTTTGTGAGTGTATGAGTGACTCACTATGCAAAATAATTAATGAAAAACTCAACATTAACATTTTTTAAAATTGAATGACAATATCAAACCTGTGCTAACTGTTCAGCAAAAAAAGCTATTTAAACTTTGCACTTCAAAAGTCTAGAGAACATGAAAAGTTGCACAGCTGTTTTGCAACCTTTTGCAACCGTTTTTTCAGTCAGCTGCAAGGGTCAAAAGGTACATTGCTTTGCATTCAGGCACACTTATCCCCAAGCTACTGCTGTTGACAATGATGCATTGCTGATGTAGACAAGACTTTTCTTGCAACAAAAAGTGCATCCCTTTCACCCAGGCTGTGAAGTAGGCACCACTCCTGACTAGGATACCTACTCTATCTACCTGCACCTGACCAACATGTCAACTTGTCAAACTGTCTGTGCAGACAGTTGCATGTGATCACACACACACTTCCACAAACACCAACCCTCCCCCTCTCTTCCACACACACACCCACTAACTAACCTCTCTCTCACACGCACACACACACAGGCAGCTCTGGTGATTTGGTAATGGTCCGTTAGCGCAGGAAGTTGGCCTACTGTGATTTGATGGCAGTGATAAAGGCGTGAAGGGGCGTATCTAGCGACCCCACCTCTTATCTGCAGCCAGGCCAGATGTTGCCAGCTGGGGTCATCCAGAGCCTGGCAGGGTGGGCTCGCATGGGTTATGTCTTTGTGTGCATAACGTGTTTGAGTGTGTGTGTATGTAATGAGTGTTTGTGTGTATGAATCAGATTGTGTATGAATCTTGTGTGTAGGTGTGTGCATTGTGCATGTGAGTGTGTGTGACGATAGCGGCGGGGTGGCCACGACTCTGCCTCCTGTTGAGACTCGCTCCAGTGGGCTTGAGAAAGCAAGGCATGTGGGGGAGCCCGGAACAGGAACTAGAGGCCTGCAGGTCCAGGTGCACTACCTAAAGCAAGGCTACATGGGTGACAGCAGTAGCAGCAGCGGTCCCCACCCCGACTCTCTATCTTTCTCTCCCTCCCTGGTGCGCCACATGTAGGGAGTTTTTCCTAGCCACCGTGCTTCTTCACCTGCATTGCTTGCTGTTTGGGGTTTTAGGCTGGGTTTCTGTACAGCACTTTGAGATATCAGCTGATGTACGAAGGGCTATATAAAATAAATTTGATTGATTGATTGATGTATGCCAAGCCAACTCACCTTGATGCATACGGCCTATTTCCTTCGCTTACTCATGCAATTCCTATGTTACATAAATAAAGTAGCTTAATTGTGGCTGCGGGGTTAAATGGGATTTGAAGCTCTAATCAAGTGATTTAAAAAAAAAAAAAAAAAAAAGCTAAATGAAATTAAATGACATAAGTCACCGACTCGTGAATGATGGCTAGTTTTGAAAAGCAAAAGAAAATGTGTGCAAAATTTGTGCAACAAATATGGCGGCTTATTGAACATGAAAACTAGATGAAATATACCCAACTGGTGCATATTTCTTTGCGGTCACAGTTTCCAAACACATCTATTTTTTTGCTCAACACTGACCTTCTCATCGAGAACACACCTCATGTTTAACACTATACATAAATCCATGAGAATTCAGCGGCCATAACACTTCTCTGGAATGTTTAGATTGGCACATCTCTCTCACTTTCTCTCTCCAGACACACTGACCCTGGCATCACTTCAGAGCACAGCTGTCTCTGAGGTGGGCTGCAATCAATCCAACTCACTTCAGGCCAACACAATATTGGGCAACATAAGAGCCATCCTGGACTGTAACATTCAGGTAATCGTTTTTCCCCAGCAACATGATGTGCCGTCTTACCCAATTACTGGAGAATTCTGAGGAAACAGATCATCAGCATTTCTGTTGTAGCTGCTATGAAATCAAGCTATTGAAGACAACAATATCAAAGGACAGAGTGCTGTGTTGCTAGTGATGGATACAATGCATATGTTTGGTTATGCTTCAAGAAAAATACCACTTTTTTCAAATGACCAATTGCTCATGTGAAACCAGTTGAAGGTAATCGTATGGCTAGGGCTATGAAGATTAGGGTTTTAGAAAAAAAACACAATAGCTCCATACTGGATGGGTGATATAAAATGTCAAAGCATCTTGTGATTTGCCAAATGTGACATGACACTTTTGCCACACACTATATGGCATGTCAGTTACTAATGAATGATGTTTAAAACATCTACAGTGGAGCAAAAAAGTATTTAGTCAGCCACCAATTGTGCAAGTTCTCCCACTTAAAAAGATGAGGCCTGTAATTTTCATCATAGGTACACTTCAACTATGACAGATAAAATGAGAAAAAAAAATCCAAATCACATTGTAGGATTTTTAATTTATTTATTTGCAAATTATGGTGGAAAATAAGTATTTGGTCAATAACAAAAGTTTATCTCAATACTTTGTTATATACCCTTTGTTGGCAATGACAGAGGTCAAACGTTTTCTGTAAGTCTTCACTAGGTTTTGTTGCAACACACTGTTGCTGGTATTTTGGCCCATTCCTCCATGCAGATCTCCTCTAGAGCAGTGATGTTTTGGGGCTGTTGCTGGGTAACATGGACTTTCAACTCCCTCCAAAGATTTGCTATGGGGTTGAGATCTGGAGACTGGCTAGGTCACTCCAGGACCTTGAAATGCTTCTTACGAAGCCACTCCTTCGTTGCCCGGGCGGTGTGTTTGGGATCATTGTTATGCTGAAAGACCCAGCCACGTTCATCTTCAATGCCCTTGCTGATGGAAGGAGGTTTTCACTCAAAATCTCACGATACATGGCCCCATTCATTCTTTCCTTTACACGGATCAGTCGTCCTGGTCCCTTTGCAGAGAAACAGCCCCAAAGCATGATGTTTCCACCCCCATGCTTCACAGTAGGTATGGTGTTTTTTGGATACAACTCAGCATTCTTTGTCCTCCAAACACGACGAGTTGAGTTTTTACCAAAAAGTTATATTTTGGTTTCATCTGACCATATGACATTCTCCCAATCTTCTTCTGGATCATCCAAATGCTCTCTAGCAAACTTCAGACGGGCCTGGACATGTACTGGCTTAAGCAGGGAGACACGTCTGGCACTGCAGGATTTGAGTCCCTGGCGGCGTAGTGTGTTACTGATGGTAGGCTTTGTTACTTTGGTCCCAGCTCTCTGCACGTCATTCACTAGGTCCCCCCGTGTGGTTCTGGGATTTTTTTCTCACCGTTCTTGTGATCATTTTGACCCGACGGGGTGAGATCTTCCGTGGAGCCCCAGATCAAGGGAGATTATCAGTCCTGTACATCTTCCATTTCCTAATAATTGCTCCCACAGTTGATTTCTTCAAACCAAGCTGCTTACCTATTGCAGATTCAGTCTTCCCAGCCTGGTGCAGGTCTACAATTTTGTTTCTGGTTTCCTTTGACAGCTCTTTGGTCTTGGCCATAGTGGAGTTTGGAGTGTGACTGTTTGAGGTTGTGGACAGGTGTCTTTTATACTGATAACAAGTTCAAACAGGTGCCATTAATACAGGTAACGAGTGGAGGACAGAGGAGCCTCTTAAAGAAGAAGTTACAGGTCTGTGAGAGCCAGAAATCTTGCTTGTTTGTAGGTGACCTAATACTTATTTTCCACCATAATTTGCAAATAAATTCATTAAAAATCCTACAATGTGATTTTCTGGATTTTTTCTTCTTCTCATTTTGTCTGTCATAGTTGAAGTGTACCTATAATGAAAATTACAGGCCTCTCGCATCTTTTTAAGTGGGAGAACTTGCACAATTGGTGGCTGACTAAATACTTTTTTGCCCCACTGTATATAAGCCTTTATGGAGTTTATGAAGAATTCATTTAGCGTCAAAAGTTGTAGTCCGTTAAAAGTTGGACCGAAGTTCTACAGTATGCTTAAAGCACCTAATGGACCTAGCCTGTGCTAAATTAAGGGCTAGATAGCAGAATGGGACAACTTTCTGTTAGAGGAAACTACTGGACCCACAGACAACAAGATCAAGGTAAAAGATATGTGAATGGAGTCGGTGGTGAGAAAACAGTCAGTTAGATATGAGTGGCCTGTGAAGTGATAGCGAGCATTCTCAATAAGTGTCGGCTGGTGGGGGTCACTGTGAGAGTCGCCAGTCAGGCTATCCTGAGGAAGTCATTTTCCTCCCTCTTCACTGTTGGCAGAGGGAGGGAGTGAAGAGGGGGGAGGGGGAGGATGGGAAAGCTGCCGAATATTACTGTTAGTTTCCATGGTGACTGATGCAGCTGGGAAAGTTGAGCGCTCCGTCACGTGTGTGGGGCACGAGGATCTGTGCTGGACTGCACTGCTCCTCGCACACACACTAATACAAGTGTGCGCACACACACAAACACACACACACACACACACACACACACACACACCACACCAAGCGAGAGGACAGACAGATAGAGAGAGAGAGAGGAGCCTGTTCCTCCCTTTTCAAGAGGGGTCTTTCTCTTTTTCTCCCTCTGTCTCTCTCTCTGCTACTTCCTGTGGGAACTGAGCACCAAGCAGGCCCCCCACACACACAACACAGCTCCATGGCTCCCACTGGCCACAAATACTGGAGACTTTTCGCATATTGTTGGTCCACAAAGTTTCTATCTCCTATTACACCAAGTAACATACAGCGGCAAGACAAAGTATGTGATCCCTTTGGAATATACATGGATTTCTGCATAAATTGGTGATCAAATTAGACATGATCTTCATCTAAGTCACAACAATAGAAAAACAAAGTGTGCTTAAACTAATAACACACAAATTATTGTATTTTTCTTGTCTATATTGAATACATAATTTAAACATTCTCAGTGTAGGTTGGGAAAAAGTATGTGAACCCCAAGGCTAATGACTTCTCCAAAAGCTAATTGGAGTCAGGAGTCCGCTAACCTGGAGTCCAATCAACAAGACAAGATTGGAGATGTTGGTTAGAGCTGCCTTGCCCTATAAAAAACACTCTCAACATTTGACTTTGCTATCACAAGAAGCATTGTCTGATGTGAACCATGCCTCTAACAAAAGAGAAGACCTAAGATTGCCTCGAACATCTCAGAAGACCTAAGATTAAGAATTGTTGACTTGCATAAAGCTGGAAAGGGTTACAAAACAAAAGTATCTCTAAAAGCCTTGATGTTCATCAGTCCACAGTAAGACAAATTGTCTATAAATGGAGAAAGTTCAGCAATGTTGCTACTCTCCCTAGGAGTGGTAGGTGTGGCTGTCCTGCAAAGATGACTGCAAGAGCACAGTGCAGAATGCTCAATGAGGTTAAGAAGAATCCTAGAGTGTCAGCTAAAGACTTACAGAAATCTCTGGAACATGCTAACATCTCTGTTGACGAGTTTACGATACGTAAAACACTAAACAAGAATGGTGTTTATGGGAGGACACCACGGAAGAACCCACTGTGGTCCAAAAAAAACATTGCTGCACATCTGAAATTTGCAAAAGTGCACCTGGATGTTCCACAGCGCTACTGGCAAAATATTCTGTGGGCAGATGAAACTACAGTTGAGTTGTTTGGAAGGAACACACAACATTATGTGTGGGGGAAAAATGCACAGCACACCAACATCAAAACCTCATCCCAACTGTAAAGTATGGTGGAGGGAGCATCATGGTGTGGGGCTGCTTTGCTGCCTCAGGACCTGGGCAGCTTGTTATCATCGACGGAAAAATGAATTCCAAAGTTTATCAAGACATTTTGCAGGAGAATGTTACCAATTGAACCTCTGTCCACCAATTGAACTTCAACAGACGTTGGTTGAAGCAACAGGCCAACGACTCAAAACTGAGAAGTAAATCAACAACAGAAGAAAATACGCCTTCTGGAGTGGTCCAGTCAGAGTCCTGACCTCAACCTGATTGAGATGCTGTGGCATGACCTCAAGAGAGCAGTTCACACCAGACATCCCAAGAATATTGCTGAACTGAAACAGTTTTGTAAAGTGGAATGGTAAAAAAATTCCTCCTGACCTGTGTTGCAGGTCTGATCCACAACTACAGAAAAAGTTTGGTTGAGGTTATTGCTGCCAAAGGAGGGTCAACCAGTTATTACATCCAAGGTTTCGCATACTTTTTTCCACCCTGCGCTGTGAATTTTTACACGGTGTGTTCAATAAAGACATGAACACGTATCATTGTTTGTGTGTTATTAGTTTAAGCAGAACGTGTCTGTCTATTGTTGTGACCTTGATGAAGATCAGATCAAATTTTATGACCAATTTATTCAAAAATCCAGGTATTTCCAAAGATTTTAGCTCCGTTATTAGCTACTTTCACTAAGGTGGCAAACTGCTTCTAAGCATTTTATTGTGTAAACAGATAATGCTTATTTCGCTGTTGTTTCAGAGGCTCAAAGGAACTAAAATCAAGTATAGGAAGTAATTATACTTTCTTTCACATGTAGCATAACCAGTTGATACTTTGTGGCCAAGTCCCTTCTACTTTAATAAGCTAATGTACTGAATTCTGAGGCAGTGGCAATAACCAAAGGCATCAATTTTTATTTATTTTACCTTTATTTAACTAGGCAAGTCAGTTAAGAACAAATTCTTATTTTCAACGACGCCCAGGAACAACGGGTTAACAGCCTGTTCAGGGGCAGAACGACAGATTTGTATCTTGTCAGCTCGGGGATTTGAACTTGCAACCTTCCGGTTACAATTCCAACGCTCTAACCACTAGGCTAGTGACTGTCGTCACAAAATACCACAGACATGATGAAAAGTAAGAACAGAAGTATAATGTTCTCTGAGAGCCATGTGACTTGCTGCTTCATCACATGTGGCAACTGGACAGCAGAGTGTAGAAACAGCTGGGCAGAGTTGTATGAGAAAAAAGTGTGTGTGTGTGTGTGTGTGTGCATGAGTGAGAGATTGCTTGGTAGGGATTTAGAGCAGTTGGAAGGCATGTCGAGAAGGGCCTGTGCCACCGCCAAGGTATCAGCACAGACCCCAACAATCCCTGAGTTGACACTGGTCAGAAAACCATGACATCTTGTCACTCTCTGTTACGTGGAGCCAACGTTTCTTAGTCCCATAGCAACTAGATATTGCATTTTTTTCCTAGACTCTGGCAGGATAAAGCCTGGCCTCTGGCTTGAGGACAAATTCAGCTGCGGTCAGGGAAATCTGAGGCACACGGAAACTGGACGAGCAACTGCAGCAACGTAAACAGACACAAATAAAATTAAGAAACAACGTCGATGAAAGTCATGTTTGACTAGCTCTGCTTGACGTAAAGCATCCAGCTCCATGAAGTTGAGGACTGTCTATCTCTGCATAATACTGCTTGAGTTATGTGGAAAAGACTTTTGCAGTGCCTATATCAGTCCAAATGGACTACCTGGTTATTCAATCCCTGACTCCATTGGGTGTGGTTCTCATCTAGAAAAAGCTGTCTGTAGTTCAAGCCAAGACATGCTGAAAGTAGAGGAAAGTGAAGGGTGAAAAGAGAGAGAGAGGGAAAGAGACAGCTGATCACGATACTCAGAGGGCAAGCAATAACCTAAGGACATAATTACTTCAGGTTGTAGCTGTTCGTGTAGACACTTGAAAAAACAAGTGTCTACACTTTTTTCGGTAAAAAGCTGAGGGATAGGGCTGGAGAAATGTAACCACTCTCAAATTCATAGATAGAGCTATGGATGCAAGGACTGACCATCCTTGATATAAAAATTGTAGTTTCGCCATGTTTTGAGGCTATATAGTGTTTGTTTACATTTACTTTGTTTACAAACATTGGAGTGAAAGAACTTATATTTGGGGTTTTGATGGGATACGACAACTGAAATAAGCACGAGGCATTTCCAAGTTCTTCAAGAATCAATGGGTACTATCAAACAAACACTAATGAAAATAGCTAGTGTGCCAGCGTAAGTGCTAGCCTGATAGATGTAGTCCAGCAAGGCAAGTCTGTATGTCAGTCAAAGTTGGCAGGTCTAAGGCTGCATTTACACAGGAAGCCCAATTCAGATATTTTGCAGATAATTTGCATATCTGATATCCATCGGATATTTTCCCTAATGTGTAAACAGCAAAAAAACACATAGAATCTGATCTTTTGATGTCAGATTTATACCACCTCCATATGTGGATCTGAATCCTGATACAAACCTGATCCTATGTGACCTCTGTCTGTACGCTCTGATTTTCTTGCACATGACCTGCTGTTAACATGACAGCCCAAAATTAAAAAAAAAAAAAAAAAAACAGTGACAGGAATTGAGCATTGCATCTGTGTGCTACTTCAGAGGCTACATCAATGTGGATGTGCAAATCTGATATGGGTCACATGTAAAACTGAGTGTGGACAATCAGAAAAAAAGATTGAAAATAGAAAGAAAAACAGATTTGGGTTTTTAGGGTGGCTGTGTAAACACAGCCTTTGTGATCCATACAGACACACACTAAACAGGCAATTAATTGATTTAATTAATAAGAAGGGCCCATACAGCAAAGCAGTGATTGTAGTGGTGAGATGTAGGCTATCAGTGCTTTTTCTGTAGGTTCACCCACTAAACCTCTGCCAATGAGCACACTGAAACATTCAGACTAAAGCTGGTGATCGTCAGCTGACCGAACAGAGTAAAGCCAGTGTTGAAGAAGAGCTTCACTCAGCCAGCACACCCCTGCTATCTTTAAGGACCTTAATGATGTAACAAAGTGGCAGTTGAAAAGTTTAGCGCTAGTAATCATGCAAAGCTTAAAATGAACACATTTCTGACTATCGCCTCAGAGTTAAATGGACTGTGACCCTTGGTTGGAAAAGGGATCCCCTTTATTAACAGCCTAACCTAACGTAGCCTGAGCGGCGTTTCTTTCTTTCTGGTCCTGACGAGAAAAATATTTAAAAAATGTAGGGGGGGGGTTCTCTTCTGCACTGTTCAACCAATCTAGTAAATGTGGAGGAGGAGTTAAGATGGAGTGTCGCCTTGTTAACATCCAAACGCGGTAGTCGTGTCACAGGCTCTTTCCGTTTCCCCTGAAAACCAGATGCTTCCGATTTCCCCGACCCTGTTGAGGGTGCTCACTGCCTGACAAGGCATGCAAGGTTTTGTGAGATCTACTTCATATTTTGGTGCTGTAGAAGCATTGACACATGGCCACATCAACAAAATGACTGGATTGAACTACTCTTCTTATTAGCTTAATAGCCTTTGACTTTCTTAAAGTAACTGTCCAGTGTTTGAAGATTTCTATGATATACAGTGCCTTGCAAAAGCATTCATCCCCCTTGGCATTTTTCCTATTTTGTTGCATTACAACTTGTAATTTAAATAGATTTTTATTTGGATTTCATGTAATGGACATACACAAAATAGTCCAAGTTGGTGAAATGGAAAAAAAATAACTTGTTTAACAATTTTTATTTTATTTTTATAATAAGAAGAAAAGTGGTGTGTGCATATGTATTCACCCCCTTTGCTATGAAGCCCCTATATAAGATCTGTTGCAACCAATTACCTTCAGAAGTCACATAATTAGTTAAATAAAGCCCACCTGTGTGCAATCTAAGTGTCACATGATCTGTCACATGATCTCAGTATATGTACACCTGTTCTAAAAGGCCCCGGAGTCTGCAACACCACTAAGCAAAGGGCACCATCAAGCAAGTAGCACCATGAAGCCCAAGGAGCTCTCCAAACAGGTTTAAGACAAAGTTGTGGAGAAGTACAGATCAGTGTTGGGTTATAAAAAAATATCTGAAACTTTGAACATCCCACGGAGCACCATTAAATCCATTATTAAAAAATGGAAGGAATATGGCACCACAACAAACCTGCCAAGTGAGGGTCGCCCGCCAAAACTCATGGACCAGGCAAGAAGGGCATTAATCAGAGAGGCAACAAAGAGACCAAAGATAACCCTGAAGGAGCAGCAAAGCTCCACAGCGGAGATTAGAGTAGGAACACTTTAAACTGTGTCCATAGGTGTCCATAGGAACACTTTAAACTCCACAGAGCTGGGCTTTATGGAAGAGTGGCCAGAAAAAAAAACTGTGCTTAAAGAACAAAATAAGCAAACGTTTGGTGTTCACCAAAAGGCAAGTGGGAGACTCCCCAAACATATGGAAGAAGGTACTCTGGTCAGATGAGAATAAAATGAGACTAAAGCTATGTCTGGCCAAATCCAACACCTCTCATCATCCCGAGAACACCAATGTTTTTCATCGGCAGGGACTGGGAAACTGGTCAAAATTGAAGGAATGATGGATGGCACTAAATACAGAGAAATTCTTGAGGGAAACCTGTTTCAGTCTTCCAGAGATTTGAGACTGGGATGGAGGTTCACCTTCCAGCAGGACAATGCATACTGCTAAAGCAACATTTGAGTGGTTTAAGAGGAAACATTTAAATGTCTTGGAATGGCCTAGTCAAAGCCCAGAACTCAATCCAATTGAGAATCTGTGGTATGACTTAAAGATTGCTGTACACCAGCGGAACCCATCGAACTTGAATGAGCTGGAGAAGTTTTGCCTTGAAGAATGGGCAAAACTCCCAGTGGCTAGATGTGCCAAGCTTATAGAGACATACTCCAAGAGACTTGCAGCTGTAATTGCTGCAAAAGGTGTCTCTACAAACGATTGACTTTGGGGGGGTGAATAGTTATGCACACTCAAGTTCTGTTTCTTCCGTCTTATTTCTTGATTGTTTCACAATAAAAAATATTTTGTATCTTCAAAGTGGTAGTAGACATGTTGTGTAAATCAAATGATACAACCCCCCAAAAAATTCATTTTAATTCCAGGTTGTAAGGCAACAAAATAGGAAAAATGCCAAGGGGGTGAATACTTTCGCAAGCCACTGTATCACCTATTATTAATTACAATATAAGTGAAAAAGTTTTCCTTCCAAGAGATGGTAATCCATCCCAAACCACTCATTCCTATGAGTAACAATGTTTAGCAGTAACTCATAGTATCTTCACTCCAAAACCCAAAAGACTTACAAGGGTGATTTTATCTAAGTTGTTCCTTGGCCTAGCTCATACGGCCAGCAAGTTAATCTTAGGTCTCCACTGAGGATGACAATACACACCTGTGCACAGTCTTATCTGCTGATAATCATCTCAGCACAAGGAGGGTCCACCATCACGGCACCAGACACCCAAGCTTTTGTTTGAGACATAAAAATAAAAAAAACATTTACCCCCATTCCATTTCAGACAGGTGTTAAAATGACAAAGGCTTTCGCCATCCTGGCGTCAAGAAATGACAAAAAAAAGAGGTTATTAAATAAACCACCACTGGCAAAGCATTTTGTGTATGATAGGTTACATTTCAGATGCCCATTTGTAGCAAACTTCCTGTATCACTTATTTGATGAGTGGTTTGTATTCATGGATGCCAAGGGAAGCCAGGCTTCCTCAAAACATTTTATTTCTTTATTTATCATTAAATCATGTATTTTTCGTCTCTCTGTGTTTCATCATTTTCCTTCCAATTCGCAAGTGGCTGAATGTATCAGAGGAGAAAGCATCCGAACGAGGGAAACAGTGCCCCTCTGTCTCTACGTGTAGGCCATCTATCTGAAACTGTCTGGTCTAAACGAGTATGACATTGTTGCCGCCCGTAGCATTGAGGCAAGGGAAACCAGCGAGCATCTGGCCTCCCTTGAAAAAAAAAGTATAAAGAATTTGCCAATCAGAGATGAGCTAAACTGAGTGAGCTCAACAGAGAATGGTCCAGTGAATGTGTAAAGTGTAGCCAGCTTTGATTTGGAGTCACTCCTATCAAATCCCATTGAGAGCATACGTCATTGACAGTAAAACTTGAATTGTTGCATATCGTTGTGTTGTTGTCCTCCAGTGGCTAGCTAGCTAAAATGATCCCTTTCCTAAATTAGCCATGAATGGAAATAGGGATTTGGACTTGTGGTTTTAGTTCATTCTCTGTACTGACCAATGATTATAACGGTGATTCTGATCCAACCATAAATTCATACATTGTTGTGCCTCTGGCCTGAGAGGATGGAAGTTCAACATGTAGCTAGATGTAGAAGGCTAATGCTAACGAGCTAATGTTACACATGAATGGAAGTTAGGCTAGCGAACAAGCATTTTAGTCAAGTAGCCTATGACAACAAAAATATAAAAGTGTGTACTGTATGACAGAGTGATCGTCAGCATAAAAGAGAGGAGGAAGGCATTGCCGTTTCTCTACAAGTACAGTGAGTCAACATTTTTCTACTTGCACGAACGTACACGCACACACACAGAAATCAGAACAATGGACAGCCACATCATATTTAGTTTACATGGATTGCACTAAATTGTTTTTGGTGTCATTTAGTTGTCACTGTATTAAACTAAGCAGAGGTGATTTGATGATGTTGAAATATTGAAGTTGAAATGGTGCTGGAAAAGTGAAGGCAGCTCGTGTTTTCTTTGCGACTTGCAGTAACTCTGTGGTTCTAAATCAATTGTTGTTTAGTGGTCCGAAAATGTTGGAAACATTAACTTGCTTGACCATGCTGTAGCTCATGTAACTAACTGTCTGTCACTGTACATGCAATATTCTTTGTGGACTTCACTGGACAGAGGTTGCTATCCGGGTTTCTGATAAAACAAAGGTGTGGTTGAATTTATTCTGCCGATTAATCTGCCGATTTTTAAAAATGTATTTGTAATAATGACAATTACAACAATACTGAACGAACACTTATTTTAACTTAATATAACGCATAAATAAATGTAGCCTCAAATAAATAATGAAACATGTTCAATTTGGTTTAAATAATGCAAAAACAAAGTGTTGGAGAAGAAAGTAAAAGTGCAATATGTGCCATGTAAGAAAGCTAACGTTTAAGTTCCTTGCTCAGAACACGAGAACATATGAAAGCAGGTGGTTCCTTTTAACATGAGTCTTCAATATTCCCAGGTAAGAAGTTTTAGGTTGTAGTTATTATAGGAATTATAGGACTATTTCCCTCTATACCATTTGTATTTCATTAACCTTTGACTATTGGATGTTCTTATAGGCACTTTAGTATTGCCAGTGTAACCGTATAGCTTCCGTCCCTCTCCTCGCTACTCCCTGGGCTCGAACCAGGAACACAACAGCCACCCTTGAAGCAGTGTTACCCATGCAGAGCAAGGGGATCAACCACTCCAAGTCTCAGAGCGAGTGATATTTGAAACGCTATTAGCGCGCACCCCGCTAACTAGCTAGCCATTTCACATCGGTGACACCAGCCTAATCTCAGAAGTTGATAGGCTTGAAGTCATAAACAGCGCAATGTTTGACGCACAACGAAGAGCTGCTGACAAAACGCACTAAAGTGATGTTTGAATGAATGCTTACGAGCCTGCTGCTGCCTAACACCGCTCAGTCAGATACTTGTATGCTCAGTCAGATTATATGCAACGCAGGACACGCTAGATAAACTAGTAATATCATCAACCATGTGTAGTTAACTAGTGACTATGATTGATTGTTTTTTACAAGATAAGTTTAATGCTAGCTAGCAACTTACCTTGGCTTACTGCATTCGCGTAACAGGCAGTCTCCTTGTGGAGTGCAACGATAGGCAGGTGGTTATAGCTTTGGACTAGTTAACTGTAAGGTTGCAAGATTGGATCCCCCTAGCTGACAAGGTGAAAATCTATCGTTCTGCCCCTGAACGAGGCAGTTAACACACCGTTCCTAGGCCGTCATTGAAAATAAGAATGTGTTCTTAACTGACTTGCCTAGTTAAATAAAGATAAAATAAAGGTGTAAAAAAATCGGCCAAATCGGTGTCCAAAAATACCCATTTCCGATTGTTATGAAAACTTGAAATCGGCCCTAATTAATTGGCCATTCCGATTAATCGGTCGACCTCTAGACATGACTAAACTACATTCAGAACAAACATGTTCTAACATAGTCATAACACTGTCACAGAACCGAACATGTTCTAACATAGTAAAACAATGTAACAGAACCAAACATGTTCTAACATAGTCAAAACATTGTAACAGACCCTCTGCTCAAACAAACAGGGCCCTTGATGCTGTAATTTGTCAAGGGCGTAGAATGACAGGGAGGCTCAGCTCATTCCCATTCTGCACCGCTCTGGCCAGCGGCTCTGTCAAGAAGGGCTGGTGGCCTGGCCGGGCTGACAGACATTGTTTATCAGTGATGTCACCACTTCCCGTGAGGGCGGGTGGGGGGTGAAAATACCCAGATCAGCTAAACTCAGTGACAAAGAGCAAAGAGAGCCAGTCGCATGTCCCAGCCTTCATCAGTCATTCAAGCATGATACTTCCAACAGGCCCTGGACACCCTGGCCCTCTGTGGCAGTCAGTCATAGACATACAACCATAAGAGGTTTTCTGGCAATGAAACAAACTATACATATCAATAGTGCTCCGATATTCAACTGACAAAGGGCAATCCATTTGGTCTGTTTTAGTGTAATCAATATCTTAATTAAAAGATCAGTCTGTCAAATACAGTGAGGATCTCTAGACCTAAAATAAGACTTAGTGCGTTGCATGCAGGGTGTGGGAAATTCAGTTGAATTACTGTATCACTTACGTACTGTCCAAAACCATATTTGAATCTTTACTAACCTACATGATTGATTTGCTGCTTTCAACCAAAATGAAATGGAAATAAAACACTCATGCTCTTCTGTTGTGGACCCTCTGGAGAAATTTTTGGACAACCAAAAGGGGCCCAAAGTAGTAAACACTTCACAATAATAGGCAGGGACTCCAACAAAGCCGGAGCAGTGCTGCTCCACTGTGCTGGTGCTCTCTCCTTAAGCAGAGGCGATGGGCTAAGCATACAGAGGAGATGATGATCATGATGACCCTGCTTCCTGGCTTGGCCTATCAGCTCATGGCTGTATCCGGCCCTGGGTAGTGCATGTTTTCCTGGGAGCCTGCAAGAGTCCCTGCTTAATGCAGGGTTGTGCTGGGAGGTGGAGGAACTCATCTGCCTGGGCACCATGAAGGAACTCCACCCACTAGCATGCCTTTATACAAGTGGGCACCAGAGGTAGGATATACCGGCGCCACTGCCAACACAAAGGGCTTTTGGCTATAGGCAAACCACTGAAAATGTGCATAACCCACAGCGTTTTATAGGGGGCATGGTTGGATCGTTTAGAATGTTGATAATATTCCTCTAGTAAAGGTCAATGCATTTGGCCGATTCCAGCGTTATAGATGTTACATTTGCACGCAAAATCCCAACTTGTCTCATAGAATGGACAAACAAAATATAAATGAAACTGTTGATGTGTGTGTCTATAGTACACCTTGGGGGGAGTGTATATCCCAAAAAGCGGACTTGTAAATATTAGCATGTTGGAGAAATAAAGCAAATAAGAGGTGCTATGGATGTTACATGAAATGGATAAGCTTTTTGAGAAGAATGAACATATTCAAAAGTCTGTGAATTTGTCTTAGGTCAAAACATGGATAGCCATTTCGAAGGTAAGGATTGGCTGCACACAAAAATTATCATTTTAAAAAGATTGTCATTCCCATTAATACTTTAGGGAGGAAAAACTACTGTTATGGATGTCACAGTCTGAAATAGACATTCAAATCTTAAAGATTTCTTGAACAAAATCTACAGTATCATAAAACATTTGTTATCATCTGAAATGTTTCTCAAATGTAGTATTGTAAACTTAAGATTTTCATGCTCCGGTGACTTTCCCACAATATAGCCCTTTTTTTTTTAGCAAATCAGCTTGAAGCAGGTTCTTGGGGCCTGGGACATGGCATTATCACATGTAATATATATATATAATTCTATAAAAAGTAGAATATCAAAGCTGTAAAACATGATCCTAAATATAAACCATAAACTTAGGGAATACCATTGGTGTTTAATATGAGGATTTCAGCATTAATTACCTAAATTACTGAATATTCCGGAAGTTTTGCAAGCCTGAGTACCTTGACCTCTGGAAAACCGCATGACATGATCATGAAACCAGAAGCTACAGTCCTGGAAATAAAAATGTGATTGGCTTGGTGATACAAAAACATCAGATGCAAGCAAAACAATGTGAAGGAGGCAGTCGTTGCACAACAACTGTGCAAAAAGATAATAGCTTAATCTTGTTATCTGTATACAGATTATAGAGGTTAAAGACATCAAAACACTATTTGACTTTTGAGGCCAATCATGAGTGCCTCTAGCTTTTGTCTTTCCTTAGAAGAGTGTAGAGACAGTGGAGTGTCAAGATGGTACAAATAAATGAAGTACTGTGAATGTGCTGGAAACAAAACTGCTGAAATAAATGTATTTTCCATTCCCTGACATTTAGGCTAGGAAAGTGCAATGAAAGGAAGGCCAGCCGAAGCATTCGAGACTGGCACCAATGGAAAAAATGTACAACAGTTCTGAAAAATCCAAATGCTTTTGGGTTTAAGAAGACTCCATTTCATTCCAAAATTCCTTGTCATTACACAAGTACGATGTCAAGAGCAAAGGAGGCATGGCTGTCTACTCTCCTATAGCATGTTTTGTTGTTGTCCAGATATGTTGGTGGGTTTATTCGATGGGGCAGACTATTCATGTTTCAAATAGGAATATATTAGACAGAGCTTCATGACTCTTTATTCCACATGATAGAGTGTAGTTTCTGTATTGTATTGTTTCTGAATTGTAGTTTCTGCATTGTATTGGTAGCCTAGCAGTTGGAGCATTTAGGTAGCCTAGCAGTTGGAGCATTGGGTCAGGTAGCCTAGCAGTTGGAGCATTGGGTCAGGTAGCCTAGCAGTTGGAGCATTGGGTCAGGTAGCCTAGCAGTTGGGAGCATTGGGTCAGGTAGCCTAGCAGTTGGGAGCTTTGGGTCAGGTAGCCTAGCAGTTGGGAGCATTGGGTCAGGTATCCTAGCAGTTGGGAGCTTTGGGTCAGGTAGCCTAGCAGTTGGGAGCATTGGGTCAGGTATCCTAGCAGTTGGGAGCTTTGGGTCAGGTAGCCTGGCAGTTGGGAGCTTTGGTTCAGGTAGCCTAGCAGTTGGGAGCATTGGGTCAGGTAGCCTAGCAGTTGGGAGCATTGGGTCAGGTATCCTAGCAGTTGGGAGCTTTGGGTCAGGTAGCCTAGCAGTTGGGAGCTTTGGGTCAGGTAGCCTAGCAGTTGGGAGCTTTGGGTCAGGTAGCCTAGCAGTTGGGAGCATTGGGTCAGGTAGCCTAGCAGTTGGGAGCATTGGGTCAGGTAGCCTAGCAGTTGGGAGCTTTGGGTCAGGTAGCCTAGCAGTTGGGAGCATTGGGTCAGGTAGCCTAGCAGTTGGGAGCATTGGGTCAGGTAGCCTAGCAGTTAGAGCTTTGGGTCAGTAACCGAAAGGTTGTTTGTTTGAGTACCTGGTGAAAAATATGTTAATGAGCCCTTGACCAAAGCACTTAACCCTAATTTGCTCCATGGGCGCCATACTACAATGGCTGACCCTGTAAAACAACACATTTCACTGCACCTATATGTGACAATAAATTAAATATATATTTTTTTAGTTTTCTGGTTTGGTTTTGAGCTCTTGACACAGTAGCACCTGTTAATGTCCTCTCCCCTCCCCTTCTCGATAAACAGATTACTTAAAGTTGAATAAACTCCAGTACAAGACTCAACATGAATCTTTACACACCCACACCAAACTGAGTTGGGCACAGATTCCAGGTTATCAGGTTATCCAAAGGAAGTCCTCTTCATCCACGGGGCAGCAGGTAGCCTAGTGGGTAGCGCATTGGACTAGTAACCGGAAGTTTGCAAGATCGAACACCCAAGCTGGCATGGTAAAAATGTTGTTCTGCCCCTGAACAAGGCAGTTAACCAACTGTTCCTAGGCAGTCACTGAAAATAAGAATTTGTTTTTAACTGACTTGCCTAGTTAAGTAAAATAAGAAGTGCACAGGCTACTGTCACCACTCAAATCCCTGTGCTTTGCTATCCACTTTCACTGAAGGACAGCACATAGAATACCCATAATAGAATACCCATATCATATTTGGTATATGACATTTCTAGGATTTACAAGACATGCAATAATGTTCCTGGTACTAAGGCAGCAATAATTGAATAGGAGATGCCCCACACGGAGCATATCGTATTACTTATGGAGCAAATCAGACTAATCTAATCACAATAGAAAGGGGGAAAAAAGGGGTTCGAAAACAAACAACAACTTATTTGGTCCCGAGGGGTATACTACAAAGCGAGATCAATGATTCAGCTAGCCCAATAATGGACTAAAGGAGACTAACGTCACTCCTTGTAGTCCAAGGACCTTACATGCTCTGTTAAAAGGCGAATTGTCTCTCGCAACCAAAACAGCCATCTAAACGTGAATCAATTCTCAATGTCGGTAGGGTTCTAGAAACATTAAAAAACGCCCTATACTTTTATATCACATCAACATTAATTTCACAAATGCAAAATATAAACTTACTGTACACTAATTTAACCAGTTTTAACACAGAAGGTAGTTCGCATCTTTGAATGGGCTATGACTTAGCCAGCTAGCTTCCCAGAACATTCTGAAATAACTATGTATTGTTTAGGATGAGCATTAAATGGACATGGTCTAATGGATTCAACAACCAAAAACATATATCTAAGTTTAGCTTTCTTAATTAACCAGAAAATCAAAAGTATTTTATTTATCAAAGTTAGCTGGCTCACTCGTTGATCCCGCTTTGTAGTACACCTCTGGCCTGAAAACATGACATGGCCAGATCACATTTTGTGCATAGCTAGTCTACATGACAATATACTGCTGGCCACAAAATACCAATACATAGCCTTGCGAAGGGAGGGACAAATACAACTGCAAAAGTGAAATGACATTGATTGCGACGCCCGTATAGGAGTTGAGCTACATCGTGGTTTTTAGATATGATTTACCTTTCAGGGAGTGTTGACTGTATGCCGCTCATTGGGCTTCCGTTATGTGTTTTTCCCCGACGTAGGCTTTTTTTTATCCAACTAGCATTTTTACCAAAACGACAACCTCTGTATTTTGGAGAATGACTACGTCTTGACCTTTTCAATGTCCGTCCAAGAGCGTTCCACAACGATAAAAAATATTTGAATCCATTAAAATAAGAACATATACATGGGCTATTCCACAATGTAGACTTGAATTCGTTGGCTTATTTTGTTTATTCCAGCTATTGATGTAAAAAATGTGGCCAGAGAGAGATATCAGAGGTAAGTATAAACATGTTCTTCTTTAAAACCATTACAGGGGCGTGCATGAAATAACGCAGTTACATTGATAACACTGAATATGGTGAAATGTTCCGAGAAAATAAAAAGTTAACCTCTCAATATCTTCAGGAGAAACATTAAATGCGAACACATTGTAGCCTGGGCATCGCCTGCCGCTGTCAGCAATAGTCTTTGTCAATGGACCACCGGGAAAATATTAGCAGACTGGCAACATATTTGTTTCCATGAGAAATGCCACTTCACAAAGTTACTCCTTTGAACAATATCTTGACAAGACTCGTCCTTGATCGTCGAGAAGACTCCTGGTCATAGTTTTCCTTTAATTAAGTTATCGCAAATGAAGCTTGGCTTCTTTCGAGTGTCCCTTATTTTTCCTTCCGAAATGTTTTCATGGTAACATTCCCAATTCGCCCCTAATGTTATCCCAGACGAAATTGGTCTTTCATGCCACGAATAATTTCCTAAACTTTGACAACAATGAAAGTGATCCTCGCCGCGTTCTAAAGGTTTTCCGAATCCCCAGTTAATTTACATGAGTGATCTTCACTTTCGAACAGGCCTCTCGTTCTTTACTGTACTGTAGTGCGGATGGAAAAAGGAAACGCTTTCCCACCCACACCCCCCAAAAGGGGGAAAAAAAGCTCCTTTCCTCTTGTCCGCACACAGCATTCGTAACAGCAACTTTTGAAAGCAACACACGGATCTCGACAAATTCCGTTTTCAGTAGCCTAACGTTATTTCCTATTTGACTACTTTTAATGGAATTACATGCATTGAAACTCAAACGAAAGAGTACATTTTCGGAATAGAACTTTCAAAACGCTGTCAGCAGCTAGTTTGGCTGGCCAGCAAATGGGATCGTCATGATTCTAAAGAAAATGCTAAAATACAGACCAGTAGATGGCCAATGTATTGCACATGATTTATCCAACGGATACATTAAATAAATGTTTATTCAGCTATTAATTTTGAGGTTATTCAGGATTACTCATCAGAGCACACCGTTTAAAGTAATTTTTCCAACAATTGTTTACAGACTTTTTATTTAATTTATAATTCACTGTATCACAATCCCAGTGGGTCAGAAGTTGACTGTGCCTTTAAACAGCTTGGAAAATTCCAGAATATGATATCATGGCTTTAGAAGATTCTGATAGGCTAATTGACATCATTTGAGTCAATTGGAGGTGTACCTGTGGATGTATTTCAAGGCCTACCTTCAAACTCAGTGCCTCTTTGCTTGACATCATGGGGAAATCAAAAGAAATTAGCCAAGACCTCAGAAAAAAATGTAGACCCGGGTAAGTCTGGTTCATCCTTGGGAGCAATTTCCAAAGGCCTGAAGGTACCACGGTCATCTGTACAAACAATAGTACGCCAGCATAAACACCATGGGACCACGCAGCCGTCATACCGTGTTCTGTCTCCTAGAGATGAACGTACTTTGGTGCGAAAAGTGCAAATCAATCCCAGAACAACAGCAAAGGACCTTGTGAAGATGCTGGAGGAAACAGGTACAAAGTATCTATATCCACAGTAAAACAAGCCCTATATCGACATAACCTGAAAGGCCGCTCAGCAAGGAAGAAGCTACTGCTCCAAAACTGCCCTAAAAAAGCCAGACGACGGTTTGCAACTGCACATGGGGACAAATATCGTACTTTTTGGAGGAATGTCCTCTGGTCTGATGAAACAAAAATAGAACTGTTTGGCCATAATGACCGTCGTTATGTTTGGAGGAAAAAGGGGGAGGCTTGCAAGCCAAAGAACACCATCCCAACTGTGGAGCACGGGGGTGTCAGCATTATGTTGTGAGGGTGCTTTGCTGCAGGAGGGGCTGGTGCACTTCACAAAATAGACGGCATCATGAGGAAGGACAATTATGTGGATATATTGAAGCAACATCTCAAGACAGCAGTCAGGAAGTTAAAGCTTGGTTGCAAATGGGTCTTCCAAATGAACAATGACCCCAAGCATACTTCCAAAGCTGTGGCAAAATGGCTTAAGGACAACAAAGTCAAGGTATTGGAGTGGCCATCACCAAGCCCTGACCTCAAAAGTTAAACAATTTAAAGGCAATGCTACCAAATACTAGTTGAGTGTATGTGAATTTCTGACCCACTGGGAATGTGATGAAAGAAAGAAAAGCTGAAATAAATCATTCTCTCTACTATTTTTCTGAAATTTCACATTCTTAAAATAAAGTGGTGATCCTAACTGACCTAAGACAGGGAATTTTTACTAGGATTAAATGTCAGGAATTGTGTAAATCTGAGTTGAAATGTATTTGGCTAAGGTGTATGTAAACTTCCGACTTCAACTGTGTATATGTATAGATAGATACCGTAGGTTATACAAGTATTAGGCCTAAATGACTCAAGTCTGAAGCGCTTTAGGCTATAGGCATAATTTGAGCACAAAATCCTTTGTTAATCATTTATAGCATCATACATTCTACATGACAGTCTGTTTTGTGGTGTATTCTATACACTGAAAATAACTAATGGTATTCCCTCCTTTGTCTCCCTTATCCATGAGCAGAGGATTTTATGTCTGGTAATGTATCAGACTTTCCACATCCTTGTCCATGCTATGGGCTAATCTAAGCACTTGGTCATTAGTCACGGTATAGCCTAGGCCTACCTGCTTAATAAAGCACTTTATCTGGCTGCATAACATACTATAATAAAATAAATTATCTCATCACAAATTAAAATCAATCAGGATTAGTTATTGGTTGTTACAGTCTCATTCATTATTTAGTCATAATATAACCAAGGTGGAGTGTAGAGGAACTTCCATCAGTGCAATTTCAATCTTGGGGGCACACTTCCTCATGACGCTCTTGGAAACAAAACATTAGCATATACTGTCACCCAGAGGACATATAATGTATTGCAAAACCAATTTAAAAATAGTTGCAATAGCAGTATATTAGTGAGACTTGCCTCGGCAGTCACACTTTAAATATTGTACAATATTGACCATACCAGCATATGATCGAAGTACAGCTTAGTTTTGGTTACTGATCCATGTAAACTGTGATGCAAGGATCAACTTTTTAACTTTAAGCAGCACACACAAACATCTAGTTCAAGCACAACAACATGGTCCAGAAAACCATATTGAATACCAAGTCTGATAATAGCATGATTTGTTTGTCAGTTTAAATTAGAAATAGTTTGAAATGTGAAATATTTAATTTGTCAAAACTAAAACACATTGACAAGGTATTAACTAACTTCACTGAGGTAGACAAAATGTTCCATCCTTTTAGCATTCCTATGAGATTACAATAAAAGATGTGCGCTAGAGTTTGTATTCAAACCACTTCAGTGCCACCGACATCAAACACTGATGTCAAACACTCCCTGTGAGGGAGTTCCACAATTAAAGTCAAAATGGGGTAGAGCTGCATTTGTACAAATGTTGATCAATTGTTCATCAGACATCAAACTCATCAGTTCACCATCAGCAAGTGGACGGACGCAATATCGCAGAGCAGCATCCAACTTGTACTGTAGTTCAGCCACCAAGGGTAAAAGCTGATATACACCAGGGAGACTGCTACTGCCTGCCAAAATATTTGAAAAACATTTTGTAGTTAAATATGCATTGGAACACACTGCCCAGGCTACAGCAGCTTATTTGCATTTCACGTCTGTTTTCGTGTGGGGAAAGAGCCCTAAGGATCTGATAGTTTCACACCCCTGAGCCAATCTCAGACCTCCATCCCAGATTTTCATATTGAACCTGGTTAGATGCCTACCGCTCACAACCACACAGCAGGTGATCCCTGGAACACAATGTCGGGACTGCAGCTGACGGTCGCCCAATGTGTCTCAGATTAAATACCTCCACCCCAGTCACCTCACTCTTCACTCAGTCTTCCCTGTGTGTCCATTCACCTCTCCCAACTTGCACATCTCATGCCACCTCTTGTACTTTGTCCTGCTTTTCTTGCAGGCAAACTTGGCAATGTCCACCATGAAGACCCAGGCCAGTGTGTACATGGCCAGGCCCCCTCCCTTCATGATGAGGCTGGGCCGGGGAGAGGTGAGCTCACAGTAGAGCATCATGCCACCAACGCCTACACGCACCAGGGCAAAGAGCAGGATAAAGAGCAGATCCACCGCGTCCCCCCACAGGCTGTCGTAGCGGCCCACCTGCCGGAGGAACCAGCGGGCCTGCAGCAAGGGGTTGGTGATCTCGCTGCCGAAAATCACGGCACATGTCTCCACTGCCGACTTGCCCAGGCCCAGCGCCAACAGGATGCCTGCGATGCTCATGGTGTGGTGGGCCAGCATGACAGGACCCTCGGTGCGGACGCAGATGCACCAGCCAAAGTCGAATAGGAAGTAGCCCAGACTAACCACCAGGGCCAGGATCTGGAGCGGGGTGTTCTCTGTACCTGAGGTCACAAACGGGACAGGTCAGTTAGTCAAGGTCAATCTCATGCTGCAATTCAAATAGTTGCCATGTATACTGAAATAAATCGAAACTTAATACACCTGCATGCTTTGCAGTAACACACATCCAAACCTCACCTGCATGTGTTAAAGGCCAGGGCCCATCGATGAAGCTAATGTATGCAGTAAGACATACTATGAGGATCCCATGTGTCAGTGTCACCAGCCTGCAGTTCCACTCCTTGCCCCGCTGGCCATTCAGGTAACAGAATGCAAAGTAGAGTGAAATCCAGCCAATCAGGCAGCAGCACACCTCCAAAAGTATCATTGTTGTTGCTGTACAGGGGAAACCAGAGTCAACTTGACATTACTATGTCAAACAGAGGCAATGTCATATCTAGGCATACACTAGTATAATCTCCTATTTAGTTTTATCCCCCAATAGCCTAAGCTACATAATATTCATATCACATAATTAAAATATTTAGTATTCATATTTTACAGTCATTGTTACATTTTGTTAAGTAACTAGGGCTACAAGGTGTCAATTGTAGTCAGAGAACAGGCTTATTAGTTCAATGCTTATGCTATGTAATTTCAAATCATGTACCATATGTCACACTTTTTTGCTCCAAAACCTAGGCTTTCTTAAGAATATGGTCAAACAACAAAACAATGTAATACTTGGGCCTTGTAGCCATAATAATAGGCTAGTAAAAATCAAGAAGATCATAGCCGAAATGCTAGCATACAACTATAGCCTACATACCTTTATCTTCTACTCTCCAGATGCATCCTAACCTGGTATTCAGATCTGAAATATCAACTCTAACAAATATCCACCATCTTCAGCCTCCATTGGTGTTGCTATGACCTTTCAGATCTGGCTCGAAAGTCATTCCAAAAAGGCCTGGCACATTTGAAACGGAGCGCATGTTAACTTTTTCACTGCAATAAAACGTCAAGCAAGCCTACTACAATAAATTAGTCCCCTAGCTAGTCTACATCCCTTGCCCCTGGTTCTCAAGCAGCTTTAGCCTCTTATGAGATTAGTCGATTCCCTCCAGCTACCCTGGCTGTAGAACAAGCAAGAGATATGCAGTCCTACATTTATGGTCTCCTCAACAGACTACATTCAACAGTCTCTATGACTGAAACTTTGATGATATGAGAATGTAGTGAAATATAGGACATTGTAGTGAATATAGACTAGCCTAGGAAGACAGGTAGCCTCAAAATCTAGACTGAACCACGCTATGTTTCAGTAGTGGAGCGTAACAAACTAGCAACAGAGCTGAACTCAGTCTGGATTTCTAGGTGACAGGCATTACAAGCATGGGAATTAAAAGTGAGACACAAGTGTGCAGGATCTACCAGCATCATAACACATTCTAGGGAACTGGTGTTTCCATGTATGATTAGGCTACGACATGCTCAATGGCATGGCGATAGACCGACCGGCTACCACATTTTCCCTCGGGGCTGTTAGTTAATGACACTTAGAGCTGTGTGTGAAGCAGACAGAAGCAGACAGGCAGCTTTATCCCGCATCCAGATTAACCATAATCTGACTGGCAGGACAGTCAGGACTAGGTTGTCTCTGGTTATTGCCCCAAAGTACTCCAGGTCATTTGAGGTGAATGACATCTTACATCTTTGTCTTCATGCTATCATCTCAACAGTAGTAATGACAATTACTCCATCTGCTAGATAAAAGATTAAAAAACATGCATATTCCATATCGATACATCCATGCCCTAGAGACTACACTAAAACTTGTTACAATGTAACAAAGTGTGTTTAATGAAAATAACAAAATGTAACAATGTATGCATTGGACCATTGATAGATCACACTGAAACACATTGGAGATGGCAAAACGTGATACGCTTCTGAAACATTCCTTAAAAAATACTAGTGCTGATTTTAAAATCTTTATTCTTTTTCCAAAGCTCTTTTCCCTCTATCATTTCGACTCATTTCACAACCTAAATATATTTAAGCAAACATGATATACAGTTGAAGTCGGAAGTTTACATACACTTAGGTTGGAGTCATTAAAACTCGTTTTTCAACCACTCCACAAATGTCTTGTTAACAAACTATAGTTTTGGCAAGTCTGTTAGGACATCTACTTTGTGCATGACACAAGTAATTTTTCCAACAATTGTTTACAGACAGATTATTTCACTTACAATTCACTGTATCACAGTTCCAGTGGGTCAGTAGTTTACATACACTAAGTTGACTGTGCCTTTAAACAGCTTGGAAAATTCCAGAAAATGACGTTATGGCTTTATAAGCTTCCGATAGGCTAATTGACATCATTTGAGTCAATTGGAGGTGTACCTGTGGATGTATTTCAAGGCCTACCTTCAAACACTTTGCATGACATCATGGGAAAATCAAAAAAAATTGGCAAGACCTCAAAAAATTGTAGACCCTGGCAAGTCTGGTTCATCCTTGGGAGCAATTTCCAAATGCCTGAAGGTGCCACGGTCATCTATAAACACCATGGGACCACGCAGCCGCCATACCGTGTTCTGTCTCGTAGAGATGAACGTACTTTGGTGCGAAAACTGCAAATCAATCCCAGAACAACAGCAAAGGACCTTGTGAAGATGCTGGAGGAAACAGGTACAAAGTATCCATATCCACAGTAAAACGAGTCCTATATCGACATAACCTGAAAGGCCGCTCAGCAAGGGAGAAGCTACTGCTCCAAAACTGCCCTAAAAAAGCCAGACGACGGTTTGCAACTGCACATGGGGACAAATATCGTACTTTTTGGAGGAATGTCCTCTGGTCTGATGAAACAAAAATAGAACTGTTTGGCCATAATGACCGTCATTATGTTTGGAGGAAAAAGGGGGAGGCTTGCAAGCCAAAGAACACCATCCCAACCGTGGAGCACGGGGGTGTCGGCATTATGTTGTGAGGGTGCTTTGCTGCAGGAGGGGCTGGTGCACTTCACAAAATAGACGGCATCATGAGGAAGGACAATTATGTGGATATATTGAAGCAACATCTCAAGACAGCAGTCAGGAAGTTAAAGCTTGGTCGCAAATGGGTCTTCCAAATGAACAATGACCCCAAGCATACTTCCAAAGTTGTGGCAAAATGGTATTGGAGTGGCCATCACCAAGCCCTGACCTCAATCCTATAGAAAATGTGTGGGCAGAACTGAAAAAGTGTGTGCGAGCAAGGAGGCCTACAAACCTGACTCAGTTACACCAGCTCTGTCAGGAGGAATGGGCCAAAATTCACCCAACTTATTGTGGGAAGCTTGTGGAAGGCTCCCCAATATGTTTGACCCAAGTTAAACAGGCAATGCTTCCAAATACTAACTTAGTGTATGTAAACTTTTGACCCATTGGGAATGTGATGAAAGAAATAAAAGCTGAAATAAATCATTCTCTCCAATATTATTCTGACATTTCACATTCTTAAATAAAGTGGTGATCCTAACTGACCTAAAACAGGGCATTTTTACTAGGATTAAATGTCAGGAATTGTGAAAATCTGAGTTGAAATGTAATTGGCTAAGGTGTATGTAAACTTCCGACTTCAACTGTATAAAAATACAAACAGTAGGCAACATCATGATTTAGATTGCTGTCTGGCATTTTAATATATACACCTTCGCACATTTATTCTCACACCTGACCTCCTGATGAATATCAAAGGAAATGGGCAAATTAACCGCACTGTAAACATTAATGGGCAGTTAAATTCAATCCAACTCATACAGCTGCATAGGCTACATAGTGGCATACAGACATACTGTATCTTATTTTCCGGTGGTCAAATTAAATTGCAGTGATTTGGACTGTAAAGTCAAAACTTTAGAGTACAGTACTGTAAAATGCCAGGTAGACCCTGTTTAGGTCATATTGATCCAGTTGTCTGAATAAGCCACTTGTGCGTGGGCAGTAGTTTAACAGTTGCTGCGTCAACATATTCTAACGGCAGGTTTAACAGAACTCTGACCCTGACTCTGATGTTCCTATTCTTTTTTTTTTGTTGCTTCCAATAGTTTTACTCTTATAGATAATGTAGGCTCAAATTCAGTTTGTGCCTCATATGACCTCAGAGGTGCCCTAAACTGATGCTAGAAATATTGATTATGACATTTCACATTTAATTCCAAATGCATAGAGTTTCTCAATATAATTTTAAAAGGTCTTCACGTATGTCTGCTGGTTTGTATCTATTTCTGTTTCCATTCATTGACATCAATAGTTTTAGTTCTCTTCCACAACAGGCAGGCTTTCTCAGTGGTGATAGGATGTAGGGTTCCATGTGCGATACCACGACCTGTAACGCAAAGATAACAGGTTCATCTCTCATCTGTACAATACCATGTTGCCAAATACAGTGTTAGACTAATTCTGTGTATCTCCCAAATGGCACCCCATTCCCCATGTAGTGCACTACTTTTGTCCAGGACCCATAGGGCTCGTGTGAAAAGTAGTGCACTATATAGGTAATGGGATGCCATTTGGGATATAGACACTGTTCACATGTCCTTGGCTGTGGTGAGCAAGTGTCCCCTACCCTGGTGAGCTGAAGGACTGGTTGACCTGAGAGGTCAGAGCAGCGGAGCCAGACCGGAGTGTTCCGGGCGAAGGCCCACGACTAGGACTATTGGGAGAGGAACTCGATGACACTAGAGCACAGAGGAATACACTCAATTTAACATGCACACTGAAGAAAGCTTGAAACTTCATACAGTGAGTTTCATATGGAGGAAGGTTTTATAGGTTATTTCTCACACTGTCGATTTCACAGAAAATGTCTATCCCATTTACTTTTTCTAAGTACTACAGACTATATGAAGTAGTCTTAAATACAGGTCTTAAGTACTACAGACTATATGGAGTAGTCTTAAATACAGGTTTTAAGTACTACAGACTACAGAGGGGCAAAAAAGTATTTAGTCAGCCACCAATTGATACAGGTAACGAGTGGAGGACAGAGGAGCCTCTTAAAGAAGAAGTTACAGGTCTGTGAGAGCCAGAAATCTTGCTTGTTTGTAGGTGACCAAATACTTATTTTCCACCATCATTTGCAAATAAATTCATAAAAAATCCTACAATGTGATTTTCTGGACTTCTCATTTTGTCTGTCATAGTTGAAGTGTACCTATGATGAAAATTACAGGCCTCTCGCATCTTTTTAAGTGGGAGAACTTGCACAATTGGTGGCTGACTAAATACTTTTTTGCCCCACTGTATGTGGAGTAGTCTTAAATACAGGTTTTAAGTACTACAGACTATGTGGAGTAGTCTTAAATACAGATTATATCAAGTACATATGGTTACACTTGCCTCCTGAAGCAGGAGGGCTGTATGATCTGGACGTGGATGCCTGAAACAACAGTTACATGATGGCTGGTGAGACAAAACACAAGACAATGTACTAAAAATGTGTTGTAGCATAACTATACATTCCTATCACACTATTCTTTCATTATACAACTCTTATCATAACAATGAACATTATTTGAAAATATACTTTCAAACTGACTTGAAAATAGAGAGCTACTGTATGTATTCAGAGCTGGCCATTTCACCATCAGGAAGAAACATGCATAATTTAACCCAAAACGTTATAACTGAGAGATTTAAGGCTAACCATTCTGGAGTTGAAGTTGTGTGATTTCATTGGTGAGGTGGACACGGGGCAGTAGATCCTCTTCTGCTTCTGTCTGCGGTTACAGAACCACACCCGCACCACCTCCTTCTCCATAGACAGCTGCTCTGAGATCAGCATGATCTCCTCCGAGTTAGGCTTGGGGTTCTGAATATAAATATTGGTATTAGGTGCTATAAGCATGCATGAGGCTTTATAATGTCTTGTAATATGGCATATGATATGAAGCTGCTCTGAAATCAGTGTGATCTCTTCCGAGTTGGGCTTGGGGTTCTAAAAAGAAACGTTGGTAGCTAACACTGTAAAGCCTGCAGACATAATGCGTATTACTTGTTATAAGCATGAATGAGCCTTTATAATGTCTTTAAAATAAGCCATATCATTTGTGTCAGCATTGCAACTAACTCAAATGGCTGCTATGTAGTCACTCAAGTGTCACAACAATGTGCATTATGGTGGATTGTTTTGCTCCCTGGAAAGCATGGAAAAGTGCATTTAAATACGACCTATATCAACAGTTCCTAAATTATTTTCAGCATTTATGATTGGAAATGGACAGACAGAGTTAACTCACGTCAAGGAAGCGTTTCTCCAGGGTGAGCTTTATGTTGGTTTCGATGCTTGTCCTCTTTTTTCTTTTCCTTCCATAGCCTTCCATCAGGGGGGGTAGAGAAACAGCATTGCTCATAGAGTCAGAGGGGCAATTCTCTGATTTGGAAAGAGCATGAACATGATTTACCAACGTACATTTCCTCTAAAATACATTTCCAGCCAATATAGCAAAATAAATATCCTCTTGACATAGAAATAGTGTGTAAATACATGCAATGGCACATGACGTAAATGACTGAGAAATACCAAACCATCTACAAAATATACACTGAGTTTATAAAACATTAGGAACACCTGCTCTTTCCATGACATCGACTGACCGACCAAGTTAATCCAGGTGAAAGCTATGATCCCTTATTGATTTCACCTGTTAATATCACACCCTGATTTCTCAATTTGGTTAGTTCAGGGTGTGGTTTGGGGTGGGCATTCTATGTTGTCTATTTCTTTGTTGTTTTTGCCTAGTGTGGTTCCCAATCAGAGGCAGCTGTCTATCGTTGTCTGTGATTGGGGATCATATATAAGTTGTCATTTTCCGTTTGGGTTTTGCGGGGTGTTGTTTTCCGTTTAGTATCTGTGCCTGACGGAACTGTTCGCTTTTGTATTCGTTATATTTGTTTGAGTGATTCTTGACAATAAAGATCATGGACACTTTCCACGCTTCGCTTTGGTCTCATTCCGACGACAGCCGTTACAGAACACCCCACCAAAAAAGGACCAAGCAGCGCGGCCAGGAGGAGCAGGGATCCTGGGCCCGTGAGAAAAGAGAGTGGAGGACATCCTGGACCTGGGAGGAGGTAATGGCAGGGGACAAGACCCTGCCATGGAAGCAGGTGAAGGCAGCGAAAGAGGAACGGCGACGATACGAGGAGTCAAGGCAACGACGGAAGCATGAGAGGCAGCACGAGAGGCAGACCCCCCCCCCAAAACAATTTGGGGGGCACACGGGGAGATTGGCGAAGGTAGGGTTTAGACCTGAGCCAACTCCCCGTGCTTACCGTGGGGAGTGTGTGACTGGTCAGGCACTGTGTTATGCAGTGATGCGCACAATGTCTCCAGTACGCATTCATAGCCCGGTGCGCTCTGTTCCAGCTCCCAGCAGTTGCCGTGCTAGAGTGGGCATTCAGCCAGGACGGATTGTGCCGGCTCAGCGCTCCTGTGTCTCTTCGGTCCAGGATATCCTGCGCCAGCTCTACGCACGGTATCTCCAGTTCGCCAGGACAGCCCAAAGTGGCCTGTTCCAGTTCCCCGAACTTGCTGTGCTACAGGGGGAATCAGCCAGGACGCGTTGTGCCAGCTCTGCGCTCCAGCTCTCCAGTGCGCCTCCATGGCCCAGCATATCCTACGCCGGCTCTGCGCACTATGCCTCCAGTGCGCCTTCATAGCCCAGTGCTTCCAAGGCCAGCACTCCACACTCACTGAGCTGGAGTGGGTATCCAGCCAGGACGTGTTGTGGCAGCTCCCCGCACCAGGCTTCCAGTACGTCTCCTCAGTCCGGTGAGACCTGTTCCGGCTCCATGTACGAAGCCTCCAGTGATGATCCATGGTCCGACGCCTCCAGTGATGATCCATGGTCCGACGCCTCCAGTGATGATCCATGGCACGAAGCCTCCAGTGATGATCCATGGCCCGGAGCTTCTAGTGATAATCCATGCCACAAATCCTCCAGTGATGACCCATGGCACGAAGCCTCCAGTAATAATCCATGGCCCGGAGCCTCCCGTGATAATCCAGTGACACGAAGCCTCCAGTGATGATCCATGGCACGAAGCCTCCAGTGATGATCCATGGCACAGAGCCTTCAGCGAGGGTTCCCAGTCCGGAGCCTCCAGCGACGGTTCCCAGTCCGGAGCCTCCAGCGACGGTCCACAGTCCGGAGCCTCCAGCGACGGTCCACAGTCCGGAGCCTCCAGCGACGGTCCACAGTCCGGAGCCTCCAGCAGTGGTTCCCAGTTCAGAGCCTCCGGCGATGATCCACGGCCCGGTTCCTCCGGCAACGATTTACGGTCCGGAGTCTCTGGCGACGATCCACGGTCCGGTTCCACAGAAGCGGAGGGATTAGCATAGGGAGCGGGGGCTACGTCCCGAACCGGAGCCGCCACCGAGGATAGATGCCCACCCGGACCCTCCCCTATAGGTTCAAGTTTGCGGCCGGGAGTCCACACCTTTGGGGGGGGGGGGGGGGGGTGTGTGTGGTTCCCAATCAGAGGCAGCTGTCTATCGTTGTGTCTGATTGGGGATCATGTATATGTTGTCATTTTCCGTTTGGGTTTTGTGGGGTGTTGTTTTTCGTTTAGTATCTGTGCCTGACGGAACTGTTCCCTTTCGTTTTTGTATTCGTTATTTTTGTTTGAGTGATTCTTGACAATAAAGATCATGAACACTTTCCATGGTCCACTCTTCCTTACGACAATGAGCGTTACAGTTAAATCCACTTCAATCAGTGCAGATGAATGAAATAATGATTTTTAAGCTTTGAGACAATTGAGACATGGATTATGTATGCATGCTTTTCAATGGGGTATAGTAGTAGGTGTCAGGCACACAGGTTTGAGTGTGTCAAGAACTGCATCGCTGCTGGGTTTTTCATGCTCAACAGTTTCCCATGCTTATCAAGAATGATCCACCACCCAAAGGACATCCAGCCAACTGACAACTGCGGGAAGCATTGGAGTCAACATGGGCCAGCATCCCTGTGAAATGCTTTCGACACCTTGTACAGTCCATGCCCCAACGAATTGAGGCTGTTCCGAGGGCAAAAGCGGGGGTGCAACTCAATATTAGGAAGGTGTTCCTAATGTTTGGTACACTCAGTGTATTGTTATACTGTATAGTACCTGCGTCACTCAGCCATTTCTCAAGTAGAGGCTTCAGCTTGCACATGTTCTTGAAGCTTAGGTTGAGGGCCTCGAAGCGGGAGATGGTGGTCTGGCTGAAGTCATTCCCATACAGCTTCCCCATAGCCAGGCCTACATCACCCTGATACACACACACAGTGAATATATTTGAATCTGATTATGGCAAACCTTCAAATTATAATCTCGTTTCAATCTACATCATGAATTCAATACCTGTATTACATTATTAATCTCCTTCAAGTGTGTTGACTACAAAAATGTTAAGTCACTTCACTCCTGCCTTTGCGCTATGTGAGTTTCAACAGTTAAATGATATCAGAATGAGCAAATACACCAAGTACAGAAGTTAGGTGGCATATCAGTAATCAGAGCGTGTGGCAGTAGCTTCAAGGTTAGAGAGGTGTGCCAGTAACTGAAGGGTTGCCATTTCAAATCCCAGGACTGACAGGAAAATATCTGGTGGTATTGAGAATCACTATATTAGGTGCCATATATTGCCATTGTGCCCTTGTGCAAGACATTTAACCCCTAACTCGTTCAAGGGGCGCTGTTCTGTGACATCTAGACACTTTTGTTAGTGTATCAGTATTTGTGGTGTCTGGGGGGTTGGGAAAAAACATAAAACGGCAAAAAGATAAAGTTGTATTGTATTTTGAGCCAGTGGCCCTCTGTACCTGGGTGAAGCCCAGTTTGATGCGTCTCTGTTTGAAGGCCTTGGCAAACTGTTCCAACTCCTCCAGGTCACTGGCCTCGTCCTGCTGGGGGGGGGCCATGTGTTTGGGGACCTGCAGGTGGGACATGTCCAGGTGGCCTTCCATGGACGACGACGTCAGGCCCGACCGACTCATGGCCTTTAGGGAACACAGTGGTGAGGAGGAATACTGTTAAATGGGTGACGAAAGTAATTGTGTATATGTTTAGCCATGTGAAAATTATAGCAGTGTTAGAAACCTTTTTCATGCAAAAATGGAAAATGTTTGTGTCTTATGCAAATGTCTCTCTTCATAATTCCTCATATTAATATATTTGACTGATATCATTGAAAGTTCTGTGATAAATCCTTGTCCCTCTCGTGGTCTGTCCTGTAAAGAGTTAATTCTGTTATCAAGTTCAAGGACCTGGATGCATGACGTGAAGTGTTGCCCTATTGTCTTCTCAGTAAACATGATAACTTTACTTACATTTCTCTGCCTCATCCATATAGCTAATCATGTCAACTGGTGTAAGAAGTGGGATTTTTACCTGAGGTGTCAATGCTAACCCAGGCTGGTGCTGGAGGAGGCCTGACTGGCTCTGGGTGGGAAAGCTGAGGAGGTTCTGCTGCAGAAGTGCTACACGGGGGAAAAAAAGACAAATTAACACAATTTGTTTAGAGAAGTATAATATATATTTTAACTTTCACACTTCCCACATTTTTCAGAAATCCTGTTTGAATGATTCCCAGTTGTAGGATTCTCTCCCTGCTTATTCTCTACTGATTTCGTGAGTCCTCAAACTGGTATAGCTAAAAATCCTGTGACTTTTGGGAAAGTTTCCAGAATATTGCAACCCTTTCATTTGATTGTCCATGTGTACCTTGGTGCCCCGTGTGTTGTGTCTGTGAGAGAAGGAAGGAGGAGGGGGGTGAGAGGTGGTGAGAGCCGGGCATAAGCACCAACTGCTGCATGGTGTGTGAGGAGGAGACTTCCTGTTGAAACAACAGAAACACAATCTTAGATTTTTCATTTATTTAACCTTTATTTATCCAGGTGAGTTGTTGAGATACAATCTCTTTTGCAGGAGAGACCTGGATCTAAACCAAAAAACAACAATCCAAATGCCCTCATTACAGAATGACAGTTTTCTCCCATTCTTAGAAAATGATAAATAATTATAGCTTGACAGGACATTAAACATGGGGCCAAGGGCTGTACATATCAAAAATATTAGGGTAGGAGTGCTGATCTAGGATCAGGTCCCCCCCATTCATATAATCGTATTAATTATGAACTTAAAAGCCTCTGATATATTGAGACAGAAGATGAGTAACCTACCCCTGATAGCTGGCCACCAGATATTGGGGCTCCTTGTGTCAGGTGACATGTCTTGTGTGATAAGACAGAATGGGGAGAGTCATTGAGGACCTCTGTCTTGATCTGGAAACCAATCACATCACAATATTTCTCACTTTTCTATTCCTACTTTTTGATGTTGCAATTGTCTTTAGAAGAATAACAGTACATAAACACGGTCTTGTCGTTTTCACTGGAAATGTGGATATAAATTGTGTGTGACCAATTGACGTAGAACAAATGTCAGCCTGGTTGTTCTATCTTGTCATCAACAGTATCAATGTTATTCCAACTCCGATCCTCCAGTACCCCCAACAGCCCAACTCCGATCCTCCAGTACCCCCAACAGCCCAACTCCAATCCTCCAGTACCCCCAACAGCCCAACTCCGATCCTCCAGTACCCCCAACAGCCCAACTCCGATCCTCCAGTATCCCCAACAGCCCAACTCCGATCCTCCAGTACCCCCAACAGCCCAACTCCAATCCTCCAGTACCCCCAACAGCCCAACTCCGATCCTCCAGTACCCCCAACAGCCCAACTCCGATCCTCCAGTACCCCCAACAGCCCAACTCCGATCCTCCAGTATCCCCAACAGCCCAACTCCGATCCTCCAGTACCCCCAACAGCCCAACTCCAATCCTCCAGTACCCCCAACAGCCCAACTCCAGTCCTCCAGTACCCCCAACAGCCCAACTCCAGTCCTCTAGTACCCCCAACAGCCCAACTCCAGTCCTCCAGTACCCCCAACAGCCCAACTCCAGTCCTCTAGTACCCCCAACAGCCCAACTCCAGTCCTCCAGTACCCCCAACAGCCCAACTCCAGTCCTCCAGTACCCCCAACAGCCCATCTCCAGTCCTCCAGTACCCCCTACAGCCCAACTCCAGTCCTCCATTAACCCCAACAGCAAACTCCAGTCCTCCAGTATCCCCAACAGCCCAACTCCAGTCCTCCAGGCCCGCCAACAGCCCAACTCCAGTCCTCCAGTCCCTTCAACAGCCCAACTCCAGTCCTCCAGTCCCTTCAACAGCCCAACTCCAGTCCTCCAGTCCCTTCAACAGCCCAACTCCAGTCCTCCAGTCCCTTCAACAGCCCAACTCCAGTCCTCCAGTCCCTTCAACAGCCCAACTCCAGTCCTCCAGTCCCTTCAACAGCCCAACTCCAGTCCCTTCAACAGCCCAACTCCAGTCCTCCAGTCTCTTCAACAGCCCAACTCCAGTCCTCCAACAGCAAACATTTTTGTTGTAGCCCCGGACAAATACACCAGATTTAATTAATTGAGGGTTTGATGATTAGTTGACAAGTTTAATCAGGAGCTACAATAAAAATGCATACTGTTAGGGGTACTTGAGGACTGAAGTTGGGAAACTGTGTGTGTGCGTGTGTGTGTGTGCATATGTGTGCTCCTTGACCGGTTGGGTTAGGCTGCAGGACTTGTTAAACAAGATACAAACTCTGATAAACACCCTCCCCTCAGGCAG
This sequence comes from Oncorhynchus mykiss, assembly GCF_057628025.1. Taxonomy (NCBI): domain Eukaryota; kingdom Metazoa; phylum Chordata; class Actinopteri; order Salmoniformes; family Salmonidae; genus Oncorhynchus; species Oncorhynchus mykiss. The sequence continues at coordinate 19,500,834 of NC_143031.1, forward strand.
TGTAGTATGCAAATAACCCCCAGGACTAAAACAATAAACCTCCCTTTAACAATCTCCCATTGCCAAATGGATAGACATAGTTTAGGAATAACTAAACTAAGATAATAGGTTTTAATAAGAGGTGGACATTTTGAGGTATATAAAGAGTGGTGTGAAAAAATGTCATGATCTTAGTGGAACTGTCCAGCACACTTACAATAAGTGGTATTGAGTTCATGTAATATGACACTAGATGCTCTTATTACATGATTTTCACAGACTAGAGTACCTTCAGTATTGACAATCACAATCAATATTTCTGTTACATGTACAAGACCAATCTTATTTACAATGACGGCCTACCCCCGGCCATACCCTAAACCGGACGTCACCGGGCCAATTGTGTGCCGCCCTATGGGACTCCCAATCACGGCCGGTTGTGACACATCCTGCAATTGAACCAGGGTCTGTAGGGACGCCTCTAGCACTGTGATGCAGCACGTTAGACCGCTGTGCCACAAGGGAGCCCATGTGGTATGAAGTAAAAATATATATTTTTTAAATATAAAATAAATGATTAACATAGTTTTCCTGTAATGTCCTACTATGAACTCTCTAAGAATTTGTTCTTAACTGACTTGCCTAATTAAATAAAGATTACATTTTTTTTATTTTTTTTTAAAAGTTGCTCACAGTTCAATTAATTCCCACTTATGGATCATCTGAAGTTAAAATGACATGTGCTTTCTATACTCACTTGTCTGGTGAAGTCAATTCCATTTTGTTCATTGTCTGCAGGAGAAAGTAAATATAAATGATTAAACAGTCATAAATTACAACGTCATACCTATCCCCAAGAATATTATGGCCACATTGTGGTTTTCTGTTTATTAGAATAGGCCTACACCTGAAGTAGCGCTCTGGATAACATTATGGATGATTTTTGATAATTAAGATAAATTCAATAATAGGCAAATTGCTAACACTTTATAATAACTTTCATGAATAAGTTATAAATGCTTGTAAATATATATAAATAGTTGCTAAATTACCATACATTTGATAAATTATTATAAATTGTAATGCTCATAATACTTTTAATTGTTAATACATGTTTACAAATGATGTAATAGTTTATAAATAGTTCATGCATTTTATTTCACAAAAGTGTTAAAACCACATATCGAGACGCCATGCCCACTGAAACTGAGAAGCCCTTGTGCCTCAGAAGTGTGTCCTCAATTTGTAGGATAAAAATACACAAGATGTAGTTTATTTCAACAGTTTCTTGGCACTGACCATATATATCCTCATCAGGGCTATAGTGTAAAAAAATCCAACACAGCCATATGGATGATTCACCACCATATGGAGTGAATGATTACAAAGGTTATGATCACATTAACCCTTTTAAGATACTGGCACCCTCCCTACAACACAACGATGCCATACGAGACAGAGAGTTCAAAGGTCTACTGTGTCAGGTAATCTTCCCTCATTTGAATTTCAAATAGGACCTCTGGGAGTTTGCGGCGAGTGATGTGCCTGCTCGACCCACAGTATGGAAATCTCCCCCCCACCCCCCCCACCCCCAGGCCAAACTTCCAGTATGGAAATGATGGTGCCATGCAAATCAGCTGCGTAGCCTTGACAACCTTTTCAGGCCTTTCCATGGTAATGTTTACAGACCCCCAGGTGCACTACACACATTGACTAACTCTAAACCCAGAACTATAATGGAACTGGGATAGCATTGGCAACACAGGATAGAACAAAACTTTGAACACTATGTATACTGTATTATTATTATTGTACTATCGTATTATACAGAATTGTCTGGCAGCATCCATGTCCCCTTATGTCAGTTCAATCTCATTTTAACATCGGAAGACTGGAGTTGATCACGTTCTGCATTCGGTCCCTTCGCAACTTCGCAACAATTAATTCCCTTGTAATTCTAAAAGCTTTGATAAAAAGTGTCTTCTGATTTTGTTTCCCGTAATATACAGTACCATGGTTGATAATGGTTCACTTCTAAACAAATTAGGCCAAGTGTGACGTCGGTATGAAGGATCGGGAGACAGACGCAGGAATGCGTAATAGGGGTTTTTATTTACCCAAATTACTGCGTGTCACGTAAAGGCACGGGGACGAAGACCAAACAAACACTATACAAAACACAGGGTTGAAACCCAAACAAAAGAGCAAGGAGTACCTCGAATAAATAACCAACAGACATTGTAACAATAATCGACAGGACAATGGTAAACCAAGGACACACTTGTACAATTATTCATCACTGGGAATAGTGGTCAGGTGTGCGTAATGAAAGTTCAGGAGGGATCCGTGACAGTACCCCCGCTGATGCGCTGCACTAGCAGCGCAATGACACCGGCCTCAAGGATGATCACAGGAATGCAGTGCGGGTCGTTCAGGACCTGATGAAGCTGCCGAAGTTGTGGGATCGTCGGATGGACCAGTAGCAGTGGCATCAGACGGACCGGTTGTGGCAGCGTCGGACGGGCCAGTTGCAGCTGCTGAAGTTGCGTCATCGGACAGACCAGTAGCAGTGGCATCAGACGGACCGGTTGTGGCGGCGTCGGACGGGCCAGTTGCAGCTGCTGAAGTTGCATCATCGGACGGACCCGTTGTGGCAACGTCGGACGGCCCAGCTGCAGCTGCCAAAGTTGAGGCGGCGCTGGACGGACCGGTAGCACCATCGTCAGACGGGCCATTCCCGCTGTCTTCCTTAATGGCCGATTATTCTGTCACGTTGGTATAAAGGGTCAGGAGACAGGCTAGGGTTTTTTATTTCATGTAGTTCTATGTACTTTTGTGTGGATATAATTTTTTTACGGACCGTACATGGCGCTCCATCGCTCTATTTGTGTGAAGTGTGTAAGGCCCTTTAGACCCTTAGACCAGCCCAGGCCACTGCCTGCATTATTCTAACCCGTATCCCGAAGAGACCATAAACCTTTAGTGGCTCTCTGGATAGTGCTTTCAAAAGTGCATTTGATTTGCACAGCAGCATATTCTAGATGATGGAAGGAGTTGACACTCAGAATAGTCTGTCTGGTTGCATGCTCTTGATGACTACTCAGACAGGTTTTCAGTCTAAACTGAACGGATCATGCCATGGGACTGCCAGTTTCTGAGTCATGTCAACACCTTCCATCCAGGATACACTGCTATGGAAATCAAATGCACCTCTGAGAGCGTTATCTGAAAAGCCATTTTCTGCAATTAATCATTGTAATTATACATTAAAAATATATTGATAACTCAGCAAATAGACTCTTAATTCAGTTTCGGGAAAGAATGTCATCAAAAGATAAAGGTTGTAATATATCATACAATATCAATTAGCTTAGGGGACATCTTCTCAAAGGGACATTTTTTAAAATGTAACCTTAATTTACCTAGGCAAGTCAGTTAAGAACAAATTCTTATTTACAATGACGGCCTACCACAGCTAAACCCAGACGACACTGGGCCAATTGTGTACCGCCCAATGGGACTCCCAATCACGGTCAGTTGTGGCCTAGCACTGAGATGCAGTGCCTTAGACCGCTGTGCCACTTGGGAACATGTACAGAACTCTCTTTTCTGACCTATATTTTATGCAGACCTTTCATTCACTTTTCAATTAGGGAGTCAAGTTGTTAGTTTAATTTTGGTTAAATGGTGTTGAAAAATAACACAGCAAGCTGTGTGAAAAGATGCATGATATCATTGCTATCAGGGTAAAATTATTGTGATAATTTCCTCTCTGACCTGACGGTCTTGTATAGTGTTGTGGCCATTAGTGCTAGATTATATGAAATCATATCTGGTGTGATCGTTAGTAGGATCCTTTGAGGTGAAGTTGATTCAACATAAAAGTTTAAGGCACCCAGCTGCTGCTGGACTGACTTCAAGTTTACTCAACTCTGGGGCAGGAAAGTTATACTAACATTAATTCCTACATTTGCCAAAGGTTTTATTCAGAATGTTTTCAAATTCTCCCAATTTTAAGTCCAGCCAATTTGGACATGTAACGTATTTGGACTTTTTCCAAGTTGTATGTTTTACAGTGATTTGCTTGAATGATAGCTGAGGCAAATGCATGATGGAACTTTAAAAGCCTATTTTGTCAGATTTTGTAAAAAAAATAAAACTTCCATACACTATGCTGGTCTATCTGAATCCAAGTTCCACATTTTCATTTAGTTTGTTCTGTATTTTACCACCTCGTCCATGTCGCCTGGGGCTGTGACAACTTCTCTGCAAACAGCTTGACACATTACATCCTGGTAGAGCCGCCAACTAACAGAATCAACACATCCAATTTTAGAAACACTTTCAGAAACACTTATTCCAGTTGTTGTTGGGGGGAGATGTTGGCTGTTGATAAAGTACTTTCAATCAGAAAGATTATACAGAGAAATAGTAATTCACTATTCACACTGTGGTAATCAACACACCCTAATGGCCCACTTATCAGCAACGGACTGTACAAGAAATGTTGAGACACATTTACACTGTTATTGATAAATACAGCCTATAGCTATCAAAACAAATGTCCAGACACACCATAACTTCCAAAATAAGGTTTTCCGAAATAATAAACCACCATAGCAATGTAAAACGTTCATTCTCAGCCTGGAGGCTCCACGTACTCTTGCATCCAAAATCCATGACAACATTTGAGTAAGAAAATCACACACACTAAAACATTTACTGTCAACAATTAGTGAATAATATTCATTGTTATTGGGGGTGTTCTGTTTCAGTAAATGTGTGTGTTTCAGTTAATCATTTATATTAAAAAAGCAAAATTTGCTTATTTTTCAGTACAAATCTGTATGTAAGTATGTACCACAGATCCAGGGATATTAAGCACACAATGATTCCTCAGAGATATTATGTAATTAAAAAGTAATAAATAATAACAAAATCATATTGTGCTACTAAAAGCTATCAAATAAAGAAATGTTGAAATTAAATGTTTGTAGGGTAATCTTAACATAAGAATAAGCAGAAATGTCTTTCTGTAAGTTTATTTTGTTTTTAACACCACTATCACCAAGAAATACATTTAGCAGGTGTGATGGAGGAGAAAAGTAAACATAATTTTCCAAGATATATGTCATCATAATTTTTTCTGATATGCCTGACAAGAGATAACGACAAACTGAGAAATTAAAAGTAGACATTGAAAGGTGAAACATCCTTACCTGCTTGTTCATGGTGAGCCTCTGAGTGTTCCACTCCGTCTGTGCTCATCTTAATATCTGTAAATGATAAATACTGCTGATTTTCCTAAAGGACTGTAACTTCGCTGGGACAATGCAGCACTCAGCTCTACCAGTAAAATGATATTGAGGTTATTCTAATGTGGCGTACTTTCAAATTTTCTCCCACATGTGATTGCTGTTATAATATTCATAAGTTGGAGGGTATCCCCATTCAGTATTCAGCACAGTTGTTCCAGCTCTCCTCCCTATCTGAACTCAGTCAAAACCAAATGGATCAAGTCAACAGACACTCACAAAGCATGGTGAAATGGCTTGACATTTTTTACTTTATATTACATTGAATATAAGAATTTAAAATGTGAACAGGTAATTTATAAATGTTTTATTTAAAAAAATATATATAAATTACTTACCTGGATTTAACAATTGTTCCACTCACTGGTTTAGATAGCACTATGTGAATATGTCCCTTTTGTCTCTAAAAAGATGCTGGTATTGGGATGGAAATGTATAATATCTACTAGTGGTCATCTGCATTTACCTAAGTGGGTTAGTGGAGGAAAATGCACCTTTTTCAGTACCCCACACAGGCAGATAGAGAGTCATTTGCATAAGTCTCTCGGTGTGTCCTATCCAGTCTCGTTTTTTTTTTGCATAAAACAACAATGGGTTGACTGCGAACTTAGAAAAGTTGCTTTTCAGTGTATGTGTTTGTATAAAGAGATGAATAAGCGGACATCATGTTGCGATAATAACTTAGCATCAAATCAGGACAATTTGTGGAGAGAATAATAAGCTTTACATCATAGTTTTTTTTTTTACTGTGGAACAAGATTGAAATCTACCATTGGGCAGACAAAATGGGCAGACCGCCAAAATGGGGACAATACATTCTAGTATCTTTCATGAATCTGCTTTATTAAATAATCAATACATTATATTTCATTTTTTGTAAATATTTATAAACATGTGTTACTAGCATTACAATTCATAAGCATGTATAACATTTTATTAATGTATAAACCATGATGACAGGTTTGGTTCAAGTGTATTCTCATCTGTTTCTATTCACTACAAAATGTTGTGCTAGCATGTTTTGAAATGCAACAACCTCAGGTCTGTCTGCCTGAATGACATCAAAACATAAAGAAAAGATGATGCAACAACCATAGGTCTGTCTGCCTGAATGACATCTAAGCATAAAGAAAAGAAGGCATGGGACACAAAGACCTTTATGCAAATGAAGTTGATCAAACTTAAGACACATAAAGATAAGATTTATGTCCAGAGGGAGAATGGCACAGATGACTGAGTAAACAGCTGATTTACTCCTCTCTTTGGTTGGCTTGTTGAAACAGCATCTTCAACTGTCTTTCATGCCATTGGATACGCTCCTTCACACTTTGTTCCTACAGAAAGACAAACACACACATGCGTATGCACATACCATAGGTGAATTTACCATTTATGGTAAATTCCAAAATAAAATAAATAAATAAATAAAAGCCTATTTCGGAACACCCTATAATTACGATTGAAAAGTAAAACCGTGAGTCTATGATAGAAAGACAAGTGATGCAAAATGTATTATTTAGGCTAATATATTATTGTTGTCCACATCAAGTTCATAGACACTGATCAAACAACAATATTGTTAGGAAACAGGAAGTACGTTTTTAGGGCACAGGTAGACAGTACGCAACATGCAACAATTTCAGCGATTTTACCGAGTTACAGTTGATATAAGGAAATCAGTCAATTTAAATAAATTAATTAGGTCCTAATCTATGGATTTCACATGACTGGGAAGGGGCACTGCCATGGGTGGGCCTGGGAGAGCATAGGCCCACCCACTGGGGAGGGGAAGAAATTCATTTTTCTATATGTGCACCACAAAATGTAAATCTGGTCAAATGGTGCTTTTCATTAGCTGTCCGGGTGGCTGGTAGCAGACGATCCCGCACGTGATGAAACTGGATGTGGAGGTCCTGGAGGCAAGCACTAGGCAGAATAAATGATTGGTTTCCTCAGTGCCTATGTGGTCCAGTTTTTACAGCCACTGACCCTGCCACACATAGGTCAGAGTCGGCATAGGTTTGAATTCAGCCCACTGCCCTTTGACTCACAGATGTCTATTTTTGATGCATTCATTTTATGTGGTTACAGGGCTAAAACAGAAACAACTCAAAGGTTTACAGTTTAGGCATTAATTACAAGTGGTTAAGGTTAGGGCTATAGTTTGGGGAAAATAATAAAAAACGACTTGCCTACAGTATGTATCATCAGTATTCTTCCTAGTTTTCTCAGTGCTTGTCTAAGCAGCGCGCTCCGGCTCCAGTGACCAGCCTGAGCCTACAAAAACTAAAATGTTCATGTCCTGCTTAGCATTCAAAATATAACGAGTACTTTTGGGTGTCATGGACAATGTACGGAGTAAAAAGTACAATATTTTCAAGGTAAAGGTAAAAGTAGTCAAATATAATAATAGTAAAGTAAAGTACATGTACCCCCAAAAAACAACCTAAGTAGTTTTACACCACTGGCGCAGCCATGGGTGGGCCTGGGAGTGCACTTGGGAGCCCGACCCACCCACTGGGGAGCCAGGCCCAGCCAATCAGAATTAGTTTTCCCCCACAAAATGACTTATATATGTGGACCACTAAATGTGGTTGTAGGCAAATCTGGTCAAATGGTGTTTTTAATCAAACTGCTAGATATTAAATGTTTGTTTAAGTCAGTTTAACAGCATAGTTTATATTTAACTGAGCTACAGGCTAAAGCTATTATATAGCTGTTAACTCTCCGAAATGTATTTAGTCAGGCAACCTTCAGTCCAGTCATCACCAGAGGGCAGGCAAACTCCACAATGGATGTTTGTGCATTATATGGATGGAACATACAGGTAACTGCCAAAATAAAGGAAAAGCCAACATAAAGTGTCTCAATAGGGTGTTGGGCCACCATGAGCCACCAGAACAGCTTCAATGCGCCTTGGCATAGATTCTATAAGTGTCTGGAACTCTATTGGAGGGACGCAACACCATTCTTCCAAAACAAACTCCATAATTTGGTGTTTTGTTGATGGCGGTAGAAAACACTATGTCTCAGACACCGCTCGAGAATCTGCCATAAGTGTTCAATTGTGTTGGTGACTGAGACACACATTAGACTACTATTTTAAAGTCACTGAGATCTCTTCATCTAGCCATGGTATTTTTGTACATGACCTTAAGAATGATGGGAGGTTTTAATTGCTTATTTAACTCAGGAACCCCAAATGTGTGGAAGCACCAGCATCTTCACCATGAAGAAGTGATGGAAGACGGGAGTGTTTTCCAAAGCATGGTTTTAGGCGCATTATGATGTTTATATACCCACAAATCTAATGAGCTTTGCAATATGATACCCATGAAGACAATTTAGGATTTTAATTTGTCAAAGTTAGACACACTTTTAGAAAACATTGTGAGCTTCAACTGCATATTTTTTTTTCATAAAACATTTTAAACCATAGAATTACTTTAAAACAAATAACACAGTGAAAAGTTAAAGGCACTTACCATATTCCAATGGTTTACATATTTCAAAAATAAAGTTTCATGTTTTGTTACTGTGTGTATGCATTAGGTAACTTTTGTTTGTAAAATCTAATCCCTCAGAGAGATAGATGGACTATAATTAGCATAATGTAATAAAAACATGTGGAACAGCAATATCCAGCACAAGCTTAATCACTGGCACTTCGGACATATAAGGATGACACAATAAGGATGACAGAAAGTTCAGTCCACTAGTTTCTTTCTTCAGTCTATCACAACAAGATGGTAAACCTGAGAAAATATTGTTGATCAAAGAGGGATATAAAAGGCTTAAAAATGGATGTGAAAGGTTCCCACATGTAAGCTGCCTGATGAATATCTCATACCACCACGAATATGAGAGAACAGTACTCACAGTTAATCTGTGAACTCTACTTTATTCCTTATACCTATAATATAAACCCGACTTAAGTCCGTTTCTGCATTTGAAGTTGCAAGGCAGAGATTAGGCTACATGCTGATGCATTTGACAGCAATGGCAAAAGCCTCCCAGCCAGACAAATATTGGTCCCTACACTCAGAAAAAAAGGTGCTATCTAGAACCTAAAATAGTTATTTGGCTGTCCCCATAGCAGTACCTTTTGAATAACCCTTTTCTGTTCCAAATAGAAACCTTTTGGGGTTCCATGTAGAACCCTTTCTATAGAGGGTTCTACACGCAACCCAAAACGATTCTACCTGGAACTAAAAAGTGTTCTGCTATGGGGACAGTCGAAGAGAGTATAGTTCAAGTTAAGAATGTGTGGATATTGGTTACACACTGGATTGTTTCAATATCCTAGTTTTTTTTAACAGAATATCCCTAAATTAAATTAAAACTGCATCAGTTAAGTAAAAACAAAGTGTTATATAAAAAGAGTGTTTTCTGTTTTCTCTGAGCAGATCCACCATTCACAGTCTCACCCTTAGGTGGCACTGAACAGTACTTTAACAGATGGCACCAAGTCAAAATAGAGACAGTAGAGAAAATGAGACACCCCACTCCCTCATTTTTTCAGGTCGGGTGGGGCTACTCTACTTATTGCCCCTGACCCACAGGGGGGGGTGCCCCGGAGGAGAGACATCTCACTGGCAAAAATGTTCTGGTCGGGCGGGTGGGGAGAGCGGGGAGAGGACAACAAGTAGACCAGAACCACTGGCTTCACGCAGGAAAGCATGCTCACGTGAGAGAGGGAACACACACTTACATAGACAGGAACCTTGACCATTTTTTTCCAACGGTAAACTGCCTCAGTAAGACATATTAATTTATCCACCATCTTTGGTCAAAACATTCATCCATGCTAGGATTGGCACTTTCTTCTAGGTTGGGTGATATACAATCTCATATTGTTGATTTCCCCTTGTTAAATCTCATGGTAAGCTACTCAAGAATCAAGTCACGGGTATACAATAATATCATAAAATTGCCCAACCCTACTCTCTTTGTTCCCGTTAGGCTCCTGTATAGCTCTACGATTAAAGTACATGCTCTACTGTCTGGTTGAATCCAAACACCTTGGTGGTAAGTCAAGAGACACTGCTCTGTCCCACAACAAGAAATTGTGTAAATGAAAAATGTCTAACTCCACGGTTAGACTTATGTCGGCAATAGGCAGGTCTGTTCCTTCACTCTAAGGCCACATACAGTTGGAAGTTGGAAGTTTACATACACTACGGTTGGAGTCATTAAAACTAGTTTTTAAACCACTCCACAAATTTCTTGTAAACAAACTATAGTTTTGGCAAGTCGTTTAGGACATCTACTTTGTGCATGACACAAGTAATTTTTCCAACAATTGTTTACAGACAGATTATTTCACTTATAATTCACTGTATCACAATTCCAGTGGGTCAGAGGTTTACATACACTAAGTTGACTGTGCCTTTAAACAGCTTGGAAAATTCCCGAAAATGATGTCATGGCTTTAGAAGCTTCTGATAAGCTTATAGACATCATTTGAGTCAATTGGAGGTGTACCTGTGGATGTATTTCAAGGCCTACCTTCAAACTCAGTGCCTCTTTGATTGACATCATGGGAAAATCAAAAGATATTACCTAAGAATTGTAGACCACAAGTCTGGTTCATCCTTGGGAGCAATTTCCAAAGGCCTGAAGGTACCACGGCCATCTGTACAAACAATAGTACGCCAGTATAAACACCATGGGACCACGCAGCCATCATACCATGTTCTGTCTCCTACAGATGAACGTACTTTGGTGCGAAAAGTGCGAATCAATCGCAGAACAACAGCAAAGGACCTTGTGAAGATGCTGGAGGAAACAGGTACAAGTATCTACTGTATATCCACAGCAAAACGAGTCCTATATCGACATAACCTGAAAGGTCGCTCAGCAAGGAAGAAGCCAATGCTCCAAAATTGCCATAAAAAAGCCAGACTACGGTTTGCAACTGCACATGGGGACAAAGATTGTACTTTTTGGAGAAATGTCCTCAGGTATGATGAAAAAATATATATAACTATTTGGCCATAATGACCGTCGTTATGTTTGGAGGAAAAAGGGGGAGGCTTTGCAAGCCGAGGAACACCATCCCAACCGTGAAGCACGGGGGTGGCAGCATCATGTTGTGGGGGTTCTTTGCTAAAGGAGGGACTGGTGCACTTCACAAAATAGATGGCATCATGAGGCAGGACAATTATGTTAATATATTGAAGCAACATCTCAAGACATCAGTCAGGAAGTTAAAGCTTGGTCGCAAAAGGGTCTTCCAAATGGACAATGACCCCAAGCATACTTCTAAAGTTGTGGCAAAATGGCTTAAGGACAACAAAGTCAAGGTATTGGAGTGGCCTTCACAAAGCCCTGACCTCAATCCTATAGAACATTTGTGTCCAGAACTGAAAAAGCATGGAGGCCTACAAACCTGACTCAGTTACACCAGCTCTGTCAGGAGGAATGGGCCAAAATTCACCCAACTTATTGTGGGAAACTCGTGGAAGGCTACCCGAAACGTTTGACCCAAGTTAAACAATTTAAAGGCAATGCTACCAAATACTAATTGAGTGTATGTACACGACTGACCCATTGGAATGTGATGAAAGAAATAAAAGCTGAAATAAATCATTCTCTCCATTATTGTTCTGTATTTTAACATTCTTAAAATAAAGTGGTGATCCTAACTGACCTAAGACTGGGAATCTTTACAAGAATGAAATGTCAGGAATTCTGAAAAACTGAGTTGAAATGTATTTGGCTAAGGTGTATGTAAACCTCCAACTTCAACTGTACGTGAATTCCCTGACTTGCTCAGTCTATACATGCAATGTAGGCTAAACACCTTCTAGGAAAGAACCAGGAGCCAAACAGGCTGCTTTAGGTCTCCTCGTCCCATGGGCAGAGCTTTCTATGGGGGACGTAGTAGTCGAAGCGGTAGCCCTTGCTGCAGCTCCTGATGCCACACTTATAGGGGTTGGCCCTTCCAGCTACGTCCAACCGGCTGTGGCAGTATTTGAGCAGGCAGGGGAGCCACTCCAGACGCAAGGCAATAACTGCAGACACAGGGCTGTCACAGATCCAGAGTGGAGGGGCATCGCTGCAGACCAGGGGCGTCTGCTGTTTGGGGCAGGGGTAGGGGCTCAAATTCAATGGCCTCCTTATGCAACACAATGGAAATGAAAGCTATGATAGATAGAATGAAGAGGTTCCTTTCTTTAAACACCCAAACACTTATAGAGCATCTGAATGGAAGCCAAATTTACCTTTATCCAGCCAATGCTTGGTGTCGACTGTCTGGGTATAAAACCCCTCGTGTGCCTCCTTACACACATTGTGGATGAGTGTGTTGAGGTGCCCTGCACGACTCATGTTCACCACCATGTCCATGTGGAGGTGTTCCACCCCACACCTCTCCTCTGCCCTGCGGACCAAGTTGGGGTTCCTCTGTAGAATCCCAACACAGAACAGCTCCATATTATAAAGAAGGACTAGTAGTGCTAGTGTAATACATTGACCAATGGAAGTAAGCTCCACAACCTTTATGTTAGGGTTCAAACAGATTGGTGGTAAATGTAAAAAAGAAAGAAAGAAAAATGTACAATTCAGATAACATTGTGCAGTAAGGAACATTTGAATGGCCTACTACAATTACATTTTTACATGATGGGTTGGTAGTCCTCGACGAAGAAACATGCTCAACGAAGATACTTTATTGAAAGTCCAGGATGAGGCTTAATCTGTGTCAGGGAAACTAGCGCAACAGATGTCGGATCTTAATTTGACCCCTTTCGTCGCAGGAGGAAAATAGTCCTGCAGCAGGAGGATTTGAATATATATGAAGAAATATTTAGATTCGGTGCCGAGGGGCAACTGGAAGCGGTGTTTGTATACAATGCACATGTAGCCGGTGTGAAATGGCTAGCTAGTTAGCGGTGGTGCGCGCTAGTGGCGTTTCAATCAGTGACGTCACTTGCTCTGAGACCTTGAAGTAGCGGTTCCCCTTGCTCTGCAAGGGCCGCGGCTTTTGTGGAGCGATGGGTAACGATGCTTCGAGGGTGACTATTGACGTGTGCAGAGCGTCCCTGTTTCGCGCCCAGGTCAGGGCGAGGGGACGGGCGTAAAGTCTATACGGTTACATTGATGCTGTTGACCCGGATCACTGCGGAAAGAGGAGGAGGTCAAAAGGGCGGTGAGTGTAGCCGATGTGAAATGGCTAGCTAGTTAGCGGTGGTGCGCGCTAGTGGCGTTTCAATCGGTGACGTCGCTTGCTCTGAGACCTTAAAGTAGTGGTTCCCCTTGCTCTTCAAACCAAGGACGCTCTGCACACGTGTGGAGCGATGGGTAACGATGCTTCGAGGGTGACTGTTGATGTGTGCAGAGCGTCCCTGGTTCGCGCCAAGGTCGGGGTGAGGGGACGGATTAAAGTTATACTGTTACACACACCGTACCTACTTTATACCTTATGAAGGCTATAGCACGTCTCGTATTAATTCTTATCTGGATTATTATTCATTTACATATTTGTATTTTTCATTCTGGATTTTTTTTTTTTTATCAATTGTTTTATGATTTGTTGAAGGCAAGCACTAGGCAAAATAAATGATTGGTTTCATCAGTGCCTATGTGGTCCAGTGTTTGCAGCCACTGACCCCGCCACACATATGTCAGAGTCGTCATGAGTTTGAATCCGGCCCACTGCACTTTGACTCATGGATGTCTATTTGCGACACATTCATTCCACATGGTTACACGGCTAATTCCATGATGAAAAGAGAGTAGCAGTAGCGTCAAAGAGGGGTTGGCTGGTGGTGGGTGGTGGGACACAATGCATATAGCCTGGTTAGCCAATGTGCGGGAGCACTGGTTGGTCGGCCCAATTGAGGTAGTATGTACATGAATGTATAGTTAAAGTGACTATTTATATATGATAAACAGAGAGTAGCAGCAGCGTAAAAAGAGGGGTTGGGGGGGGCACACAATGCAAATAGTCTTATGGCTTGAGGGTAAAAACTGTGGTCTAGGCCTTTTTGTCCTAGACTTGGCACTCCGGTACCGCTTGCCATGCGGTAGTAGAGAAAACAGTCTATGACTGGGGTGGCTGGGGTCTTTGACATTTTTTAGGGCCTTCCTCTGACACCGCTTGGTGTGAGGTCTTGGATGGCAGGCAGCTTAGCCCCAGTGATGCACTGGGCCGTACGCACTACCCTCTGTAGTGCCTTGCGGTCAGAGGCCGAGCAATTGCCATTCCAGGCAGTGATGCAACCATGCTCTCGATGTTGCAGCTGTAGAACCTTTTGAGGATCTCAGGACCCATGCCAAATCTTTTTAGTTTACTGAGGGGAAATAGGTTTTGTCGTGCCCTCTTCACGACTGTCTTGATGTGTTTGGATTATTCTAGCTTGTTGTTGATGTGGACACCAAGGAACTTGAAGCTCTCAACATGCTCCACTACAGCCCCGTCGATGAGAATGGGGGTGTGCTCGGTCCTCCTTTTCCTGTAGTCCACAATCATCTCCTTAGTCTTGGTTACGTTGAGGGATAGGTTGTTATTCTGGCACCACCCGGCCAGGTCTCTGACCTCCTCCCTAGCGGCTGTCTCGTTGTTGTTGGTGATCAGGCCTACCACTGTTGTGTTGTCTGCAAACTTAATGATGGTGTTGGAGTCATGCCTGGTCATGCAGACGTGGGTGAACAGGGAGTACAGGAGGGGACTGAGCACGCACCCCTGGGGAGCTCCAGTGTTGAGGATCAGCGTGGCAGATATGTTGCTACGTACCCTCACCACCTGGGGGTGGCCCGTCAGGAAGTCCAGGATCCAGTTGCAGAGGGAGGTGTTTAGTCCCAGGACCCTTAGCTTAGTGATGAGCTTTGAGGGTACTATGGTGTTGAACGCTGAGCTGTAGTCAATTAATAGCATTATCACCTAAATGTTCCTTTTGTCCAGGTGGGAAAGGGCAGTGTGGAGTGCAATAGAGATTGCATCATCTGTGGATCTGTTTGGGCGGTATGAAAATGCCCGGATCACACGTCCTGGTAATCCATCGCAGCCTTGTGTATGTTGACCTGTTTAAAGGTCTTACTCACGTCGGCTACGGAGAGTGTGATCACACAGTCGTCCGGAACAGCTGATGCGCTCATGCATGCCTCAGTATTGCGTGCATCGAAGCGAGCATAGAAGTGATTTAGCTCATCTGGTAGGCTTTCGTCCCTGGGCAGCTCGTGGCTGTGCTTCCCTTTGTAGTCTGTAATAGTTTGCAAGCCCTGCCACATAAGATGAGCGTCGGAGCCGGTGTAGTATGATTCAATCTAAGCCCTGTATTGATGCTTTGCCTGTTTGATGGTTTGTCGCAGGGCATAGCAGGATTTCTTGTAAGCTTCCAGGTTAGAGTCCCGCACCTTGAAAGCGGCAGCTCTACCCTTTAGCTCAGTGCTAATGTTGCCTGTAATCCATGGCATCTGGTTGGGGTATGTACGTACAGTCACTGTGGGGACGACGTCCTCGATGCACTTATTGATAAAGCCAGTGACTGATGTGGTGTATTCCTCAATGTCATCGGAAGAATCCCGGAACATGTTCCAGTCTGTGATAGCAAATGTCATGGTATTGACATTAAGGTCTGAAAGGCAGGAGTATTTTCGGTTGCCAAAAAATTTAATCACCTTTTTATACGCAGACATAGGGGGAGGAACCAGAAACAAACAACAAAGACGCAAATAGGACTTGAAAAAGAATCCCCACAATGCATCTGTAATTTTCAACCATTGGTAAATATTGGATTATCTGAAGCTTGCACAGTGCAGTTACTTATTGCATAATATTGATGTTCTTTTCTAGTTAGACTCTTCCCCCTTTCTTTACCTCCATGACACACCATAGGAAGATAAATAACCCCTTCCTTTTATGCAACGCACCTTTTCAAGAGTTGCCTTTACAAGATGAACTGGCTCTCCTGTCTGTACAGTTACTCCAGTCTGGCAGCTTGCCATCAGACCGATTCCAACTTTCCATAAATCTGCGTAATTCCGACAGGAGTAGACCTGAAGCACATGTATGGAGGGAGGGCTGCCATCTAAATTGAATTGATCCAGACAGAAGAAAATATGTGCTGCTCCCCTGCAGCGTGTGCCTGTTAACTGTAACCAGAAAAGCCCACTGGGACTTTAAGACAGTTTTTCAACAGTCTGAGTAGAGCCAGTGGGGGACAACAATTTTATGACTTCTTGATTGCTCTTCACGTCAATACGATTTTAAATGTGTGTAATATCAGGATATCCTGGGCCACTGAAGGGAGTTCCTTAGCCAGGGTAATATCAGGAATAGTTCACCACATATCCTTGTTGAAAAACACCTTAGTCCCCAGTATCTATGCTGCAACAGCCTATGTGCCAGGGGGCTAGGGTCAGTCTGTCCTATCTGGTGCGATGTGTGATCTCAAATTCCCCTGTTCTATCTGGTGTCCTGTGTGATCTTAGGCATGCTCCCTTGAATGCTCCTGGGTGTCTCTCTCTCTCTCTCTGTCTCCCCTACGACCATGCCTCGGCGCCACCTGGCCTGACGGCTCCTGGCTGTCCCTAGTCCACCCGGTTGTGCCGCCGATCCAGTTCTGCTGCTTTTTGTGCGGCTATGGAAAACCTTGTTCCCGGACCTGCTGTTTCTGGCCTGATGACTCGTGTCTGTCAATTATGGAACACTGACATTTTTCACTGGACGTGGTACTTTGTCCTGGACATGCTGTTTCGACTTTCTCTCTCTCTCTCTGACCTGCTGTCTCGACCTCTAAATGCTCACCTCTGAAAAGCCAACTGATATTTACTCCTACGATGTTAAACTGTGGCACCCTCTATAACCACTGTGGTTATTATTTAACCCTGCTGGTCATCTATGAATGTTTAAATGCCTTGAAGAACGATCTGGCCTAAATGGCCGTACTCTTATAATCTTCACCTGGCACAGCCAGAAGAGGACTAGTTCCTCTCTAGGTTTTTTGGTAGGTTCCTGCCTTTCTAGGGAGTTTTTCCTAGCCACTGTGTTTGTACATCTGCATTGCTTGCTCTTTAGGGTTTTAGGTTGGGTATCTGTATAGCACTTTGTGACAACTGCTATCGTAAAAAGGGCTTTATAAAATACATTTGATTGTAATAATGGTCAATCCTAAAAAAAATATATGCGTCTATGTTAACAGACAATAACAATTAGGATAGAATTTCAAGTCTGTCCAAGAGAACTGTTTTTCTTAGCTATTTCATGTGAAAATATTTGTCTTTATACATACTGTATGCAATAAAGCAGCATATAGATAAATAGATATAGGTCTATAGAAAATGGATAGGCAATTATAATATAATTTCCAGGGTATATATATAATAGTAATGTAATAGTGTATGTGTGGTTGTTCATTGGTAGTAACATAATATGCAGCATATTACAGTTTTTTGAAATTGTTGGAAATATTTACATTTTAAAATATTGAGTTCACTCACCCGTTTGAAATCAAATACTGCAGTAATATGAGTACCATCTCCTTGCTTGAACTCGACTGTTATGGAATCCTTCTCGCTATCTGCCACCAAAATCTCCTCTGCAATTTGGCCATCACTTAAACGCACTTGTATTTTTTATTCTGAACAAATCCCAAGCGACCCAAAAAGATTTACCACTATTAGAGAAATCAGAACTGGTGCCACTGCCGATATCTCCCTCGCATACATTCCCAAACTCATTGAAAATGTGAAGTTTAACTATTTAAAAAAATCTGTCGACTACCATAGGTGTAAATAATCGTGAAATCGGTCGCAAATTTTTTCAAGTAAACGAAAAGTTCCGGACCGAAAAGGCTGCATTGAAATTCAATCTATGATCCACAGATTGAAATCACTGTTATTAAATCTCTGCAAATGTGGATGGGCTACCCTTGTGTAGCCAATCTAGTACGTTCTATATTATGATACATTGTAGCGTTTCTGAAGTATATGTGAAGATAAAGTTGTTGCGCATAATCTTGGTTGATGAAAAGTTGAGGTCCTCTTTTGAGTTTACGATCCCGTCCCTGTCACGACTTCACAGACGAAGCAGTGATTGCTACTGCGCTCAGTGAGTTGTTTGCCTGACGACTCAAACTGAATTCTTCCAATGCTTATTCGTTAGCTACAAGAGAAATGTCCGTGCTGTCCAGAATCCAATTGGGACATCCCTACTCCATTGAAGCAGCATTTTAAATGGTTGAGGTTAGGGTTAGGTAAGGGTTATGGTTAAACTTA
Organism: Oncorhynchus mykiss; assembly: GCF_057628025.1. Classification (NCBI taxonomy): domain Eukaryota; kingdom Metazoa; phylum Chordata; class Actinopteri; order Salmoniformes; family Salmonidae; genus Oncorhynchus; species Oncorhynchus mykiss. The sequence continues at coordinate 19,519,349 of NC_143031.1, forward strand.
GGTTATGGGTTAAGGTTAGGGTTTAGGATAGGGACGTCCCAAGGATCCCAGATAGCACGTATCATATAAGAAATGTTCGTGGGCGTGACGTTTGGTCGGAGCAATGTGATTGTGTAGCCAAGCAAGTGCGCTGAAAGCATATAGGTGACAATTGCGGGCTCCCAAAACTTACAAAAATATAATTCCACAAACAATACTCCCCGAGAGGCGACAAGGACACGATATGTTACATAACAAATTAACTAACAGATCCAATAGAATAGTTTGCACAATAATACATTTCAGTAAATCCATCAATCATGGGCATGCTGAAAGTATTCTATTCTATTCTAATCAAATACCCCAATGAATGATCTGTTCTTAGACCAAATTGCCCAATTGTTATCCTAAGTGTAGGGAAAGTAATTATGGAGCTTGACCAAACATTTCTAGGACACAGATCATGCCAAGCAAAGGAGAGGTCAACTTAAATCTGCCCCCCCCCCAAAAAAAACATTAAATTGGTATGATTTGGTAAGACATGTTTTGTAATTACAGTGTTATTACACATGTTTAACAGCAACTTAATGTAAACTAAGCTTGAGGAAATCAGGCAGCCTACTCTAAACATGTTGGTTTCAAGTTCAGAGCATAGTTTTGCCTACATGAACCTTTAACAAGAGAGCCACACGTCCTCCGAAACACGACCCTGCCAAGCTGCACTGCTTCTTGACACAATGCTTGCTTAACCCAGAAGCCAGCTGCACCAATGTAACAACGGAGGAAACACCGTACCCCTGCGACCGTGTCAGCATGCATGCACCCGCCCACCACAGGAGTCGCTAGAGCGCGATGGGACAAGGACATCCTGGCCGGTCAAACCCTCCCCTCACCCGGACGACACTGGGCCAATAGTACGCTGCCTCAACCCGGTATCGAACCAGGATCTGTAGTGATGCCACTAGCACTACGATGCACTCGGGAGGCCCTGTAGTAATTTTTTTGAATAGTCATTTCACAGGCTTTTTCACCTCACCTGCAAATTCTTTGTAAACCATATTTTACTTTTTCACTGCCTGTATTTCACCTCTTACAATTTGTGCAAAAAAACAAAACGAATTAGATTATATAGCGCAGCTTAAAGTGATACAGTCTACTGTGTGCTCAACCCACATCTGTTCTCTCTCCATCTGCCCTCTTCTGTCACTTTCTATGTGTCTTGTCTGTTGCATCTCAGATTCTTGTTTGATACTCTCTCCTTTGTCTATCCTCTTCTGTTATGGCCTGTTTTGTTCTTCTGGTGTCTCATCATATCCTATTCTTCTGTTGCTGTCTCTATGTCTTGTCTGGTGTGTTTCTTTAGTTTTGCAATCCAAAATGGTCAAGGCGATACTGGGATAGCATACATTTTTTGGGGCCTGTGTCTGGGTCCCTTAAATCATCCTTTCTCTTAACATTTGCCCCTGGCTGCTGCTGTTCTAAGTGCTCCACTGGCTAGTTAGGGACCATCAATTTAAACGTAACAATGTAAATGAGACAATATTTACACTGCAGTCAATTTTGATTGTAGAATACATGTTTGACTCATTTCGATGCAACATAGGCAGGTAACAACACAACTCCAAACATGACAAATAAGAAGCTACATAGCCCCTAACCTATATGAATATAAAGAGACATGAACCAAAAAAATGTAACTGTTGAATGGAATAAGTTATAAGACCTCTATGATTAATTTCATTTCGTCAGTTCTACAAGCTAATGTGAGATGTTTAGATTACATAGCATTTGAGGACACACAACTTCATTACTTAAGTGGACTAAATCAGGGTCACAGAGACTGTTTCCTGATAGTCTTAAACAAAAGTACATTGAAACAAAAGTGTACACCTCACACACATGGTTACACATGGTACCAAGTCAGATATAGAGTTGAAAATGTATTAAATTTAGAGTTTGAATTCCAATATTACACTTTCTATACAGTACCAGACAAAAGTTTACAAACCTTCTCATTCCATGGTGTCGTGGAAATTTCTTATATTTACCAAGTCATGGGAGCAAACCACAACACAAGTCAGAGTTAGTTATCAAAGTAAATATTTTAATTATATGAGCTCTATCACAATCCTGTGACTCTCAGGAAATTCAGTGTCTAACCATGAATTCTCTGAGAGCCCCTTCCACATTTCAAATGAGGTCCTTTATAGCAAAGACACACACACAGGATAAGACAGCATCGGCATAATAAATCGTTCAGCTTTGTCTCCTTTCTCAAACCCCAGAACCATAAACCAACCCTCCATATCAACAGGCATATATCAAATTGTCATTTAGATACAACCAATTCTAAATACAACCAATCCTATCTTGACAAGATCACAGAGACACACTGACTGGCACACAGACATTGTGGAGCCAAGAGATATGTTTACACATGATGATACGTTGACCTCTCCCCTCTCTGCGGACCATGCAACTTAGTCTTGACATAGAACAGATACTGCAAACCCTGCCACAGTATTATACAAAAATAACATTCTTGATGAGAAGTAATTTACACACATTTGATGAATATAAAACATCTTACATATGTTACCAACAAATTCTGATTCTTCCACAACAATGGTTTAAAAAACAACAACTATTTTCTACATTGTCTAATAATAGTGAAGATATCAACACTATCAAATAACACATATGGAATCATGCAGTAACCAAAAAAGTGCTAAACAAATAATCCACCCTTTGCCTTGATGACAGCTTTGCACCCTCTTGGCATTCTCTCAACCAGCTTCATGAGGTAGTCAGCTGGAATGCATTTCAATTAACAAGTGTGCCTTGTTAAAAGTTCATTTCTGGAATGTATTTCCTTCTTAATGCTTTTGAGCCAATCAGTTGTGTTGTGACAAGTTAGGGGTGGTATACAGAGATAGCCCTATTTGGTAAAAGACTGAGTCCATATTATGGCAAGAACAGCTCAAATAAGCAAAGAGAAACGTCAGTCCATCATTACTTTAAGACATGAAGGTCAGTCAATCCGGAAAAATTCAAGAACTTTGAAAGTTTCTTCAAGTGAAGTCGCCAAAAAGCATCAAGCACTATGATGAAACTTGCTCTCATGAGGTTACCGTTCCTACAGAGGAGAAGTTCATTAGAGATACCAGCCTCAGAAATTGAAGGCCAAATAAATGCTTCACAGAGTTCAAGTAACAGACACATCTCAACATCAACTGTTTAGGAGACTGCATGAATCAGGCCTTCATGGTCGAATTGCTGCAAAGAAACCCCTACTAAAGGACACCATAAGAAGAAGAGACTTGCTTGGGCCAAGAAACACGAGCAATGGACAATAAACACATAATATACATGGAGTACACAGTGCAATGAAATGCTCACTTGTAGGTGAACCACTCAACAATGCAACAACAATAGAAAAAGTAAGTAGCTGAGTGACTAAAAAGACTAACAAAGCAAAAGCGCAATCAAATTATTTCACCAATTTAATAAATGGGCAGTTACATTTATATATATATATATATATATATATATATATATATATATATATATATATATATATATATATATTTCTACAAATAGTTACATAGCCTAAATGAAAATATCAGACATGAGCCAAACATGTTTACCTGTACAATGGAATAGGTTATAAGACCTCTATGATAAATTTAATTTAGTCAGTTCTACCACCTCATCATTGCTAATTTTAAACAGGGTTAAATATAATGGTGTAGTAAAGTTCAGCTTCCGTCCACACGGGGGCACTGTGTCACTGTCAGAAGATGTGCTTCAGTCAGAAAAACGTTCTCATCTCTTCGGTCTCAGCTAGCTAGCCTGCCAGTAGATACCAAAGTGGCTAGCCAGCCAAGCTAGCTACAGAAATGAAACCCATCAAATACACTCGCTGGAAACACTTTTCCTAATATCATGACTTATATCAACATCTTTAGCTTACCCATTCACTTAATATACTGCTAATTAACTCTCAGACACCAAATAGATTAACGATGCTGATCGCTAACGCTCACTTATTAGCATTAGCCAACCCTTATGCTGAGGGAGGCTAACTACTACCAACCTTCCACAAACCTGCTGTTGCTGCACTTTGAGTTTCTGGCTGTTCTGCCCTCTCCACCTCATTCACTGTTTCCTCAACCTGCTTGCTTTTTTTGCCACTCTTTCAGAAGAAGTTCAAAATATTCATATTTTCTCTGTGCAGGCTCTGACTGAGGGGAAAGGCATTTTGTTGAGTGATGACGTTGACGTCTAACCAGTACCGGAGGGATCAAGAAAAATGTGTGGTCCACTGCATTGTGAAATCTCGACCAATCACAGCAAGCCATGCGTCTCTCCAGGAGCTTCTTGCAGTGCATGCTACTGCCTAGTGCAGTATAGTGTATAGTTTATTTTTGTCATATCATTTTGTCTGTATCTGTTTAATACTGCATTGATGTGTGGTTATGGAAGAAAAAATTAACACCGAAAGGTTCGGGGCTGGATCAGAAACAACGCCACTGGGTTTTCAAGTCAAAAGATACATTTCTGTTCTATTGTCATTGAGGACATTCATCTGTGTTACTTCATAATGATTTGAATTAATCCATGTTTCGATTGGCCAAGATCACATTTTTCCATTATACAAAAGGAACAAACTGTAGCATCTTATCGCTGTAACGGATCCTTTATGGTGACTATACTCTCACCAGAATCTCTGCTGACATCAGGGTTTTTCATTCGTGCTCAGTGATCTCATGTTTCTACCGCGTGTCGCAGACTCGGCGGAGTCTATACAAATATACTTTTCCTCAGAGGTTGAGACGAACAAGCATAGCAGGGGAGGGTTAGTCTGTCTACTCCCTGCCTCCCTCCCACCGTTGCCCCCTCACCCCACTCTCTTCAGAAGACAAGGCCTGAACCTAAGACCAGAAAGGTCTTGGAATGTGAGTAGGCATGCATGTGCATACACACACACACACACGTTTTGTTTCTCCATCCTCAGATTACTGCCAGCTCACATTGGATCCCAACACAGCTCATAACTGTCTGTTTCTGTCAGAGGGGAATAGGAAGTTGAGTAATAAGGCCCAGCCCTTTCTTGACCATCCAGACAGATTGACCTCATATTTGTTATTTAAAAAAAATATATTGTTTAACACTTGTTTTACCAAGTTGACTGAGAACACATTCTCATTTACAGCAACGACCTGGGGAATAGTTACAGGGGAGAGAAGGGGGGATGAATGAGCCAATTGTAAGCTGCTACCAACATGCTTGAACTACTGAGAGGTAGAGTGGAGCCCGTTCAAGGCTTATAATACCGTGTCATATAAAGAGATCGACAGGAGTGGACATGGTGATGAGTGTTGGTTTGGAGGTAATGATCAGTCCGGGAGTTTCGTTTGTTGTTCTATCTTTGTCTGTTCTTTCTACCACAATAACAAACAGACTGCTGTACATGTACCCAGGGCTTCCAGAGTACTAGGAGTGTACCTCTACCACAGACCAGGAACTCTGTCATTCTACAACCTCTCTGGCACAATGTCCCTCCTCCATGAGTCCAGACCACATTCACTCAGCCCTTTTATTCTGATTTCTGCATTGATGCTGGATTATCTGTGAAAATACTGAACCAATGATGAACTTTGTTGAGAATACAGTCATGTTCACGTATCTATGTTGTAAGATTTTAGCATTTTGAAAAGATTTGATCACTTTTTGCAATGTCAGTACATAGTTCTGAAAGAGTCTGAACCCGCAAGGGCAGAGTGCGCTCTTGCCTTCTCATTGAGTTCAGTGCCTTTGTGAACAGAATCCTAGAATCCTGTTTACTCTTGGAACTATGACCACCCAGGCCAATTGTTCCAGTCTGAGCTATCTGTACAGTGCATTCAGAAAGTGTTCAGACCCCATGACTTTTTCCACATTTTGTTATGTTACAGCCTTATTCTAAAATGGATTAAATAAACATTTGTCCTTGTCAATCTACACACAGCACCCCATAATGACAAAGTGAAAACAGGTTTTTAGACATTTTTGCAAATGTATTAAAAATTAAAAACAAAAATACCTTATTTACGTACAGTAAGTATACAGACCCTTTGCAATGAGACTCGAAATTGAGCTCAGGTGCATCCTGTTTCTATCGATCATCCTTGAAATGTTTCTATAACTTGATTGGAGTCCACCTGTAGTAGATTCAATTGATTGGACATGATTTGAAAAGGCACACACCTGTTTATATAAGGTCCCACAGTTGACAGTACACGTCAGAGCAAAAACCAAGCCATGAGCTCGAAGGAATTGTCCGTAGAACTCCGAGACAGGATTGTGTCGAAGCACAGAAGGATACCAAAACATCTCTGCAGCATTGAAGCTCCCCAAGAACACAGTGGCCTCCATCATTCTTAAATGAAATAAGTTTGAAACCACAAAGACTCTTCCTAGAGCTGGCCACCCACCCAAACTGAGCAATTGGGGGAGAAGGGCTTTGGTCAGAGAGGTGACCAAGAACCCAATGGTATGACAGAGCTCTAGAGTTCCTCTGGAGATGAGAGAACCTTCCAGAAAGACAACCATCTCTGCAGCACTCCACCAACCAGAACGTTATGGTAGAGTGGCCAGACAAAAGCCACTCCTCAGTAAAAGGCACATGACAGCCCACTTGGAGTTTGCCAAAAGGTACCGAAGACTCTCAGACCATGAGCAACAAGATTATCTGGTCTGATGAAACCAAGATTGAACTCTTTGGCATGAATTCCAAGCGTCACGTTTGGAGGATACCTGGCATCATCCCTACAGTGATGCATGTTGGTGGCAGCATCAAACATGGGGATGATTTTCAGCGGCAGGGACTAGGAGACTAGTCAGGATCGAGGGAAAGATGAACGGAGCAAAGTATAGAGTCCCTTGATGAAAATCTGCTCCAGAGCGGTCAGGACCTCAGACTGGGGGTGAAGGATCACCTTCCAACAGGACAACGACCCTAAGCACAAAACTAAGACAATGCAGGAGTGGCTTCGGGACAAGTCTCTGAATGTCCTTGAGGGGCCCAGCCAGAGCCCAGACTTGAACCCGATCTAACATCTCTGGAGAGACCTGAAAATAGTGGCGCAGCGATGCTCCCCATCCAACCTGACAGAGCTTGAGAGAATCTGCAGAGAAGAATGGGAGAAACTCCCCAAATACAGGTGTGCCATGCTTGCAGCGTCATACCCAAGAAGACTGAAATGTTGTAATTGCTGTCAAAGGTGTTTAAACAAAGTACTGAGTAAAGGGTCTGAACACTTATGTAAATGTGATATTTCAGATATTTTTTTAAATAAAATTGCCCCAAAAATTCAAAATGCCTGTTTTTACTTTGTCATTATGGGGTATTGTGTGTAGATTGAAGAGGATATATATATATATATATTTTTTTTATTATTAATAAGGCTGTAACATAAAATGTGGGGGGGGTCAAGGGGTATAAATACTTTCCAAATGCACTGAACATAAGCATATGCACTACATATGCATAATGCTCTTCATCTTTTGTATTTATTTCTTTATCCTTTCATTATTTTCAAAAATGAAAATAGGAAACCATTAATGCATGGCATATCTCAGTTGACCAGCATCACATTCTGTTCTATAGGTAGCGTTTCAGTATTTCCTGTGTTTCTTTTTAAACATAAGAAAAACACAGAATTGTTTGTTTCCCTTCTAATGGGAGAAATTGCACTTTTTATATTGGGAAACAGAAGAAAACTTTGGGACATAAGAAATCAGGGCAAGCTGCAGGCAGTGATAAAGATTCATGTTTGACAGAGAGGAACATTTTAATGGGATTCATGTGAGAGAAGCTGGATTCACAGGTGTATGTTGATCCAAACATAGTTAGAAAAAAAACAGGCAATGCTCTTATGTTTGGGAATTTCTCAGCAATAATATGCTCAGCGGAGAAGCATCCCCCCACATTAATAGAGAACGAGTCCCTAACAAACTGCATCACCTCTGTCAAAATTAGCTTTCAGTTTATCTAAAAACTCAGACATTTACATTTTTTATTTCACCTTAATTTAACCAGGTAGGCCAGTTAAGAACAAGTTCTCATTTACAATGGCGACCTGGCCAAGATAAAGAAACGCAGTGCAACATAAACAACAGAAAAATTGGTATACAGTGTGTGCAAATGAAGTAAGGAGGTAAGGCAATAAATAGGCCATAGTGGCGATTTACAATTTAGCACTGGAGTGATAGATGTGCAGATGAGCATGTGCAAGTAGAAATACTGGTGTGCAAAAGAGCAAAAAAAACAAAAACAAATATGGGATGAGGTAGGTAGTTGGTTGGATGGGCTATTTACAGCTGCAGCGATCGGTAAGCTGCTCTGACAGCGAATGCTTAAAGTTAGTGAGGGAGATATAGGTCTCCAACTTCAGAGATTTTTGCAATTCGTTCCAGTCATTGGCAGCAGAGAACTATAAGGAAAGGCAGCCAAAGGAGGTGTTGGCTTTGGGGATGACCAGTGAAATAAACCTGCTGGAGTGTGTGCTACGGGTGAGTGTTGCTATGGTGACCAGTGAGCTGAGATAAGGCGGCGCTTTACCTGGCAAAGACTTATAGTTGGCATGGAACCAGTGGGTTTGGCGATTAATATGTTGCAAGGACCAGCCAACGAGAGCATACAGGTCGCAGTGGTGGGTAGTATATGGGGCTTTGGTGACAAAACGGATGGCACTGTGATAGACTGCATCCAATTTGCTGAGTAGAATGTTGGAGGTTACTTTGTAAACAACATCGCCGAAGTCAAGGATCGGTAGGATAGTCAGTTTAACGAGGGTATGTTTGGCAGCATGAGGGAAGGAGGCTTTGTTGCGAAATAGGAAGCCAATTCTACATTTAATTTTGGATTGGAGATGCTTAATATGATTCTGGAAGGAGAGTTTACAGTCTAGCCAGACACCTAGGTAAATATAGTTGTCCACATATTCTGATGCTAGTCAGGCGGCAGGTGCGGGCAGCGATCAGTTGAAGAGCATGCATTTAGTTTTACTAGCATTTAAGAGCAGTTGGAGGCCACGGAAGGAGTGTTGTATGGCATTGAAGCTCGTTTGGAGGTTTGTTAACACAGTGTCCAAAGAAAGGCCAGATGTATACAGAATAGTGTCGTCTGCGTAGAGATTGATCAAAGAATCACCCGCAGAAAGAGCGACATCTTTGATGTATTACAGAGAAAAGAGTCGGCCCGAGAATTGAACCCTGCGACACCCCAATAGAAACTGCCAGAGGTTCGGACAACAGGCCCTCCGAGTTGACTCACTGAACTCCATATGAGAAGTAGTTAGTGAACCAGGCGAGGCAGTCATTAGAGAAACCAAGGCTGTTGAGTCTGCCGATAAGAATGTGGTGATTGACAGTGTCGAAAGCCTTGGCCAGGTCGATGAAGACGGCTGCACAGTACGGTCTTTTATTGATGGCGGTTATGTTATCGTTTAGGACCTTAAGCATGGCTGAGGTGCACCCGTGACCAGCTCGGAAACCGGATTGCATAGCGGAGAAGGTATGGTGGGATTCAAAATGTTCGGTAAACTGTTTGTTCACTTGGCTTTCGAAGACTTTAGAAAGGCAGGGCAGGATGGATATAGGTCTGTAACAGTTTGGGACTAGAGTGTTGTCATAGTGATTTGTGCTGCTGATGATGACTGAATATAGTTACACAGTGTATGTAGGGAAATGGAGCATTTTGTTTGTGCTCAAATCAGAGGACTGAAAAATGAAGGATTATTTTATCATGTCAATAACTCTTTTGTCCATTCCCAAGTCCATTTAAGTCACTCAAAAAATGTACCTCTGTTCCGAACCCCTCATCAAGAATTTTCGCTAGATAGGCCTGTGTTGTCTTTACTGTGGCAGTAATCATGGAGAAAAGCAACTATATCCTCCTTATACTATCTTGAAAGCATTGCTACCCTTGCTTTGCCACCGAATATCATTACGTAAAAGTAGATAATGCTCAGCAGACATGTCTTTCAACAGACTACAAAACCAAGCAATGCTGATCCGATAAAGTTTAAGATAGCCATAACTGAGTCTGTTTTAGTTTTTTACTCACCACTGAGTTTAGCGCAAAGCAGGCCCTAGTGTATTAGGCAGTATTGTCAGGAATAAGAAGAGAGGCCCAACTAGGCAGAAAATCTGTCTCCCTCCAGCAGGTGGCGGTTTTTCATTGTTTCGCCCACCAAGCAACGAGTTTACGTATGGAGGCAGTGGCGACCCGTCATTCAGGGCAGGTGGGGATGAGCCCCACATTTTACAAACAACCCCCCAAAAAATTGGGGGGAAAAAAAAAAAAAAAATTGTGGGGCTAGCCTGTTTTCCATGTGATTTTGGCATTCATGTGTGCCACATATCAGAATAATGTCAAATATAAATATATCATTGAGTTAATAAAACCACATACACACGGTCTCTTTATTGTTTTCTTGAGTAAGGCAGATCCAAAATGCAGGTGTTTCAGCCTAGCTCAGTGCTTTCTGTGGTGGTGGGGCATGCCAGCAGAAAATAGGAGCATTGCGCCGTGATTGGCTCAGTGTTCTGTCTGCCAAGTCTAAGTCCTTAGTATGGGTAGATATAGAAAATGTAAGCCCTTTGGGTCCTGCCATAGAGTTACATTACAAGTGCCCTTCCATGAAGGCTCAAGGTCATTGGCCACAGATAAAACGTCAAATCACATTATATGTACAGTAGCTTTGATTGGACTGATCATGTCAACATCTTACCTTCAAAATCTTAGCCATTAGTCATCATCATGAATCAAGTCGACAATCTACTGGCAAATCCTTTTTAATCCTTGTCATATGAAGAGAAATAATGAAGGCAAATTATAGATGTGTCGGTGCTCATCTGCCATTGGACATAAACACTACACAACAAGTTGGAAATCGCAAATTCAGAGTGGTTTGGAAGGAATTGGTGACAGTGGCTAACTGCAAGCACTGCAACTCGGAAGTTGGGAAAATACGTTTTGAACGGTCATTCAACACTGAATTGTAAATCCAGCCTCTTTCTTTTTTCCCTTTTTTCTTTTCTTTTTTTGAATTTTACCCCTTTTTCTCCCCAATTTCGTGGTATCCAATTGTTTTAGTAGCTACTATCTTGTCTCATCGCTACAACTCCCGTACGGGCTCGGGAGAGACGAAGGTTGAAAGTCATGCGTCCTCCGATACACAACCCAACCAAGCGGCACTGCTTCTTAACACAGCGCCATCCAACCCGGAAGCCAGCCGCAACGTGTCGGAGGAAACACTGTGCACCTGGCAACCTTGGTTAGCGCGCCCGGCCCGCCACAGGAGTCGCTGGTGCGCGATGAGACAAGGATTTCCCTACCGGCCAAACCCTCCCTAACCCGGGCGACGCTAGGCCAATTGTGCGTCGCCCCACAGACCTCCCGGTCACGGCCGGTTACGACAGAGCGGCCTCTCTCTTTCTTTGATGACAAAATCTGCTCACGAAGGACCGCCATGCCACCTTCCTGTTCAAGTGAGCACATCACAACAAGGTGAGCCCAAAAATGTATTGTATGCCACTGCATAAATTATGTAATATGCCAGGGGGATATGTAACTTATACTAAGTGTATGTTGTGTAGTAAACTGTTAGTAGCCCATGTGCCTCACTCTAATTATTTGGTCTATTTTGATCTCTTAATTTTGCCTACTGTTCTGACTTGGTGGTGCACATGTAGCATATAACCTGTTTTTGAGAAATGTGATCATTGAATATTTTAAGAGCTTTCATTGTCTGCTTGTATTCCCCCTTTATTTATCCTATGGTTCTGATTTGGTGTACAGAGAAAATACTCTAAGAACGGCCGGAATTCTGTCGCTGTACATTTCAAAAGTGCTGAACAAATAGTTATATTGACTACGTCCATCCTAGTTTGCTCATTAATGTCTTAATCGAAATATACGGATTGCTTCTTATAGGCAGTGATGCTCTCGATGGTGCAGCTGTAGAACCTTTTGAGGATCTGAGGACCCATGCCAAATATTTTCAGTCTCCTGATGGCGAATAGGGTTTGTCGTGCCTGCTTCACGACTGTCATGGTGTGCTTGGACCATGTTAGTTTGTTGGTGATGTGGACACCAAGGAACTTGAAGCTCTCAACCTGCTCCACTGCAGCACCGTAGATGAGAATGGGAGCAAGCTCTGTCCTCCTTTTCCTGTAGTCCACAATCATCTCCTTTGACTTGATCACGTTGAGGGAGAGGTTGTAGTCCTGGCACAACACGGCCAGGTATCTGATCTCCTCCCTATAGACTGTCTTCGTTGTTGTCGGTGATCTGCCACTGTTGTGTCATCTGCTAATTTAATGATGGTGTTGGGGTAATGCCTGGCCGTGCAGTCATGTGTGAACAAGGAGTACAGGAGGGGGCTGAGCAATCACCCCTGAGGGGCCTCTGTGTTTAGAATCAGCGTCCAGGATCCAGTTGCAGAGGGAGGTGTTTTGTCCCAGGGTCCTTAGCTTATTGATGAGCTTTAAGGGCACTATGGTGTTGAACGCTGAGCTGTAGTCAATGAATAGCATTCTCACATAGGTGTTCCTTTTGTCCAGGTGGGGAAGGGCAGTGTGGAGTGCAATAGAGACTGCATCATCTGTGGATCTGTTGGGGCGGTATGCAAATTGGAGTGGGTCTAGGGTTTCTGGGATGAAGGTGTTGATGTGAGCCATGACCAGCCTTTCAAAGCACTTCATGGCTACAGTTGTGAGTGCTACGGGTTGGTAGTCATTTAGGCAGGTTACCTCAGTGTTCTTAGGCACAGGAACTATGGTGGTCTGCTTAAAACATGTTGGTATTACAGACTCGGACAGGGAGAGGTTGAAAATGTCAGTGAAGACACTTGTTAGTTGGTCAGCGCATGCTCGCAGTACATGTCCTGGTAATCGGTCTGGCCCTGCGGCCTTGTGAATGTTGACCTGTCTAAAGGTCTTACTTCCCTTTGTAGTTGGTTTGCAGGCCCTGCCACATCCGACGAACGTCAGAGCTGGTGTAGTACGACTCGATCTTAGTCCTGTATTGACGCTTTGCCTGTTTGATGGTTCGGCGGAGGGCATAGCGGGATTTCTTATAAGCTTCCGGGTTAGAGTCCTGCTCCTTGAAAGAGGCAGCTCTACCCTTTAGCTCAGTGCAGATGCTGCCTGTAATCCATGGCTTCTGGTTGGGGTATGTATGTACAGTCACTGTGGGGACGACATCATCGATGCACTTATTGATGAAGACAATAACAGATGTCCTTTACTCCTCAATTCCATTGGTGGAGTCCCGGAACATATTCCAGTCTGTGCTAGCAAAACAGTCCTGTAGCTTAGCATCTGCTGATGTAAAAAGGGCGTTTACAAGTACATTACATTAATTGATTGAGAATGACTACGGTGAGGAACAGGATGACATGCTTTGCCAGCAACTGAGATGAGACTCCTCTGCTTTTTCCACAGTCTGCTTTGCACCTTTCATTTGAAAATGGTGACAATGTTGGTATCCTTCCACTCCTGAGGTATAGCTTAATAGGACCAGATGGTGTTTGTCGAGTACGGGCTCTCTAGGTCTCTCCTCTGATGAAGGCTAGGCAAGCCTTGAGTGCAGTAGACTGCAAATTCGCTAGGTTAGCAGTGAGGGCCTTGAATTGGAAGAGGTCGTTTTTTCCCGGTGTGTTCTCAATAAACCAGTCTTTTTTAAAGACATGTATTGTATCGGGGTAACTGACCAGTGATAATTTTGCTACCTATTTTTGATTTAGTCTTGGCACCTGGGTGACGCAAAGCAACTATTTGGTTCCAGTACGTTCACCATACATCAGCTATCTACTGCAGCAGATGTGAAGAGTGATTGTTAGTCTTTCATTTTTTTAAATACTTTTATTGCATCACAACATTTTCCTCAATGAGTTTAAAATGCAATAATCTTTCAAACTTTGTAAGTACATTGGTAAATCTCAATTTGTTTGATTATTCTACAATGAAGGTATTATCTTTGCATTATTTTTCTCTCTGCATTGTTTGGAAGGGCCAGTAAGTAAGCATTTCACTCTTAGTCTACATGTGTTTTTTACGAAGCATGTGACAAATAATATTACCTTTTTGAAATCTTTTAAAACTTCCCATCAAATGGGCACACACACACTTCATTGGGGTAACACCATTCCCAAATAAGGGAACAAGAATGTGTCACTTGATCTGAACATCGGTCATCAATATTTGGCTGAGCGTAACGGAGACACGGCTACTCAAATTCCCTGAACTCATTGGAGAGTTGAAGCATTTTTTTGAATGTGACAGTTGCAGTTTAAATACATTTAATTTCAGGCAGGGTGGTATTTCAGGGGAGCTGAGCAGAAGGATTGAGGAGTGATTTGTCACTGCTTTGTTGACCAAACAGATTAGCTATCCAGGGGGTTTTGCTGAAAGTAACCTGATACTGTGTCTATGAGTTTGCAGTAGGTTACTTCATTTCCTCAATCTTCTTTGAGACTCAGTTTTAACGAGGACATTTTGCTGTAGACATTTTACCTTCCGTATGTATAATGCTGAACTAAGTGGCATTTCAGTCGTAAATCAAGTCAGAGAGTTGAGACATCCAAACCCCCATCATGGCTCAGTCAAGCGACTGCTTGGCGTCTCTTGTCAAGCAGGGAGGAAATGTGCAAAAGTTCAATGCCAAAATAAAAAGCCTCTTATGCAATATAGTCCAAATTGAAATATGAAAACCTTAGAAAGAAGGTTGAGAAATCTCTTACGAAAGGGATTCCCAAGAGGATGAATATGGATCAGAATGGCTTTTAGCAATTTGAAACTTCTGGTCTCCTCTTTCTTTCTTTTTCTCTTTCTCTTTCATAGTCTGCTTATTACCAGGTAGTTACTATGGTTTCTTATGGATTCTTTAACATGGACTTTTTTCTGCAACCTTTAGGTCTTTATACAATTGAAGTAGTATAACTTTCATAATGAATAATTAAGGAAACAATGATGTTTATGCTGACGATAAATTACATTGAGGATAAAATCCAATAATCACATGCAGTACCTGCACACTTGACTGAAAATCTAATAATAAAAAATTAGTCACATAAAAAACAAGCTTTATTTAGAGTTAGAATTTAGAGTTAGAATTAACGGATTACACAAATTGAAAACAAAAATGAATACGATAACATGAGTTTTCCATTCATAAAATGTGCAGTGTAAATAGCTGTAGAGTGAAATGCCTTTCTTGCAAGCTCTAACTACAACAATGCAGTAATCAATAACAATGTAATACTAAAAATAACAAGGTAGAACGAAAAACACACAAGATATAAAAATAAGAACACCATAAAGTAAGCAAGCATACTGAATACAGGGTCAGTTCCAGTAACATATTTACAATGTGCTGGGTTACTGGACCGATAAAGGTAGATACACTACATTACCAAAAGTTTACAGACACCTGATCGTGGAACATCTCATTCCAAAATCATGGGCATTAATATGGAGTTGGTCCACCTTCGCTGCTATATGAGCCTCCACTCTTCTAGGAAGGCTTTCCACTAGATGTTGGAACATTGCTGCGAGGACTTTCTTCTATTCAGCCACAAGAGCATTACATGAGGTTGGGCACTGATGTTGGGAGATTAGGCCAGATTAGGTTTGTGACTTTGTGTGGCTCGCAGTCAGCGTTCCAATTAATCCCAAAAGTGTTCGATGGGTTTGAGGTCAGGGCACTGTGCAGGCCAATCAAGTTCTTCCACACCAATCTCAACAATCCATTGTTGTATGGACCTCACTTTGTGCACAAGGGCATTGTCATGCTGAAACGAGAAAAATCCTTCCTGAACTATTGCCACAAAGTTGGAAGCACAGAATTGTCTAGAATGTGATTGTATGCTGTAGCGTTAAGATTTCCCTTCACTGGAACTAAGGGGCCTATCCCGAACCATGAAAACAGCCCCAGACCATTATTTTTCCTCTACAAAACTTCACAGTTGGCACAATGCATTCGGGCAAGTAGCATTCTCCTGGCACCCGCAAACGCAGATTTGTCCGTAGGACTGACAGATGGTGAAGCATGATTCATCACTCCAGAGAATGCGTTTCCACTGCTCCAGAGTCAAATGGCGGCAAGCTTTACACCACTCCAGCCAACGCTGGCATTGCGCATTGTGATCTTAGGCTTGTGTGCGACTGCTTGGCCATGGGAACCCATTACATGAAGCTCCTGAGGAACAGTTATTGAGCTGCTGACATTGCTTCCAGAGGCAGTTTGGAACTCAGTAGTGATTGTTGCAACCAAGGACAGACAATTTTTACGCGCCATGCGCTTCAGCACTAGCCGGTCCCGTTCTGTGACTGTGTGGCCTACTACTTCGCAGCTGAGCCGTTGTTGCTCCTAGGTATTTTCACTTCACAATAACATCACTTACAGTTGACCGGGGAAGCTCTAGCAGGGCAGAAATTTGACAAAATGTGGCATCCTATGACGTTGAAAGTCACTAAGCTCTTCAGTAAGGACATTCTACCGACCTTTGTTTTTCTATGGAGATTGCAATAGTCAATTGGAGGTATACCTGTGGATGTATTTCAAGGCCTACCTACAAACTCAGTGCCTCTTTGCTTGACATCATGGGGAAATCAAAATAAATCAGCCAAGACCTCAGAAAAACAATTGTAGACCTCCACAAGTCTGGTTCATTATCGGGAGCAATTTCCAAACACCTGTACAAACAATAGTACGTAAGTATAAACACCATGGGACCACGCAACCGTCATACCGCTCAGGAAGGAGACGCGTTCTGTCTCCTAGAGATGAACGTACTATGGTGCGAAAAGTGCAAATCAATCCCAGAACAACAGCAAAATACTTTTTGAAGATGCTGGAGGAAACGAGTACAAAAGTATCTATATCCACAGTAAAATATCAATTTTTCAGTTCAGAAAGATTGAACATGTGGATTGATCAGTTTTGGATTTTGTCTGATTTTCTATGTGAACAGGTTCCAGTGTTCCAAAATCTAAACCGGCTAGTTGAGATTGGTCTAGATTTACTCAGAAGGTCTCTGAACTCAGCTTTAGGTGTATGGAATGATGGTCAAATAGAGTAGCCTTATCTGCCCGTTTCTGCTTTTTCCATAGATAATGTGCGAGCGTTGATCCTTGCTGGGGCTTCTGCTGGCCTTCTGATGGCCTTACTGGCAGCGAGATGACTTACTCAGGGAGATGGAGAGTGTGACAAAGGTGTTCCCCAGCCAGCACTCTGAGGAGTACAATCCACCTGGGGAGGCACCTCCAGACGGCCCAGCCCTCAGAGCCGGTCATCTTGATGCTGACAGCAAGGCGAAGAAGACATTGCACTGCCAGGCCCAGCGCCTGGCCTCCGCCTTCTCCTCCGCCCTCAATGGCTAGGTCTTCCACATTGACGAGGCCGACCAGGACGGCGACAGAACCTGAAATCTGTTTCACAGATTCTTCATAGTAGTGCTATTATCATCATCATATAGGGCAGGGTTCCCCAACGAGCAGCCCCCAGGTAATTGTATGTGGCACCCCAAGTTTTCTGTGCAAAAAATACAATAAACGAAATAAAGGGTTTAAAAAAAACAATTAATTGTTGGACATAAAAGACTAAAAACACCAGCAAATCAACTACCAGTCATTTTAAATTTTGGAAATCTGTTACGAAGTATTCCTACGCATAATAAAGAGATATCGTGAGTGTATAGCGACGTTATCATTACTCATAGCATATCATTAAGTGTTGTTACTTTTCTATTATTTCTTTGGCCTGGTATTGTATCATTAATACAAGGTTGGTATCGTGAAAACACTACAGTGTTAGGCCAAGTTATCGTTACTCATTGTATATTATTAGAACTTTTACTATTTAGTGTCATTTTAGAATTCTATTATTTCTCTATTTTTCTTTCTTTCTGCATTGTTAGTCTACACCTGTTGTTTACGAAGCATGTGACAAATACAATTTAATTGGATATTGATTGGATTTATGTGATGGTATACAAATTTAAGCAAGGTTTGAAATTATGTTTTAGTCAAATGTTATCTTTTTTGGGCTTCTTGAGGTCAATTTTCAGTCTGCATTATTATTTGTATTTATGTTCTGGCCCCCTGAACATCTCTCAAGAAAAAAAACATTGTGAATGTTTTGCAGCTGGCTATTGCTTCTGGGTGTTTGTGTGTATAGTATTTATGAGAGACCAGGTTGATAATGATGGATAACTTCTTTTAAAGAGGAAAACTAGTGTGAAAAAAGGTATTAGTTAGGCCTCAGAACGGAAAAGGTGTCCCAAATAACCAGCAGGTGGAGAAATAAAATGTAGTGTAATAGTTGTCACACAGTGACCTCTCCAGTTTCTCAGGAGACGCAAGTTTAAAATAAAGACATCTTCGAGATGATCGGCCAATAAGTATTGCAATTTTATTTGATTTGCAAAGTCATACACGCACGTGTCAAAATATACACTGGTAGAAATGTATTTGTCCCTTCACTGTAAATCATGTAGTGGTTTCTACAAAACTGGCTAACTTAAAATACTTCCGACCTGCTATATGTCCCTAATCTCCAACTTTGTCTTTAAAATTCCCATAAGGTGGCTGAGGTACAGTACACGTTAGCCCCATACAATGAAAAGCCCATTGTAAATACTATCCATATTATAAATACTATTATTTAACCTACCTCGCATACTAATTTAGAAGACACAATCTCTTCATATTTGTCCCTAAATGTTTCATCCTTCTCTACCAAAAGAAAACCTTGTGCAAAAGTAACAAGAAGAAACAAAACCAGCCCCAGTGTTGCCACCCATAAGGTCAAACAATATCACTGCCGTCTTCTCTCCTCTTCTCACTTTATGTTGGGAGGGGCTAAGGAGAGAGGGAAGGTGCTGATTGGTTAATTTGTATTTTTTCTCCACCCTACTTGCCTGGGCTGGCTACATAACTATATAACTACAGGAAGTTGTGGTATTAGGGGAGGAGTCTCCCTTTCTATGGCCAAAACCAAGCCAAGACGGTTGCTCAGGCTCAGGCAGACGCCTTGCTCCCCCCTCGGAATGGAAACACCATCCGAGGTCTCTAAAGCCAGAAAACAGAGGTGGGCATAACCAGTTAATTGGGAACGAGGGTTATTGTGTGATAAGACTATCATTATGAACAACAGAAGATCTACATTGTAAAGTGATGTGTTATCGACATAGCCATCCATCAATGGGATCTTATTCAAAGGCCGATTAATATACAGATAATACATTTAACAGTGGAGGTTGGTAAAGAGAAGACGGCTCATAGCAATGGCTTGAATGGAATGTTAGCCATTACAATGAACATGTCCTTCGATTTAAAGTGACACCAGCCACCGCTCACATATCAAAACATTCAATTCAAGGGGGAGGAAAGTACATGATTAGGACACAACAGATCTCAGCCTCCAGAGTTGTGATCCTGGATTATTTCTACTTCAGGTCAAGGGTCAAATGAGGAGAACAGGATAAGTGGAAAAGATTGCATAATATGCAACTGCTGGAGATAGTACCAAAGGTCACACAGAACTAGGTGTCAAAAGAGGGGTGGGGTGAGGTAGACCTATTACACACACACACACACTTCTCTACAATAGAACAGCCATGTCAATATGCCTTCTAAAATAGTTAGTATAAAAGCTTGACCTTTTATAGAATGTCATAACAATATCAATCATATGATAAATCAGCAATACTGCTATGTAACATGAGTTGATTTAAAGGCCCAGTGCAGTCAAAATTACATTTGTTGTGTATCATATTGTACAAGAGCTGAATAAACAAACATTGGTTTCCTCATTGGAAAAACATACATCAGTGTTATTTCCTTATTTGAAAATATAATCTACACAGGGCCATCTAATCACCAGGTTTGCATGAGCAGGGGTTTTGGCTTTCCGTGGTGACACAAAAAGCCATTTTCATGTAGCGAATAAAAATCTGAAGTTCAATGTGTTTCCATTGCATTTTGAAACTCTACTGATAGTTTTGTAAAAAAAAAAAGTTCAGTTCAATAGCAAATGTGCCTACTCTGGTTTACCTGACAAGATTATTATGGATAAGAGCGAGAATGTTTATTTGTCAAATGGATGTCAAGCATCGATCATCATGTCAGCAGAATAAGACCCTCAATATTTATTGTAAAGCAGCATCAAAATCCCTTTGCACTTTCACAAGCCTGTGAAGTTCATACATTTATTTAATCTGAAGCCTAATAAACCATATGGTAACACTGGTATGACCACTAGATGGCACATGACACTTACTATTGAAACCAGTCTAGGGCCTACCAATGCTGTATGGGCTGCATGTCTCAGAGTAGAAGTGTTAATTTAGGATCAGGTCCCCCTCTAAATATCCTGTTCATGTTGGGATAAATGTAAACTACATCATTAGTGGGATAAAGTTTGGTCAGAGAGTGAAAGAGGAGGGCACGTCACATCTATCTAACGTTTAAACTTACAAGGCACCAATGAGTTTGCAGGAAAAGCTTATTTCTTCTTTCCTCCTAATGACTTGCTCTCAGTTTTTTTCTTCTGTGCCTTGTAGAACAAAAGACACCTTTATGTTAACACAAGATGGCGGTGGAGGGATTTTATAGAGTAATAAAGCTGGTAGATAGTCTAAGGACCAAGGCCACAGTTATTGGGTGAAGTTACCCCTAGCCACTGATCTTGGGTCAGTTTAAAAAAGTTTCCCCACTAGTGCTAAGGTTAGGATTGAGGAAGCTGAGTCTCGATCTGCACATAGGGGAAACTTCACCCCTGAGCCAGTTATTATCATCACTACGCTGCTGTAGTAGTGCCTTGTAACAGGACATACCGCATCTACACACAATAAAAGGAAAGCAATGATGAGGCAGAGGTGTCATGCACTTAATTTTTTCAAGGGGGAACTGATGGCCAAATTCGATATCTTTGAATTAATTATGCATTGAAGAAACATTTATTTTGTATTTTCAGCAAACAAATGTATAAAAGGACCCCCATTTTCAATGGCCATGACACATTCAGCTTAACTTCAGTCAATTCAGGAAAATAATTAAACACAATTTTAACTACAAATGCCCATGTTCTCTATTGTTTTTTTCTTCTCAAGAGTCTGTATAATGAGTCAGCCATAATGTATTCCATGTTTGTTCCATTTATTTTTAACATACAATGTAAATGAAATTGACCTCGATTCTTGAGGTCAACGAGGTGTGAGGAGAAGGGTTTTACCTCAGTCATGGCATCGTCAATCTGTTTAAGTTCTTCATAGTGGTCTCGAGAATCCCGCAAAGGCTGCACCATAATCTCCTCAATCTGGGGAAAAAGCTAGGACACACATTTAGATGTAGTCATTTAAGAGTGGCTCAGAACATGAAAGTTTGTCATCCCATTAGCTTTTTGTCCCAAAATAGTTTTCATCCATTATCCTACAAAAAAAATGTTTTAAGTCACCTGCCACCACTGATTTACATCCATAGATTAACCTCTACCGGGAAGGTTGAGCTAATGTGCGCTAATGTGATTAGCATGTTGTTGTAAGTAACAAGAACATTTCCCAGGACATAGACATGTCTTACATGGGCAGAAAGCTTAAATTCTTCTTAATCTAGCTGCACTGTCCAATTTACAGTTGCTATTACAGTGAAAAAATACTATGCTATTGTTTGAGGAGAGTGCACAACAACAAAAAACTAGTATCACGGCAACTGGTTTGATACATTCACCTCTGAAGGTAAATAATGTACTTACATTCAGTAACCTTGCTCTGATTTGTCACCCTGAGGGTCCCAGAGATAAAATGTAGCATAGTTTTGTTTGATAAAATTTATTTTTATATTCAAATGTAGGAACTGGGTTCTAAAGTTTGAACCCCTGTCCAGGAAACCGCCCCACAGTGTTATAGCATACATTTTTGTTGGCAAACATTTTGGATTGTTGAATCTCACTCTGGATCTCAGTCACAGGCTCACTTGGGAACAGAAACACACCTTCATAACAGTCTCAAACATGGGAATGAGGACGAATTTGATGAAGCCAATCTGAGCGGTGGGTTTGGTCACTTTGTCCCGATCCATGAACGGAGCTACTGGGAGACCCTCAGATTTCTCTCTGTCACTCTGAACACAAAAACAGATAATGAAAGCCTATACAGAACATTTGCTTCTTTCCTCATTGGAAAGAAAGAGGCACACCTCCCCACACCCATTGGCAAATGCATATATAGTTTGCCTTAAACCAAGGATTTGTGTGATTTCATGAGATAAGAAATGTAAATATCTTTAAGGTGAAAATACTTCCTTGCAACATTAAAGGTTGGTCAAGACTCGTGGACATCTATCGTTGACAAATACACGTACCATAAATGGTAGTAACATCTGTTGACAGACTGTGGGATTCAACGACTAATGAGAACTTTGTTCCAGTACACAACTGTTTTGTCACTAATCGTTTGGACAAATCTGAATTTCACAGGCTCTCACATTTTGGAAGGGGAAGGGACATTTGTCCCATAGACATGCCCGAAACTGGCTGAGAGTTTTCATTTGGAGGGGTGGAGACTTTGCTACTCTTGTCTCCCCCCCAGAACTATTTGCACAATTTTTGTTCTGTGACCGAGATTAGTCAAGACTATACTTTTTCTTCACAAAAAAGCAGTAACTCACCTGCATAAAGTATTCCTCCAGCAGGCAGTCTAGCCAGGGCTCGGCCACCTCCGTGGGTCTCACCTCATTGGAGATGTCACAGCACTTGATCAACACCAGCTTTAGCTGCACAGAGACGCAACAACAATCCTCAATCATAACGGATGTAACACCTAACAACCTTGTAAAGAGGTTCAGACGTCTTGGCATTAACGTTAAGGTGCTGGGTTGTCCATTGCTAGACCCGGGTTTGGGCATCCCCCAAAGTCTCTGCAATACATTTGACACATGCTGTATATCAACGTTGACTTGAGGATATACGTAATTGCATACATACACATGTCACATGCTTGTGGTTGGTGAAGTCAAAGTTGTCCACGTTCTGCTTGAAGGAGTCCAGTATCTCACCGTGTCTGGCCATATCTGTGGCTAAGATGAGAGTGATGATAGCCTGCCAAGGTCACAAATAATATCATTATACTACACTAGAAACCAATCCTGGCCAAAATCATAAACAAAAGCCATCCTCTGTGCAAAACTATCCCTGTTTTTAGGTGGTGATGTGAAATACCATTTATTTTACAATAATGTTGGTTTCTATTCATGGTAGGCTATACACAGTGTACAAAACATTAGGAACACCTGCTCTTTCCATGACCTAGACTGACCAGGTGAATCCAGATGAGCTATGATCCCTTATTAAAGTCACTTTTTAAATCCACTTCAAATCAGTACAGAGGAAGGGGAGGAGACAGGTTAAAGAAGGATTTTTAAGCCTTGAGACAATTGAGACAATGATTGTGTGTGTGCGCCATTCATAGGGTGAATGACAAAAATATTTAAGTGCCTTTGAACGGGGTATGGTAGTAGATGCCAGGCGCACCGGTGTGAATGTGTCAAGAAGTGCAACGCGGCTGGGTTTTTCATGCTCAACAGTTTCCAGTGTGTATCAAGAATGATCCACCACCCAAAAGACATCCAGCCAACATGACACAAATGTGGAAAGCACTGGAGTCAACATGGGCCAGCATCCCTGTGGAATGCTTTCGACAACTTGAACAGCCCATGCCTGATGAATTGAGGCTGTTCTGAGGACAAAAGGGGGTACAACTAAATAATAGGAAGGTGTTCCTAATGTTTTGTTCACTCAGTGTATAGTTATCCTAACTTAGCTAAACCCCATTTTTAGCTTCTGAACTATAATACATGCTACTTCACAAATGCTTTGTTATTCAAATTGCAGTGAGGTCCTTGCTGTGAGAAACCTGGTGCCTCACCTGTCTGAGGTGTTTGAAGGCCTCCGTTTCTATGTTGGCGAAGATGTTACACTCTGGCATGGAGATGATCTGGAAGGCCACGGCACAGTGATGGTTCTCCAGGGGCGAGATGTCGTTGTAGCGCACCGCCAGCTCTGTGTGAGCGTTAATCTGGTACCTGCCACAGGACATAGCATTAGCACACAAGTATATTCAGATCTCTCCAGATATGTTAAATCTGTTTCTAAGTCCGGGCTCTAGCTGGGCCACTCAAGGACATTCAGAGACATGTCCCGAAGCCACTCCTGCATTGTCTTGGCAGTGTGCTGAGGATCGTTGTCCTGTTGGAAGGTGAACCTTTGCTCCAGTTTGAGGTCCCCCTCTCCCTCCTCCCCTTTCTTATTTAGTAAGTTTAATTGTTTTCATTGCTGTTCTTATTATAAGTAAGTTTTCATCCAGGATTTTCTGTACTTTGCTCCGTTCATCTTTGCCTCCCTGAAGAAGGCCCTTCTCCCCTGATTTCTCAGTTTGGCTGGGCTGACAGCTTTCGGAAGAGTCTTGGTGGTTCCAAACTTCTTCCATTTAAGAATGATGGAGGACACTGCATTGTTGGGGACCTTAATGTTGCAGACATGTTCTGGCACCCTTCCCCAAATCTGAGCCTCACCATAATTGAATAATTTTTTAAATAATAGATGTGCAAATATTGTACAATCTACATGTGCAAAGCTCTTAGAGACAGATTCACAGCTGTAATTGCTGCCAAAGGTGATTCTAACATGTATTGACTCAGGGTTGTGAATACTTATGTAAATTAGATATTTATGTATGGATTTTTTATACATTTGCAAAAATGAAGAACTTATCCAATAACTTATCCTCTGCAGCAGAGGTAACTCTGTGTCTTCCTTTCCTTTGGCGGTCCTCATGAGAGCCAGTTAACTCTAATGAACTTATCCTCTGCAGCAGAGGTAACTCTGGGTCTTCCTTTCCTTTGGCGGTCCTAATGAGAGCCAGTTAACTCTAATGAACTTATCCTCTGCAGCAGAGGTAACTCTGGGTCTTCCTTTCCTTTGGCGGTCCTCATGAGAGCCAGTTTCATCATAGCACTTGATGGTTTTTGCGACTGCACATTTTACGTATTGACTGACCTTCATGTCTTCAATCAATGATGGACTGACGTTTCTCTTTGCTTATTTGAGCTGTTCTTGCCATAATATGGACTTGGTCATTGACCAAATAGGGCCACACCTACCTTCTCACAACACAACTGATTTGCTCAAACTCATAAAGATGGACAGAAATTCCACAAATTAACTTTTAACAAGGCATAACTGTTAATTGCAATGCATTCCAGGTGACAACCTCATGAAGCTGGTTGAGAGAATGCCAAGAGTGTTCAAAGCTGGCATCAAGGCAAAGGGTGGCTACTTTGAAGAAAAATATACTTTGATTTGTTAAAATTTTTTTTGGTTACTACATGATTCCATACGTGTTATTTCTTCACTACTATGCTACAATGTAGAAAATAGTAAAAATAAAGAAAAAGCCATGAATGAGTAGGTGTATCCAAACTTTTGACTGGTACTATATATAGACATAAACAGTGGGGAGAACAAGTATTTGATACACTGCCGATTTTCCTACTTACAAAGCATGTAGAGGTCTGTAATTTTTATCATAGGTACACTTCAACTGTGAGAGACAGAATCTAAAACA